>NW_027397089.1:5211508-5435401 GCF_003265705.2 Callorhinus ursinus
GGATAGAATATGACTCTAAAAATGAAAAATAAAAAATTTTTTTTTAAGGGATTGATAAGATGTTGGTTGAAAAAAGGAAAAAGAAATATTCAAAAAAAACAGTTAAAAAATTAACTTTGAAAGACTAATGGATCATGGTAAAAAAGCCATGAATTCTATGTGCAATATTCCCCTAGCGCTGGAGCGATCCCGTTCTCATTGATCGGAAACTTGGTCTTGGCTGGCTGTTCTTGCTGATCTTCTCGGGGAGGGGCCTGTTGCGGTGGTTCCCAAATGTCTTTGCGAGAGGCGGAATTGCCCCACCTTTGCCGGTCTGGGCTAAGCAATCTGCTCAGGTTTGCTCTCGGGAGCTTTTGTTCTCTGCAAGCTTTCTGTACAGCTTTGGAGGACGAGAGTGAAAATGGCGGCCTCCCAATCTCCGCCCTGGTGGAGCCGAGAACTCAGGCCCTGCTCCTCAGTGCGCCCCCAGAGAAAAGCAGTCAATCACTCCCGTGTCCCTGGTCTCCGGCAGCACTGCGCGCTCACCCGGCCTGTGACCAAGAGTTTCTATCTCTGGCACCCAACCCCGTTTGGAGTCTCCAAACCCAGCGGATCCCTGCGGTGCGTTCCCGCGCCGCTCCTCCCCGGGGAGGAAGAGGAGTCTCCCTGGATCTGCCGCTTGTTGGGTCCCTGCTGGAGGAGCAGTGGCCCGACTGTCACCGATCACAGTTTATGGCATTCCCGAGCTGAGAGCCCGCGCCTCGGCTCTGTCTCTGCAGCCGGCTTCCCCGCTCTGATACCCGGGAGCTCTGCCGCACTCAGGCACCCCCGGTCTTTCTGTGACCCCAAGGGTCCTGAGACCACACTGTCCTGCGAGGGTTCTACCCACAGCTTAGCCATTGGAGCGACGTCCCTCAGCGGAGCTGACTTCTAAAAGTTCTGATTTTGTGTTCCGTGGCTCTATCACTTTCCAGAAGCGGCTGACGGAGGCCCCCTCCCTCGCCGTCTATCCCGAATATCGGCTCTGATTCACTTCTCCGCATGTCCTACCTTCCAGAAAGTGGTCGCTTTTCTGTTCAGAGAGTAGTTGCTATTCTTTTCTTCAATCTCCTGTTGAGTTCGTAGGTGTTCAGAATGATTTGATCCCTATTCACCTGAATTCCTGAGACCAGACAAAATCCACGTCTCCTACCACATTTTGCCCGATTTCAAGCTATATTACAAAGCTGTGATCACCAAGACAGCACGGTACTGGCACAAAAACAGACATATAGACCAATGGAACAGAATAGAGAACCCAGATACGGACCCTCAACTCTATGGTCAAATAATTTTCGACAAAGCAGGAAAAAACATGCAATGGAAAAAAGACAGTCTCTTCAATAAATGGTGCTGGGAAAATTGGACAGCCACATACAGAAGAATGAAACTCAACCTTCTCTAACACCATACACAAAGATAAACTCAAAATGGATGAAAGACTTCAATGTGAGACAGGAGTCCATAAAAATCCTAGAGGAGAACTTAGGCAGTAACCTCTTTGACATCGCCCACAGCAACTTCTTTCAAGATACATCTCCAAAAGCTAGTGAAACAAAATGAAAAATGAACTTTTGGAACTTCATCAAGGTAAAAAGCTTCTGCGCAGCAAAGGAAACAGTCAACAAAACAAAGAGGCAACCCACAGAATGGGAGAAGATACTTGCAAATGACACTACAGATAAAGGGCTGGTATCCAAGATCTATAAAGAACTTCTTAATTCAACACCCAAAAAACAAATAATCAAGTCAAAACGTGGGCAGAAGATATGAAAAGTCACTTCTCTGAAGAAGACATACAAATGGCTAACAGACACATGAAAAATGTTCAATCATCATTAGCCATCAGGGAAATTTAAATCAAAACCACATTGAGATACCACCTTACATCAGTTAGAATGGCAAAAATGGACAGGGCAAGAAACAACAAATGTTGGAGAGGTTGTGGAGAAAGGGGAACCCTCTTACACTGCTGGTGGGAATGCAAGTTGGTACAGCCGCTTTGGAAAACAGTGTGGAGGTGCCTCAAAAATTCAAAAATAGAGTTCCCCTATGACCCAGCAATTGCACTACTGGGTATTTACCCCAAAGACACAGATGCAGTGACAAGAAGGGCCACATGCACCCCAGTGTTCATAGCAGCAGTGTCCGCAATAGCCAAACTGTGGGAAGAACCAAGATGCCCTTCAACAGATGAATGGATAAAGAAGATGTGGTCCATATATACAATGGAATATTACTCAGCCATCAGAAAGGATGCATACCCAACTTTTGCATCAACATGGATAGAACTGGAGGAGATTATGCTAAGTGAAATAAGTCCAGCAGAGAAAGTCAATTATCATATGGTTTCACTTATTTGTGGAACATGAGGAATAGCATGGAGGACATTAGGAGAAGGAAGGGAAAAATGAAGGGGGGAATCTGAGGGGGAGACGAACCATGAGAGACTATGGATTCTGAGAAACTGAGGGTTTTAGTAGGGAGGGGGTGGGGGGATGGGTTAGCCTGGTGATGGGTATTAAGGAGGGCACATACTGCACGGAGCACTGGGTGTTATATGAAAACAATGGATCGTGGATCACTACATCAAAAACTAATGATGTATTATATGTGACTAATATAGCATAATAAAATTAAAAAAAGAAGAAATTACGGAGTTTTTGGAATCTCTATCAGGAGTTGGGATCAAGACCAAAATATGTATTTCTTTTCATATCACAGTGTTGTATCTGTTTGTCTGTACCTGTGCCTATATCTATCTGTATCTATCTTTGAACTCTTTTCTGGTTATATCTTTATGGAAAATTCCTAGAAGTGGTATTTTTGGGCAACGGTTATGTACTTCTTAAAGCCTTTTGGTGCACATTGATACTGGAGAGCTTCCCACTTAGACACTCACCAGCTGGTTGTAAGATTGCCTATTTTATGTCATTGTCATGGGTGAGCTTGAAATGAATGGTTTAGTTGGCCTGGAAAGCTTAGCCTGACAGAGTAGATGGTGATGTAAAATCAACCTCAGGGGGATGGGCTTTCTAGGAATGGCACCTAAGTTCTTCAAGGATAGGGACCTGGTCTTGCCCTTCTCACAGCTCCCCCAACCCGAGTTTTGTGATTTCCAGCAGCTCACTTACCAGAGGTGGGTCCTCCTGCACCAGAATGGGCTGCTCTTCTCCCGTTTTTCGCTGCACTGCCCGCCCCCTAGTTCACGGCACATTCCTCTTTCCCTCTAGATGGGCTGTTTGCACCACACTCGGGTCTTCAGAACTCTGGGGCTGTGCGCAGACTCCTGGGTTGGCCAACATACAGCTCGCTCCAGTCTTGCTTCGGAGGCCTGAAATTGGATTCCACAAAGCAATTCATTTTTCTAGGCTTGGTTAGGACCATGATTACTTCAGTGGGAATGAAAATGGAGTCAATTAGTAACTATGACATTTATATTCATGTATCCAAATAAAGTTTGAGATGTTTAAAATTCTGTAGGTTAAACTCATGCATGAATCAAGTCAAGTATTTAGAATATGCTTATGCCATCACTAAAGTTGACTTTTACATTCTCAATTGTTTTGGCAGAGAGGAGGTGTTTGTGTGAGACAAGCAGATCAAGGACGTGAGAATAAAGATGTGGGATTCCTGTTTCAGTAAAATGAGCTGGAGTATAGACAGCTATAGGCAGTCCCACTTAGGGTGTATATGCTCCCGCAAAAGAATCACACCCTATACAACTATTTTTGCTAACCCCACAGAATCAATTGGGGACATTATGTCCTGTTATTAAATTTAAGGCAACCTTAAGTCTCTCTGTTCTGCATTTCTGTCTCAGAAAAGTATTTTTTAAGATGTTGAACAAGAAATTTCTTTTTTTTTTCTTTTTAGAGGGAGGGAGAGAGAGAGAGATAGAGAGAGAGCATGCGGATGGGGTGGGGGGTGCAGAGGGAAAGGGAGAGAGAGAATCTTAAGCAGACTCTACGATCCTGAGATCATGACCTGAGCTGAAACGAGGAGTTGGATGCTTTAACCGACTGAGTCACCCTGGTGCCCCATAAATTTCCCTTCTTTCTGTGATTCTCTTTAGTTTCTTCATCATAATCTTAGAATTCAGATTTTGAGGTCTTTGGGAATTTATGTTAGAAAACATTTAATACAGATTCTGAAATGATGTGCTTTTGCTCATCCTTTTAATTTCAGATGCAGCTGGTAATGGCATCTTCAGATGCCCCGAAGATCCCTTGTGGGGTGGTAATTAACAATCATTCCAGGTGCATAATCTGGAAACTTGGTTCCTGGGGGGCACTGTGGGTGAGAGAACACGTTCATGCTTGGTTTGTCCCAATTGTGACCACAGTCTCAGTCTTGTGGCTTTTTTCTCCTCTCCAGTGGTTGCAGCTCTGACCCACAGCACTGTGGATTAGCCTTTAAATGCTCAGCTCCTTGGGAAGAGCCGGCAGTGAAAGCAAGAGTGTCATGGGGTCGTTCACATGAGCCACGAACTGAAGGGAAAACAAGTTCAGCACCTATCTGCCTGCCTTCTCAGTGAGGCCACAGAGTTCTCTGAAATAAAATTGTATTGCATTTGCCATAGTTTCTGCAGATAGGAAAATCCTGAGATGGGGACAAACGATACTCACCCATCTAGAGTAACCTGATGTTGGGAGTCATTTAAAAATAATTGATTGAGGGGCACCTGGTGGCGCAGTCATTAAGCGTCTGCCTTCGGCTCAGGTCGTGATCCCGGGGTCCTGGGATCGAGCCCCGTGTCGGGCTCCCTGCTCCACGGGAAGCCTGCTTCTCCCTCTCCCACTCCCCCTGCTTGTGTTCCCTCTCTCGCTGTGTTTCTCTCTCTGTCAAATAAATAAATAAAATATTTAAAATAAAATAAAATAAAAATAATTGATTGAATAACTTATCTTTTGAAATGATCAATCCCCTCCTCTCTCCTTGTGTTTCTGTTCTGTTTGTAGCTGATTCAGCTTCTGTTTCTGTCTTTTTTGTACAGGCTGAACATACTTTTGACTGGCATGAACCCATTCTACTTTCATGCGGTGAATGTGATTTTACACTGTCTCGTGACTCTTGTCCTGATGTACACCTGTGACAAAGCTGTCTTCAGGAACCGGGGACTTGCTTTTGCTACAGCGTTGCTTTTTGCTGTGCATCCTGTTCACACAGAGGCGGTGAGTATCATTGGATCTCCGTGAAACGAGGAACTAAGAAAAAAAAGCTAAACTGATCTCCCCCCCCTTTCAAAACCATGTGAATTCAGAGCTCCACTGAAGTGTTTATCTTTATACATAAATCATTCTGTTTGATAACTTGTCTTTTTGAATGTTCACATCGCCTCTACGATTTAACTGCTTTTCCAGATAACCACTGTTATTATTATGTGTTGTAATAAACGGCCACAGTTCTATATTTGAAGAAAATTTAAGTTCTAATGTGTTTTAAACAGCACAGGGCATTTGGAGGTACTTATCATGCTGAGGCATCGTTCCTGCTCTACATTTGTATTTTACCTTTTCTCTCTCTGCTTTATATTTATAATATTTATGGTGCCAGTGAGTGTGAGGGAAGGGCTAAAAAGTTAGACTGACATACTTCAGGGTAGAAAGACAGACTTACAATAGGGACTTAGAAATAGGTTTCCAGGTTATTTCATGTGAAGTGTGGTTATTTGGTGGGTGATGCAAAATTTATTTAAAAAGTATAAATAGTTCAGATCTGTGGTCCTCTTTGAAATATGGACTTAATCATGCACCAAGAAGGCATTTATCAAGTTACCTTGTTTCATGGCTCAGTAACCACAGTTGGTTTATTTTATCCTTATTGCTAGGGGCAGACAAAGACTTTCCGAGGGGCCCATGGGCCCCACGGCTTTAGAATCATTTCCAGAGCCTCAGCTTGCTTCTGGACACTTGCCTATAGTTTCTCTGAGAACACACGCAGGGTCAGGGTGTCAAGTTGGTTCTCCTCTCCCTCCTCCCTTCCACTTGTCGTCTCACTGAAAAATAAAAAGGAATGTCTCACCTACATCAGAATTTTTCTATGCCCCAGGTGTCCACATCTCTGAGGTACTGTTTAAAGAAACAATTTAATATATTGGTGTCAGCAAAGCCTCCTTCAATTGAGGCATCACAGACCCTGGAGTGGGGCTTCATATTGCTCTTTGTCTTACACGTATTTCTGTGAAGAATGGAGCGTAGCATTAGAAGTGGAGTATGGTGGCCTGTGTTAATCTTCTGAATTCAGAAGTGAGATGGTTGTCATGGGAATGCATCATAATATGTTCATTTGAGCTGACACAAGAAGCCTGATTTGGCCAATTGGTTTTGTAATGAGGACTGGTTTTGCCAGTTAGGCTACATGAACACAATGTAGTTAGGCTACATGATGGACTTTTTCTACAAACAGTATTCTACATCTGTAAGCCCAAGGTTTTGACACAAATATATTTGGAGTGAGTGACAAAGAAAAAAAAATCATTTTATAAAAAAATTACATTACTTAAGGTCAATTTCCCAGGCCTTTTTTGAGTATTTTAGACTGAAAAGGTCCCTCTAAGTGGAAGGCTATAAGTAGTAGTCCTTTGGAAAGTCTCGGTGAAGCCATTTTTGCTGTAGTGCTGAGAAACCATGAAAGTGAATGACTCTAATGATAGGTAACTCTCATGATGGGTATGTTGAAATTATTTGCTTTCAACCAAATTAAAGGAGGATCTGATTGAGTTGTCGGGCCGGTAGATCATTAAGCATTATGTAATATGATAGATCACTATGATTTTGCAGATGACCTTGGTGTTCAAAGAATTAAGTCACTGCTATAACATAGCTACTTCTGTTTCACTTACTTATGTGAACATTTCTGTAAAGATGAAAGCTAGGATGGAACTGATACAGTATGCTTTCTTATTCTAACCTAAAGTAATATTCCGTCAATAATTGCACTTATTGAAAAGAAACGGACATCTGGGTGACTCAGTCGGTGAAGTGTCCAGCTCTTGATTTCAGCTCCAATCATGGTCTCAGGGTCATGGGATCGAGCTCCGCGTCGGGCTCTGTGCTTGGTGGGGAGTCTGCTTGAGATTCTCTCTATTCCTCTGCCTCTCAAATAAATAAATCTTTAAAAAGAAAAAAGAAAAACCTGCTAAACCTGTTATTAAGAAGTGTATTTTTATATCTAAGAGCTATTTATCATTTTTTCTAATTTATGATGTATTGAGCAATTGTGTATTAATACTAAGTGGGGTAACTTCGGTAACTTTATATATGTATTTTTATTACAGAGAGAGAAGATGATAAGTAGAATATTTTTAAGCATGACTGCACAATACATTAAGAAACAATGCTCAGGGGGAAATAAAATAGAAATAAGAGTTCAAGGAGAATGGGTGTGAAATGTCTGTCATTTAAAGAAGAGCCTGTTCACGTTTGTGTAAATGGAAAATAATAAGCTTCAAATAATGAGCTCCTAGCCATATAGAATATATGATGCCGGGTCAAAGTACAGTGGAGAATATGTGCTTGGAGTATCTTGGGGAAAATTTTTGCATGGAAGAATAAAGGAGTAGGAGAATAACAGTCTTAATTCTGTGCTTGTAAAGAGGGAGAGCAGGTAACCTTGGACAGTGGGGTCATGGGCTGGTAGAGTTTGGTTGAATTCTGAGAAAAAGGAAAAATCCTGTTAGCAAAGTGACCTTTAAGAAAAGGTTTCAACAAGCTAATAAAAAAAAAAAATCCATGATAGCACAATTATAGGGACAAAGGAGTCTGAGAGCTGGACATTTAGGGAAAAATTTTAGAGAAACTGTTTGCATTCACAAGGAATGAGAGAAGTGTAAGAAGGAGGTGAAGAAATTTGACTTACGTAACAATCTGTACTAGGAAGTAAATAGGAGACCATCATTCAATTATAGGTATTAGTTTAGGTTTCTAAGGAAGAAGACAGAGAGATAGGGAAAAAAAAAACATTGTGTTACAGAAGACTTAGTGATAAATTATTATAAAAGAAAAGAAAAATAGATGATAGTGTGGCTGGAGAGGGAGTCAGAGGGATATATCTCCCCTTTGCTAAATAAGAAGAAAATCAGGACCGTAAGTAATCCCAGGAAGGATGGAGGATTAACATTTTTTGAGGGAGGGGTTCTGTTTAAACATGTTGGTATGATTAAGGATTTGTTTCCTTAATTATGTAATCAACATACAGTAAATGAATACTTGCTTGATGTAGGCACTGGTAGGTGCTGGGAGGGTATGTGTGTGGGTAAGGGGTCCCTACCCATAATTTGTTCACCAGCTCCTAAAAAAGCCAAAGAACATGCACATAAATACATACAAGACAAAACAATATGTTGTAATAAAAAATTATCTCCAACTTAAGTATAAGGAACAAATTCATTGATTTTCTCAATCTTTCAACAAATATTTAAGTGCGGGAGGTATAGCAATGACTAGGGTAGGCCCAGACCCTTCCTCATTGAAGACCTTGCGATTCTTCGAAGGGTTTTCTGACAGTATATTTTCTGAATCATCAGAAAAATAAGCAGAATGGTGAGCGCTGTGAATTGTGCAAGACTGTTGAATCACAGATCTGTACTTCTGAAACAAATAATGCAACATATGTTAAGAAAAAAGAAAAAGAAGAAGATAGCAGGAGGGGAAGAATGAAGGGGAGTAAGTCAGACGGGGAGACGAACCATGAGAGACGATGGACTCTGAGAAACAAACTGAGGGTTCTAGAGGGGAGGGGGGTGGAGGGATGGGTTAGCCTGGTGATGGGTATTAAGGAGGGCACGTTCTGCGTGGAGCACTGGGTGTTATGCACAAACAATGAATCATGGAACACTACATCAAGAACTAATGATGTAATGTATGGTGATTAACATAACAATAAAAAATTAAAAAAAAATAAGCAGAGAAATTGGGAAAATGGGGAAAATCATTGTAATTCCCTGGTGGGAATGGAAACTTAGCAATCATCATAGAAACATTATCAGTTGGAAGGAAGGCACTTATGTCAAGTCAAAAGCAGGAACAGGAGATACTGACACATGGAGTTGAGGGTTAAGGTCACCATTTCCAGAACTGGGACAAGAACACATAGGAGAGAATCGGTCATGATCTAATCAGTCAGCCTGGCTTTCAGCTGTTGCATGTTATGTGTGTGTTTCCTGGCCCTGTCTGACACTAATGGGACTCATTTGTGCAGAGGGAACAATCAATAACTTGGTACATATGGTATACTTTATGCAAATCCTATGAATGGTCTGCTAAGAAATAAGAAGTTTGGGGGGCAAATTAAATTAACTGGTATTTTTCACATGTGATTCTGTTAAGCTTGCTAGGACTTAGATCTGATTGTTACATTGTTTGAATGCTACCCAATGAAGTTTTCTCATTTTTACCATCCTTTGAGTTTGCGTTACAGGATTCAGTTCCCAGGTAAAAACCACCCTCTTGGTGAGGAAAACCTGCAGCTTGAGGCAGAAATGCATGCTATCCATCTGCATGTATTTTTGGCTAAGTCCTTTGTACTTCCCGGCATCCTACAGTTCAGCCTATGTTGTCTTAGAATCAAGCCCCAGGAGCTCCAACTTAACATCCCATATTTGCTCACTCCTGTCCCCTTTCATTTGCTTACTCCATGCTCTCATCACTTTATGCCTTCCCTTCCAGAAACACCTCCTGTGTTTTCAGACTGCGCCTTCCTCTGCCTGGAATGCTTCTGTGGTCCTTCTTGGGTCCCGGATTCACATTCCCCTGTCTTGAGCTTACTGAGCCTTCCTTGCTTGTCCTTTAGGTTTTAGTGTATAACACCAGCCTTTCCGTGAAGCCTTCCAGATTCTGCAAAGTCAATCCCTCCATTCTTCTCGTGGCAATTATTTCTCCTCTTTATGATACACGCGGCTCCCTTGTATCGTATTAATACCCTCCTTTGACCCCCCCCCACCGGATGTTAAACGCCTTGCGGCAGGGCATACTCGTCCATCTGGCACAGTACCTGGCACAGAGGATGTCCTTGGAAATCGTTTGTTGAGTGGAATAAATCATGCCGTTACTGAACATGATGATACTGACTAACTGAATTGCAGTGAAAGTGAATGGTTGGTCTAGACATACAGTAGTTGATGACAAGCACCTTGTTTTTAAGACCTCTAACCCCTTTGCCCCAGAGACCCCAGCTCAACAGGGATATCGAGTAGGTGTTCAGTGAACTGGCCACCGAGTCTCTCAGTGTCAGCACTAATATTTCAACCCACCCTCTGAGCTTCTGCTCCAAGGGATGCTACATTCTTTCTATCTGGGCCGGTCCAGCTGGCTTCCTGGCAGCACAAACTGGCTGCAATCTGAGAAGGAGGCTTCAGGCGCCTTTAGCACATTAATTATGCTTGCTAGCTTGTGATTGCCTCCTTCCAACTTGCTACACCCAGTATCAGCTTGCAAGTCTTGCTGTTGTGTGAGTTGGCAGCACCAGTTGTGCCGTGATGAGTGTCCCTCTGGGCCCAGATGTGTTGCTAGCGAGCTGGGCTCTCTGTTTCACCTTCCAGGGGCCTTGCAGGTGATGCTGAGCTCCATGCTCAGAGACGCCGTTGTGCAGACGGAGCAGATCTGAACTCATGAGTGATCCGTGTGCAATTGTTGCTTTCCTGACTGTGAGTCAGAGCTGGTTCTTGACACTGAGGTGTGACACCATATTGTCATTGCCTACCTCCCTTGAGTCGCGCAGTCTTCCTGATTTGGCACTCAAACTCCTTATAGATTAATGGCTCAATGAACAGTGTGTGTTCCAGGTATCCACATCAGCTAATACCTTTTAACTCTGTACTGCTCATGAAATTCTTTAGCCATATCCAGGTTTCTCTTGGTGTAGATTGGACTAGAATTTTGCTTTGGACTAGAATTTTGCTCAGTATGTGACTTGCTGTCAATCCCTATGCAAGTATGTAATTAAATTATCTTCTTATATTTTTAACTAATATATTTGATTATCTAACAAAATTAAATTAAAATATCATACATATAAGCCTTAATATAAAAAGATGATTTCTATAAGCCCCACAAGAAAACCTGTCTCAGCACTGAGTCCCACCCACCTTCTCTGCAGGGAAAAGGAAGAAAAAAGGACACCCACATTGAGTGGGCACTTCATATATATCATCTCATTAATCACAACAGTATCATGAGGTGGGGGTGTTATGCTCATTTTAAAGATAACAAAACGGGGGACACCTGGGTGGCTCAGTCAGTTAAGCGTTAAGCATCTGCCTTTGGCTCAGGTCGTGATCTCAGGGTCCTGGGATCCAGCCCCATGTCATCAGGCTTCCTGCTCAGCAGGGGGTCTGCTTCTCCCTCTGCCTCTGCCCCTCCCCCCTGCTCGTGCGCTCTCTCTCTCAAATAAATAAATAAAATCTTAAAAAATAATAAAGATAAAAAATCAAATCCCAGAAATTAAAGATAACAAAATTGAGTCTCACTCAAACCACAAGAGAAGGAGTCTGTATTCAAGCCTTGGATGGTCTAGCTACATGCATGTGTCATTGCCCCTCCTTTAGGACTGCAAAGTGTGCTCATTATATGAGAGTATTCATAAGTGTATTTCCCAGAACACTGTTTTCTGCTATTAATTATGATTGATTCTCTAACACAGTGGACTACAGGTCCTGGATGGTTTGGGTGATGCAGTTTTCTGTGCCTGAAATGTCAACCCTGTTCCTTCCCCTTGTGAGCTCTTACTCATCTTTAAGATCCAGCTCATACATGGCCTTCGTGAGAAGCATTCTTTGAACCATACCCCATTTTTTTCCTTTACAGTTTTATTTCTTGAATTTCAAAAAAATCAAGAGAAATGCTTGCACGTTTTAAGTAGTAGTGGACTAACACAAAGATTTATAAATAGCTGTCTGTTCCCCACTCTCCCTCCACTTCTGTCCCTTTCTTAAGTAACATGTTAAAAAATTTTTTTCAACTTCAAAAATATAATGACCATATACTCATTGCCCAGATTCACCAATTTTTAACATTTTACTACATTTATTTTTGTCATTCTTCCTCTCTTTTCCCCTTAATATATAAAAATATTATTCGTATTCTGAAGCATTTGAGAGTAGGTTGCATAATTCATGCCTCTTTACATCTGAATAATTTAGTTGTATATTTTCTAAAACCAAGACCATTAGTCATATTTCTCTTTAGTCTCAAGTTTGGGGCAGTTACCAGTCTTCATTGTCTTTCTATAATATAATTCACAGCTTTAAATATAATTTAAAACTTATTTTTAGTATGTGTATTATAAACTGTTTACATGATATTATAACATTGCAATTGATGTGTAATATGTTATTTCAAATGATTATTATTTATCATACATATGTGTTGTATAACTTATAACCCATGATTTATAAAATTTATATTTTCTAAACTTCCTTATTTATATTTTATATTAAATTTTTGTAATGTAGAGGGACAAATAGTATAACTCTTTTATGTAAAATATTGAAATATGTAAAAATATACAGTATATAAAATAGAAACATAATATATGCACATGTAATATATTATGTAAGCATAATATACATGTAATATGTAATAACATAGACAGTATTATAATACTTTAGATTATAGGAGTTGTAATATATCTAGTAAATCATGATACAATACAAAGGAGGAGATATTAAAATATTGAAATTTTAATGATATAAAATGATGTAGAATTGTTGTATTTTATACTTTATTAATATAAAATATATGTATTTATATATTTGATAGAGTGTTCCTCACCCTGGGTTTGTCCGATGTCTTCTCCTGATTATATTCAGGTTATGTATCCCTGGCTGGAATTTGACAAAAGCAATATTGTGTCCCTCTCAGGTTATCACCTGCAGAGACATGCCACATCTGTTTGCCCTTTATCGGTGAGGTCAAGTTTGATTCCCCAGTTAAGGTGTAATGCATTTTCTCCATAGTACAATTATTCTTTTTACTTTTTTATTTAACAAGTAAATGCTTTGAAGGAAGTGCGTTGAAGCCCAGCTAACACTCCGTGCTTTATTAAACCTTTACACCCTAGATTTAGCATCCACTGGTATTTTGTGATGTCTCTTGTTCATTCTAATCTTGAATCTTTTGGATGCAAAATGGCGATTTGCCAGCCACACTATTCCCTCCACATTCATGAACTGGATTTTCAGTGTAAGGAAGAGCTTTCTATTTTTTCCCATTCACTTGCTTACTGTATTATGTATGTGCTTATATGTGCATTCATTCACCCATCCATCAATATCAGGATGCACTCATGGATGTCTGTTTTTTTTCAATGGTTTGTTTTATTATTGTCCTTATTTATTTTGATGTTCAAATGGCCTGATATTTGGCTAGTGGGAGCCCCTTGGCACTGGCTTCTGTGTCCTGTGGACATGTACCTGTCACTTTTCGCACACTTTCTTAACTTTTAACATGACAAGATGATCCAAGCTCCTCTGGTATCTCCTTAGCCTCAGCCCTCGAACCGGCCACTTCTCCAGGGAGCCCATGTTCTCTTTCGTGGAGGAATGGTTGGCGGTCAGTGCCAGGATGGCTCTTTGCTACTGGGCTATCTTGCTTTTAGGCTCTTTCAGTGACAGAACTAAGAAACACACACACACACACACACACACACACACACACACACACACACGCATGCATGTACATGTGCTCACATGGTGATCATGAGTTCATACTCATTCCTATTTTTACCAGGATTATTGTTTCCTAAACTTATTTTTTTCTAGTCCTCTGTAAATATCCTCTGCTCCATTAGCACTCTGGTACCAAAGACTAGTGCAGTGTCTGGCACTCAGTCATTGCTCGAAAAATATTTTTGAATAAACCAGTAAATGAATAACCTTGATGATCTGAATTGCCCTTCTATAGAAGAACGGTGAAAAATAAAATTAAGCATGAAAATATTTTCCCTTCCTTCCTCTTTTTCTCCTTCTATAAACTTACTGTTATATATATGATAACCAGAGGTGGTTAGTCATATGTCAGATTTGAAGAACAATGTGTTTTCTCATTTTATCATACTTTACATTCATCTAAAAACGAATGCATTTCTGTAACTGGTTTCTGAAAGTCATTTTCTGAGGTCTTTATTTTTTCAAACTTTCTAGGTGGCTGGAATTGTTGGCAGAGCCGATGTGTTAGCATGCCTGTTCTTTCTGTTGGCCTTTCTCTCCTACAATAGGTAGGTATGGCTAAGAATGCCCTTCTCTGTGGTTGCAATCCTGCTTTCCCCTGGGGAATTTCTGGTGTGTGTGTGTGTGTGTGTGTGTGTGTGTGTGTGTGTGTGTGTGTGTGTGTGTACGTGCGCTTGCGCGCGGACTTTGAGCATCTATCTGAGAGAGGAGGGAGGCTTCTTGGCAGCAAAATGCCCAGAGAGCTTTGTGGAGACCAGCTTAGACAGTCCCCCCTTAGCAAATGCAAGGCTGCTCTCTCTTCCAGCCACATTCTGAGCCTTGCCATCGCCTTTTAAAGGGAACTGCTCTCCCAGTGTTGGGAAGCTCTGGCTTCTTGATTATTCTTACTGAGAATGGAATTTGAAATCTCCGAGCCAATATATATTGGGTTGTAAGTCCTTTCTTCTGTTTGGCTGTGATTTGTTTAATTCCTCCTTTTTCATTTTGGTCTTAATTTTTTTTCCTCTTTATTATCCTCACTAAAGTAGCTCAGAACTTAAAATAACAAAGGCTGAATTGGAGGTAGTATTTCTTAACTGTGGTTTTCTAATTTACACATCCTTTCATAAAAATACATAAGTTCCTTACTTTGGGATGCTGAAAAGCAATAAAATAATTTCCCATTATATTGCCCTTACTCCCCAAAGTGCTCAGATTCTCACGTGAGTTGTGACGTATCCACCACATAGGGAAAGGGGCAGGTTAAAAAGAGAATGGGAGTAGGGTAGATGGCTCGGGGTGGCCCAGAAAAAAGGGGGCCAGTGAATCATGTCACCCTACTTCATGGAGGGATACCTGGTTAGGGATTTGTGAATGTTGATCTTTGGATGAGTTCATTGACCTGCCATCTTTCAGAGCCCAGTGACTCTGAGCCATGCAATTCTAAACAAGTGGTTCTCAATATGGGGCAGTTATGGTCTTCCCCTTGGGACATTTGGGAATGTCTGGAGACACTTTTGCTTGTCGTTAAGTGGAAAGGTGCTACTGGCAAAAAAAAAAAAAAAGAAAGGTGCTACTGGCATTTATTAAGTAGAGGCCAAGGGTCCTACAATGTACAGGACAACCCTTACAACAAAGCACCATTTTCCCCAAAATGCCAGTAGTACTCAGACTGAGAAACCCTGTTATAAACCAGTTTAGACCTTGGATGACCAAGAATGAAAAGAATTAATTCTTACGGAATTTTGATTTAACGAGTGGAGCCTTTTCTGAGTACAGGTTTCCCCCGCTATCTGAAAGTAGAGCGTTTCTGTGAACACCTTTTGTAAGCTAAAATGGCCTCAAGTTGAAGAAACAGTGGCCATTAATTGATATGGAAAAATTGGGGGCATTCCAAGACCCCAAAAACAACTTCTCTTGGGCTTTTTCTGATATCTTCGGACACATCTCGCTAATGGATGCACAGACTAAATGGAGATAGAACACGGATGCTCACACAGTTCGAAGCTCTGGAGGCTGGGTCCTGAGATGCTGAGTGTGGCCCTGGGGACGGAGCCAATTGGCAGGGCCACTGTGCTGCTCGGGGTGCGCACCGCCTCGGTAACACTCCTACAAAATAACCACTAAACACTGTTTTTGCTTTTCAGCTTTTTTCATAAAAGCAAAAATCCTCTTCGGATTTCTTCCTGTTACAGAGAATAGGTACTCATGTGGGTCTTTCATTAAAGCAACGTGAGCTTGTGAAAAGTGGGGGGTATGTGTCCAGTTAGTCTCCTAGGCCTGGCTTTGTGACTCAACACTGCATTGCCAGTCATTGGAGATGGTATTGGGCTTCCATTTTTAAGATTTTAAATACAAATTCACCAGGTAGTTCTTTGCTGTTTAACTCTGGTATTAGAACAAAATTAACAGTTGCCTTTGGTTTAAACTTATTCTCTTGGGCTTTTTCGATGTGGATGGTACATTCGGGAACATGATGAGGCCAGCATTGTGTCCGTCTGTCTCTGGGCGATAATGAGCCATGGGACTGCAGTTTCTACTGTGCACGCCATTCTCACTCCTAGCAATCGAAGCTTATAGACCAGCTTCAGAGAAGAATGTACATCCACTGCAAATTTGGCATATAATTTTAGGTCATTGTTCCAAGACATAAGACAACTAAGGTGTCCTAACTACAGAAATACTGGCCTTTACTTCAGAGGAGCAGGGGCAGATGGGTGTGGCACCGACTGAAGGAATAGTGATGTTTTTAGGTGTGGGCTGATTCTGTGTTGTAAGGTGAAAAAAGGCTTTATAGCTCGGGAAGATTTTTGAAAATCCCTGCTGGAAATTATACTGAGAAAAAAAATTTACCTAATACATCCCCTTGGAAAATAAATTTTTAAAATACCAGTTAACCAAAAGAAAAGTAAAAGGCCAAAACATCTGGATTTTCATCACAGAGGAAATGAGGACTATATTTCAGGATATGTGTCTATATCCACTGACTGATTTATGTACAGAAGCCTATGAAACACCTTCACCAAAATAACAATAATGATGATAAGCACTTAACATGTAGTAAGTCACTTATTTAATTCTGCCTACAACACTGTGATCCTATTTCATACATAAGGGAACTGAAGCACAGAGAGGTATAATGACCCGCCCCATAATACCCAGTTAGCTGCGAAGCTGTGATGGGAACCCAGGGAACCTGATTTCAGAGTTCATGCATAAGTTTAGTAATCTGTACTATTCGCTTAAAATATATTCACTCAAACATCCTTCCATGCCACTAACTACATCTCTATGGAGGCATTTTAAGTGTTTTTTTAGTGTCCATTTGTTATATGCCATATTTTACCGTAATTTCTATGTACCTTAGTTTAGGTACCAGGTTCAGTGTTGTTGGGCATTCACTTTTTCTCATCTTTGCAATTTTAAATAATTCTGTGATGAACGTTCATGAAGAAATCTTTGTTCACCTGCTTATTTAGAATACAATGAAATTGATTGTTAAATCTAATTTTTAAAAGTTAGTATTTCTCAGTGACTCACATTTCTTCTTAGATTAAAAGAGCCTTGATCTTGTTTTCCAGGAGTGTGGACCAGCATCATGTTGGGGAATGTTTCCCTCCCACCACTTCTCCCTTCTTCTTGCTGCTCAGTTTGTTTTTGGGAACCTGCGCGATGCTGGTGAAAGAGACAGGCATCACGGTGTTTGGAGTGTGCTTGGTTTATGATCTCTTTTCCCTATCCCACAAGCAAGAGAAATCGTAAGTCATTTTAAAGTTTTTATATCAAGCAATGTATGTGCAGAGAAGAATTACTTAAATCAATAGCTTTCAAGCTTTCAGTAAAAAAAAAAAAGTATAACATTTTGTTAAACGTAACCTCGTCTTAGATCATAAATTAATAAGGTAATTGTTTTGGTAAGATAAATGCATTAGATATTTCCAACCCTTCACACTTTATAGAAATCAGTGAGGACTATAAAGATTTTGTGAGCCCCAAATTTGGAATTGGAAAGTATCTGTGTTAATTGCCAAGTTTATGTTGCTAGATTGTTTTGGTTGCGTATTATTGAGAAATTCTGATTCGCAAAGAGAAGTGGTTGCAAATGGTAACTGTTTCTTAACAGCTTGCCTTGAATCCCTGCATTCAAATGAGTGTTACCCATCAAAAAGCACTGCTAAGTTGGGTCTGCTTACTTGTTCTAGGGATGATGCTGTTACCTAAGAGTATTTGGGAGTCTTGTTTTGGAATTCCACAAAAGGCCACTCTAAACCATACATGTTATATTCAAATTAAAGGTCGAGTTTATTTAGTAGCCTATTTTCACTTAAAGAGTTTAAGCACATTCATTATATCCAGTGGATTATAGATGGTAAGAATGCTATGGCATATTAAAAGTTCAAGCACACACTATATTTTTCTTTCTCTATCAAATCCATAATTACAAACAATTTGCCATGCAGACCCCATTTTTCAGTAATTATAAGGCCCTTACTTCTGAACTTTTAAAAAAATGTGGCTGATTTATTCTTCTGCTTCATCCGACAAAGAATTTTAGCTTTAAAAAAACCCCTGCCTCTTTATCCCATTCGCTACCTCTTTATACTCCTTGACATAAAGATAAGAGCAGTGTTATTGAGTGGCAACAAGCTGAGATGAGTCATTACATTCTGATCACCTTCCTGCCTGGGCGTGCTTGGAGATAATTTAAATAGACTTTAGTGCTCTGGTGGCTCTCTGTAAATCTCAAGAGGCGTGTAAGAGGAAGGAGCTCGGTTATCGTTTTGCCCTAAGCTCATGCCAGGAAAGCTGTGAGCCTGAGGACCTCCCCTTGGCTTGTATAAGAGTGCCTTGCCTCTCCATCCTCCTGACCAATGGGAGGGATTGCAGTGCCAGCCTTACTTTTTACAGGACGACCTAGCAACCCGTCCTGTTCCCACTTCTTGCCTCCTCTGTAGCTCCGCGTCCTAAGCCCTTTCTGCTTTGCCTCCCTGACGGCAGAAGGATGTGACGACTGACTGCAGACCCTCCCCTGTGGTCCAGTCCAGAGCGATTTTAACCTCATCCATGAAGTCATGTGTCCTCTGGTCTCGGGGCTCTCCAGCCCAGCGGTGCCTGTATACTCCTTTCTGCTTCACCTGGTCGCTGTTGAGCCAGGCTTTTTTCAAAGGGGATAATTGTCTCTTTTATTTATTTAAGAACTGTTCCTGGCCTTCCTAATACTAAACCACTGGAAGTTCTATGGGAGGACTCACACTGCTGATATGTAGCTCCGGAGTTGCACAGTTCATAGTCCCTGCTTTGTTTTTTAGTCGCTTTTGGCTCTCACCAGCGCAGCTCTGCATAAGTGGAGACGTTCGTTCTTTCCTTCATCCTTCTATCCACCCGTTCAACACATACTCATTCTGTGCCTGGCCAAGAACGAGAAAGATTTCTTCCCTCCAGGGGCATATACAGTAGTGGGGGGAGCCAGACGTTGTCTAAGTCATTACACAAGTAACTGATGACAGTTGCGAACAGCGGTCGGGACAGAGAGCATGTGCCGGGGAGACCTGGCCAATAACGCTTAAGATCTCTTGAGTCCTGGCCACATGCCAGGCACTGTGCCATGCCATTTGCAGGCATGAAGTCACTTAATGTTCAGAATAACTGTTAGCCTCATTTTATGGAGGAGAAAACAGAATCACAGAAAGTGACCTCTCCAGAGTCACCAAATCTCAGGGGGAGCTAGGATTTGGATCCCTGTCTGTGTGACTCCGGAGCCACAGGCTTGCCCCCTGAGTAACCTCTGCCTCTATGGACGGAACACAGAGCAGGGACCTGAGACCTCTCAGGACATCTGCTGCCCAAGGCCTGGGCTCACATTTGTACCATGAGATCAACTCAGACGTTCTGGATGTAGTGAGGGTCATGACCCTTTTGAAAATCTCACGGAATTGTGTCCCCTTTCCAAGAATAATGTACACACACACAGTTTTGCACAGACTCTTTAGGGCTGTCCTCCCACTTTATCTGTTCATTTAGAATAAACATCTTGGCATTAAGTTGTTCTTGAGGTCTTATATGATTCAGGCACCAGGAAAGACATGGTAACAAAAACGAATGTTGGAAGCCCTTCTACATGAAGGACAATTTATTCCTAAATTTTAAGATTGGACCACAGGAATGGAGTGGGATTTCTTTGATTTGACATCACCATTAGGAAGAAACATTTTCAGTGAAAGATCAGCTCCCGAAAGTTAAATTTCTTTTTACTTTTCTTTCTTTTCTAAAAATTTGGATACCATTTCCAACATGCGGAGAGTCACATTCCTTGACTCCAGTCCCTAACCTCTTTCTCTGAGAGTAACCACTGTCCTGAATTCGTCACTTTTCATTTCTATGATTATTTTTATGCCATTACTTAATATGTATTTACCAGTGAGTATCAAATAGTATATTTTTAACATATTTTCAGACTTTATATGAATAGTATCACTAGCTTTTCATTTCACTTGGGATTTTGAGATACATCATTCTGGATATGTGTAGCTATAGTACATTCAGTTTAACTCTTGTACAGTTATTTAAATATCAAAATTTATCTGTTTTTCTGGATTTGGAATTTAGGTTATTTGTACATTTTTTGCTCTTTTAAACTATGCTGCAGTGGATTTTGTGTGTGTGTATGTGCAAATACATGTGGGTTTCTCTCAGGCATAACCACAGAAGTAGAGTTGCTGGGACCACGGATAGATGCACATTAACTGTGTCCCGTATTGAAGCATTGCTCTTGAAATGATTGCAACAACGTCTGAGAATCCCTTTTGCTTTGCTCCATATTTTGGGCATCACTTCGTAGTATCAGACATTTTAATTTTTGCCCGTTCGGTGGTTATGAATTCTATCTCAGAGGATTCATGAAAGAAAATGTAATCAAGGTACATTGGATAGATCAGCGATGAACAGTATTTTATAAGATCATAATTATGTAAATCCCGAATACCACTTCAACCAAATATTTTGAAAGAAATCTATCTGGAGGACGAGGGGTGAAGAAGAGGGTGTGTGTGAATGTGTGTGTGTGTGTGTATTTGTGTGCACATGCGTGCCCGCACGTGTATGTTTGTGTTGGTGACCATGTAAGAGGGACTGAGACTTCTAGTGTAGTAAGTAAGGCTAAGTTCCAAAATAAAAAAATAATGTTATAATTGTGTTATTTTTTAAAACATTGTGATACATACCAGAAACAAAAGAGCTAAAAGACTTGAGAATGGTTGCTTCCAGGGAAGAGGACTTGGGAGTGGGCCAGGGGACTATTATTTCTTGTTGCAAGCCTTGTCATTCTGTTTGACTTTCTTTCCCCTCAATGCCATGTGCACAATTAGGAGCAATGGGGTCATCCATCAGTGCAGCCCTCAGCAGCCTTCGAACCCTCAGCCCCCCTCGCTGCCTGTGCACCCTCACCGGGAGAATGGGAAGCAGCATCGATTTCCTCACCGAGGAGCTTGGGGTGGCTGCCACTCCCCATCGCCACCAGAACCCAAGAGCAGTGGATTCCCTGTGTCTCCTCGAGCTGTGTGGTCCATGATGAGGTACTAAGCTGAGCTCCCCATGCCCATTTTCACCCTCCAGCACCACCTGGTGTAGCATGGGTGGGCAGGAGAAGTAAAGTACTGAGTGAGTGTTTCGTGACTGCCCCTCTCCCGCCCTGTTTCCCTCCCCCCTTCTCTTCGTTCCTCCCTTTCCCTGAATTAGATTAGGTAGGAAAGGAGTCGCTAGAAGCAGCAAGTAGCTGCCCTGCTATGTGCCTTGATTTGGAAGCACGGGGTGAGGTGTGGGTCTGTGAAGCCGCAGTTAAGAAGGACAGACACTAGACCGTGTCCCTGGTGGAAGAACCTTGCACTGGAGAGCGGGTACCCTGGGAGTGTGGGCGAGGAGTGTGTGCTACGTTCCCCTGCTCCCTTCCCCGCTCAGTCTTCATGTGTGACAGGAATTCATTACAGCACGAGTATGGGGGGAAGCCCAGGGGACTCCGCCTCTCAGAAATGTTTTTGAGGATACAAGACAAGCTTTTATAAAGCATGTGGTTTTCTTTCTTTTAAAAAATATTTTGACCCAGCCATGAAAATTAACATAGATTCATCAGAACGGGCCCTCATTAATTAGGTTGCCTCTAAAATAACTCGAACCATGGGCAAGTCAGAATTTAATAAAGATGAAAATTAGATTCATCCTGTTAGCACTTTACCACTTCAGATTGCAGTTCTTATTTCTCTCTGCGGTCCCTGAAAACTCTCATTTCAGGGTCTTAATTTCCAGTTATTTCCACTTTTGCCTGTTGTTTGCATCTTGCTCCATTCATCATTCATTCATCAACAAATGGCTGTTGAACATCTGTCATGTGCCAGGCACTGTTCTAGGCACCAGGGATGTCCTGGTAAGTAAGGAGGACAAGGTCCTTTTTCTTGTGTAGCTTCTTTTCCAGTAGAAGAAGACAGACACTAAATAACCACCAAGGAATGGACGGTGTGAGGAAGAGTGATGGGCCGGCCTGGCTGGGCCAAATTTGGGTTGGTTGGTCAGGGAAGGCCTCCGGCATCCTTATAATGACAGGAGGAGCTCGTCCTGCAAAGACCTGCCAAGATCTGGGCAGAAGGTTCCAGACTTGGGATAATGAGCAAGTGGGAGTTGGAAGAGACGAGGTCAGGGAGCGGCCAGGCCCAGGTAATGAAGGGCCCTATTGGCCCTGAAATGAAGTTTGGATTTTGTTCTAGGTGAAGAGGGGAGACTTTAGAGGTTTCTTGTTTGTTTGTTATAAGTGTTGAGAGAAATCACATTTCCTTTTTAAAATATTCACTGGCTTCTTTGTAGTGCTTGATGTGAGGGGGCAAGAATAAAGCAGGGAGAAGGGTTTGGAGAATTTTATCCAGACTGAATGAGAAGAAGAAGGTCTTGGCCAAGGGCGACAAGGACTGAGATGAAATGCTGTGTTGGATTTGGGGCATCTTTTGGATATAGGTTCCACAGGACTTGCTGATGCTTGGGATGAAGGGAGGGGTAAGGGAACGGCAGAACATGAGGATTTGGGGGTTTCTGGCTTCAACATTTGGGTGAATGGTGGTGCCAGTTACTGGAGATGGGAAGGCTAGGGGAGAAATAGGTTTTCTGAGAGCAGGGGGAGGATGAAATCACAGAAATATATGAAATTCCTGTGGAAGGAAGAAAAGAGGTAAGAGAGTCCTATCAGTGAGGAAATCTTGACTTTTTTATGGAGGGCCATGGAGGAAAAGACAGCATTTTAGGGAAATTGTAAATTTTTTAAAGAAAGGCCAAGGAGGAGAAAAAAAGAGGAATTAATAGAATATTGGAGATTTCAAGGTGGCTTCAACATTTGACTCTCATGAAGGAGGGACCATGTTGAACTTGGCTCACATTTGTACCCCCGGTTACTTTTATAGTGTCTGGTTAATTGTACTTGCTCAAAGATCTGTGAAATGACTAAATTAATGAATTGATGGGAAGGAAGTATTGGAATTAAGCACAGAAAGAACGTTTTCAGTAAATTTGGCAATGAAGGAATGGTGGAGGGGTGCCTGGATGGTTCAGTTGGTTAAATGTCCGTTGGTTTTGGCTCAGATCATGATCTCAGGGCTGAGAAATCGAGCCCTGCGTCAGGCTCCACACTCAGTGGGGAGTCTGCTTCAGGATTCTCCCTCTCCCTCTGCCCTACTCCCTGAACGTGCTCGCTCTCTCTCTCTCAGATAAATAAATAAATCGACGAGGGAAAGAAGGAATGGTAGAAAGGGATGCTGTCTGGAGGTGGTTAGGTTTTTGTTTTCATATTTTAGATTTGATGGGCGTGTGTGTGTGTGTAGATAAGTTGTAGAGAGAAGAGATGAAGACACGGCAGCAGAAAGGGATGGGATGAATTATGGATACCAGGGGGGATGCTGCTGAATGTCTAATACCTGGCTCTCCAAGGAAAGGAAAGCCTGACTTGCATAGTTTGCCAATTTCCCATAAATTCTTCTACTGTGGCTCATTTCAGGCTACAGATGTGGTGAGGCCACTGACCGTGGAGTTGGGGGGAGATGTGCTAGAGCCCACCATTGTGCAGTATTTCCACTGCCTCACAGACCACAGACATAATCTCAAAAGCAGAGATAATAGTAAAATGAAGTAAACTAATGAGGAAGTGATGAGCTTCGAGTGGTTATCACCTTTGTTTTTTTTTTTTTTTAGATTTTATTTATTTATTTGACAGAGAAACAGTGAGAGAGGGAACACAAGCAGGGGGAGTGGGAGAGGGAGAAGGAGCAGGGAGCCTGATGCGGGGCTCGATCCCAGGACCCCCTGGGATCATGACCTGAGCTGAAGGCAGATGCTTAACGACTCAGCCACCCCGGCGCCCAGCACCTTTGTTTTTAATACGATTTTTAAAATTTTAAGTAGAATTTTCAGTAATGGCTGGACTTAATAACTGGCCTGCAGTATTCCTAAAAATTTAATAGTCCTCTTTTACAAGTCCAGGGTCCCAGGCGAGGACCTAGCTTAGGGGAGGAGGCAGGACACCTGTGTCATTTCATGTGAAGCTCGCTTCTCTGTTGAACTCTTGGGTGGTGGAAAGAGTCTTGCAGTCATCCTTGGACCACAGATGAAGCACCTTTTGACTTGTTTTGATGTAGGGTTTGGTGCTAACACATTGAATCAGATGGCATGCTCTTGTAGGTTACCTTTTTTTTTTAACCCCAAGCACCAGGGTAGTTATTTTTGAAACCGTGGTGTCTGAAGAGCAGTATACAGCACAGCTGGAACTGGGTCAGAGTTTTACTAAGTTACCATGTTTGTGGGCGAGAAGGACCATTTATTTTCCTTCCTTTGGAAAAGTTGTCATATATTTTCCCCCTTTTGAAAGGAAAGGTGTTATATTTTTGAGTATACATTTGATTAGTATTAAAGTTATTTTTGAAAACTATGCACAAACTTTTGTCAGAAGCTGGTCAGGTAAAGCAAATAAAAGTCCAGAAAGGTAGTGCTGTCCTGGTTCTTAAGATCTCCAGACAGTGTTTAAATCATGGCTCCTTTGCTTACTTGATCCTGGACAAGACACGGTCTCCACGAGCCTATGTTTCCTCATCTGCAAATGGGGAGAGCTGTAGTAATAAAAGCCTTTCCTCTCTGATCAGTTGTCAGGACTAAGAGCGATAGCACAGGTAAGGACCAGGTAAATCGGTGCCGGGCACACAGGTGGCCGGTCAGTGCGTGGCAGTCAGCCTCGTTGGGATTGCTAGTTTAATATTAGAACTGTTCTCATTCCTGTCCGGGTTTCTGGACAGCAGGATGCATCATGAAAATGGTGAACCTCCAGGATGCAGGCAGGGGATGAGGCGTTTGTGTGAGATGGGTCTTCTTTTTTGTTTCTTGATTGAACATCGAGCCTGTTTGCTAGTACACATTTGTATTGCATGCATGACATTAGTCTGACAAAAAATTGGGCTGAACACTGTCATTTAAAATGTTTTCAGAAGTTACTATGCACAGGGACAAATCCCAAGCCAGGGGGGAAAAAAAAAACCTACGTTTACTCAGTTGCTGGTTTTTCTGCATGATTCGGCGATTGACTTATGGGTAGAAAGTGCTATAAAAAACCTCAGACTTAGGGTACACACTCTGGAATCAGATAAAATTTCAGTTGATACTGTGTTTTACTGAATGACTCCATATGAAATGAGGAATGTTTTGTATGTAAACATTCCTTCCCTCATCTCCTTCATTATGTTAAGTTCATTCACACATGGGTACGTTTTCTTTTTCACATTGGAAAGGTTAGTGAATTCTACATGGAATCTTATCTTCATAACTCATATCGACATTTATATATAACTGTATAGTCACTTTTTCATGTGTATACTGGATTGATTTCATATTTAAATGACTGATCACATTAGGCACTGAAGAACAGTTCTTGGCTCAATAAATTCTTGCTCATTTCCTCTTTTTCTCAGCTGGATCTGTCATAGGTCCTTCATTCAACAGTATTTACTGAGCACCTACTATGTGCCAGGCACCATTTTTGGTGTGAGGAATATGGTGGTGAAGCAAACTCAGCCCTGCCCTCATGGAACTTGGCTGGATGATGATCATGGTGTTTTTACTTAAAATGAGCCCATTTTCTATCTTTGTGGGCAATGCAGTGGTTAGGTTTTTCACTTCAGTGGGTCTTGAAAGTTTTTCTTGTGAGTACCTTACACATAGGTATGCAAATCAAGAAACTAAGGTTTAGGACTGGAGAACAGTTTGGCACTAAAGTGAATTTGTAAGGTTAATTAAATTAAGGGGACTTAGGGAGGCATATAAATATTTTGACCTTCGCTGACGGAATGGGTAACTGATCTTTTAAGTGTCGTTTTAATGCTTGATTTCTGTAGACCTTGCATTGCACTCTTTTTTCCCCAAAGTAAGAAATGCTGTGCAGATTAAACTCCTGAGGTGGGATTTTGTACTTTCATCCACACATATGATCCTGTGAGTAGGGCAGGTGTGTTCAGATCATTATTAACAGTCTCATCTTAGCTTTCAGAGGAACTTCGTGAGCTAGCGAGGTGTGATTTGCAAGCGATGGAAAAAAAGTCTGTTGAAAACCTTCATTACTGACTAGTAACTGGGTTCTCTTTTGTCCCCCCCTCACTGCTGGTTTTACACACTTTTTCTGTTGACTAGTTTCAGATGAGCCATTCCCAATCTCATTCAGCTGCTGCTTTCCAAAATGAAATGACCAGGGGAGCCTGGCTGGCTTAGTCAGGAGGACATGTGACTCTTGATCTTGGGGCTGTAAGCTCAAGCCCCATGTTGGGTGTAGAGATTACTTAAAAATAAAAAATCTTTAAAAAAAATTAAATGACTGCATGAAAGAGGTGTGGCGTTAACTGATAGGTCAACACAGAAAATCATCCAGCAGTTCCAGGTGAAGTTTGTGGGTTCATAATAATAAATCCCCTCCCCTGCATTAAAATCTCTTAATGCAGCTATGAACCTCAATGATGAATCCATGTTAAGAACACAGATCACCTCATGGAAGTAGATATTAACTAAGATTTTATTTTTTTATTTTTTAAAGGATTTTTTAAAAATGTATTTATTTGACAGAGGGATAGAGAGCACAGGTAGGCAGAGTGGCAGGCAGAGGGAAAGGGAGAAGCCGGCTCTCTGCTGAATAGGGAGCCTGATGCGGGGCTCGATCTGAGGACCCTGGGATCATGACCTGAGCTGAAGGCAGCCGCTTAACCGACTGAGCCACCCAGGTGCCCCTAACTAAGATTTTATTATAAAGAGACTGCAAATTCTTCAGTTGCTGTTTATCATTTTTTTTTCCACTTTGCTTTGTTTAAAGATGAACTGGGCCACATTTTGCTAGAGAATTTTCTCTCTTCCTCAGTGGTATAAATTCTTTGGTCTTTAGTTGTTCTTGGATGGCTGCATCCAGATCACTATGATTTACTTCGGGGAGGCAGGCACGTGATGGGTGGAGGATCCAAGAAAGCAATAACTCTTAGGCTGCATTTTATAAAGACACTAACCAAACCAGCTAGCATAATTATTGTTAACAATTATTTATTATTAAACCTTTGTATAACTGTTTCCACTATCGACCTATCCTGTGGGCATAATATCCCAGTGATACTTCTGACTTTTGTCCCATATACCCTGAGCTTTTAAATAGTTTGTTAATTTCTTTTTTTTTTTAAGATTTTATTTATTTATTTGACAGAGAGACACACAGTGAGAGAAGGAACACAAGCAGGGGGAGTGGGAGAGGGAGAAGCAGGCCTCCCGCGGAGCAGGGAGCCTGACGCGGGGCTCGATCCCAGGACCCTGGGATCATGACCTGAGCTGAAGGCAGACACTTAACGACTGAGCCACCCAGGCGCCCCTTGTCAATTTCTTTTTAACATAATGAACTGACTATAGCTTTTGCTAAGACCCGTTCTACCTTTGGATGTCGGGGAACTGCAGACATGCTTAGTGAATGTTAGGCACTAGAGAAAGGAGACAAGTGATTTCTGTAGGCATTTATCTTCCCGTAGAGAAAGGAATATTTTACTGGGAAGGGTGAACAAATGGTGGTGTTTTGCTAGAGGAGTGATGGAAAGGGTGGGAAATTTCTTTTAAAAAACATGAAAATGTAAATTAAAAAGTTATTTTTAAGTCTGTGTTTTTGGGTTTCTTTATTAGGAACTGTGTTTATTGTGATACTATCATTAATGTGCCTTTAATGTTCATTAGTAGGGTCGATTTACCCGAGCTGGGCTTTTAGATTCTTTTAGAGTAGCTTTTCCGAAATATGGAACTTACCAGAAAAGTATTCTCTTGTGTGGATAGAGAACTAAAAGAGAATTGTTTTTTCCTCTTACTGTTTCCTAACCATTAGCTGAGAGCGATATCATTCTTTTTGAACCAGACCTAGAGTATGTGGTGAGGCAGGAATTATCTTGATGAGTTCGTCTGAAAGCTTGTTGTAATCTGCTTTGGTTCTTGAACTGAGCTCAGCACTAAAATGGATCATTTCAATAAAGTGTTCCTTGGATTCATTCAGAACTTAGCACTAAAAGCTTCTTCCAAATAAATCACATGCTAAGGAGGCGAAATTCCTTTTAATTTATGGATAGCAGTTGGTAGAATTCCTAACTGCTGACAGCCCCGGGTTCATTCTGTTTAATCTTGATTGGGTACTGATTCTTGGCAATCTTCGATCCCCTGTGAATTTCAGTCAGTAGATGATAAGTTCTTTCCTTTCTCAGTGTAGAGCAATCAAGCTTAGGCATCTGCTTTCCAACTGGATGCACAGCGACATATGTTGAAAGAGAAAACTATCAGAATGTAGGCATTTCTGGTTGGCATGCAATCTTGTCATTGCCACAATAGGCTCTTCATAGAAGAGGATCCCCGACCTCCTGCTTTTCCATCCCCTTGCCAACCCCTGTATGGAGCCGTCTACCTCTGTCCTGTGTGCTTAAGAGACTGGGTGGCTTCCAGGCCACCAAACAGCTCTCCCTTCTTACTCAGAGCACAGCAAGGGCTCTTAGGATGTTTAGGGAGTTTACTGCTGATTTCTTTGCTCTTTTCGTTAATGCTACTGACATCCAGCTTAATAATTTTTTTTCTCTTTATCTTTTTAAGTGTTAGCCTGCTGAGAGGTTATAGAGTGATTATAATAGCATTATCAGTTCATCTTAACATTGTAAACACTCAGGGTGTATATAAATAACTATTTTACCAGAACCTTGTGCGACACCAGGCGATCCGTTCTTGGTGGCTTCAGATAACTTGGTGGAATTTTCAGTCTGTCATTCTGAAAATAGTCTGCCACACGTTTTGATTTGGTAATATGTTTTGTAGAGTAAATGTAAGAGAATTTTAAAAATATACCTGCTTGAGAAAAACTTTTTTTTTTTTTTTAATTCAAGAAGAGTTTGGAGGGGGGCCCCTGGGTGGCTCAGGCGTTAAGCATCTGTCTTCGGTTCAGGTCATGGTCCCAGGGTCCTGGGATCGAGCCCCGCATCAGGCTCCCTGCTCCATGGGAAGCCTGCTTCTCCCTCTCCCACTTCCCGTGCTTGTGTTCCCTCTCTCGCTGTCTCTCTCTGTCAAATAAATAAATAAAATCTTAAAAAAAAAAAAAAGAGTTTGGAGGGACTTTTGTGGAAATTGTGGAAATACAAATGACTTGAAAATTCCCTTATTCAGAAGCAAGCATCGTGATCATGCTTTTCAAAATCAATGTCAACCCTAACGGTACCACTATTGCTCCCACGGAGTGTGTACTTAACCAACCGCCAGAGACCGTGTTACAGGTTTTATGGGCAGCTTACAGTTTTCATTCTTAGAAAAACCTATGAGGGAGACAGTGTACAAGGACCATGGGCTCATACCAGAGTGCCTGGGTTCGAATTCTGTCACACTGCTTTCCACGTATACGGTCTTTGGCCATTCCTTCAACTGTCTGTGTCTCCCGTTTCCTCGTGGGTAGGTGGCAGTCACACCCGTACCTACCCCATAAGGTTATTGTGAGGAACGAATGAGTTCACATAGGAAAAGAGCTTACAGTAGCTTTTCATTAATAGTAGTGCTAGGATTTAGCTCCTCTTCCCCCTCATGCTTGTTTTATGCCAAAGCCAATGTGGAAGAATTATTGTTTAGAAATCTTCCTTGTAGCACATTCACCTTTTCTTTGCTATATTTATGAAAGAAAGTGGTATAGTCTTGATTTTACTTGTTTGTGATATTTAGTTGTTTCCTCTTTTTTCATGAGTTTATAATGTTTTAAAAGGAAATGATTACTCAAGAAAAACATTCTTGTACCCATGATGGAAAGTTCACTGAAGTTTAGCAGGATAATAGAATTCTCGTGTTAACACTTATTCTTGACTGATGAATACCAGGCTCATTATGAATTGTCTCAAAGATGTGTTCAGAGCTATTCTTAGTTTATGAGACTAACAGTCGACTTTTTAAAATTCACAGTTTTATGTTTTTATAATTACTACAGAGTAAGACACCACTTTAGTAAACAAATCATTAGGTTGAAAACAAAATAATAGAGACTTAATTTATCAGTTTTTTAGGTAGGTGATCAGATAACCATATAGAAAGATGTGTTTCACATTGTGGATTTATGAATTTTTAATGCCATTCATGTTTTTCAAACCATGGCTTTATTATGTTATATATAATGTAGAAAATATGTATTGATTTTGAAATCACCCAAAGCAGCAGTTTCCATGAGAAGCCTGGCATTAAAGATTTGCTTGTAATGATTAACCTCTAAAAGTATTGGTAAAATGTTTAAAGGGAACATAAGTATGGATTTTTAGGGAATGAAGGTGATTAATATATCATAATTTGGAAAAAAAAATAAAACTGACCAAACCCCAAACAACCAGCCAGAGTTGGACGGAGGGGAGGAAGAATGTTGGTCTCATGTTAGGAGAAAGACATACCCTCAGTCCCTAATGAGTAAACAATACATTTCAGCTTTTGAGTGGTAGAGCTTTCGGTTCCTGACAGCAAAGTCTTTATCATAGATTTTTTTTTTCATACTTTGCATTTGGCTCCTTACATAATTTTTCCTTGTGAGTGTGAAAGGAATGTGACTTTGTGAAAAGAATTATGATCTGTACTGCAAGTATGATGAATTTTTTTGATTTAAAAAATTTATCTAGGGGCACCTGGCTGGCTCAGTCAGTGGAGGGTGAGACTCTTTTGATCTCAGGGTTGTAGGTTTGAGCCTCACACTGGGAGTGGAGATTACTTAAAAAAAAAAAAAGCTTAAAAAATTGAAAAAAATTAAAAATAAATAAGTCATCTATTTAATTACAGTTCGGGTTTTCATGCAAAGTCAATGAAAGACTTCATTTATCCTCAGTGCAATTTGTTTCTCTCTTCTTTACAGTGTATAATTTACAGCTGCAAAGGATAGATAAACCTTTCAGATAAATCAAGATTGGGTGCCAATCTCCAGTTATTTTTAAGCAGAAAATACAGGGATGATAATAGCTGATGGCAAAGAGAACATGATATCTTGAAACTGTCATCATTGTCCGTCATTGCTGTTTGTGAAAAGTCTCCGCAATGTAGGGTTGCTGATAGGTTTTTTTGTTTTGTTTTGTTTTTGTTTTTTGAAAAGGGAAGAGTTATTTCCCAGGGTGGGCTGTGGGTGTAAAGAAATGGGTAGTGTAAGGAGCCTTGACCTGGTTGGTGGGGAAACTGGTTCACTCTGATTCTGATTTGCTGGGGTCCTTGGGCCAGCTACTTGACTTCCATGGATTTTTGTTTTTCTTACCTGTGACATGACACAAGGGAGACAGGGTAGACTGGTTTCCGGTCATCTGATACTCTCTGAGATCTGTTTTGGCTAGACCCTTATGAGACTGTGCTGTCGCTATTCCTCTTTGTGTCTTCCGTGGGCACGTGTGTGGTTGGAAGGAGGTTGACCCTAAAAGGAGACGACATGGAGAAATGACCATCATGGGGGGCTCTCAGAAGTAACTAAATGGACGGTGGAGGAAATTTTGCTAATGTGCATTTTGTCATTTTGTCATTTCCTTTTCCATCTTGAATTCTTGATGACCTGAAGTCTTTAGAACTTAAGTCCAATGTCTTGATGAAAACTGTCAATATGGGAAAAGATTAAATTCTGCCTTTAGTCATCCTAGTTGTAATCAATGCTGTGCCTTTGGGAGCTGACTTCTGCTGCTACCTATTCAGAAGCAGTTTGTTGATTCATTTCATTAATAAACATTTATTAAACACTTAGTATAAAATGTCTTAGGGATTATTTGCTTGCAAAGAATAAAACCTTTTGAAAACTTGCTTAAGCAAATTGGGGTATTAGTTAGAAGGACACGCTGGAATGTCATAGCACCCCAGCCTGGGAATTGAGTCTGGGTTTAGGACACAAAAACTGGCAAAGTCAGCCAGTATTTTTTACCTCTTTGGGTCTTCATGGTCTCTTGCTTTTTAAAAAAAAATCCATGTTTTGGGGGCACCTGGGTGGCTCAGTTGGTTAAGCGTCTGCCTTTGGCTCAGGTCATGATCCTGGAGTCCCGGGATCGAGCTCCGCATTGGGCTCCCTGCTCGGCGGGAGGCCTGCTTCTCCTTCTGACCCTTCCCCCTCTCCTGCTCTCTTTCTTTCTCACTCTCTCAAATAAATAAAATCTTTAAAAAAATAAAATAAAAAAATAAAAAAATCCATTTTTTTCCTTTTCCCCCTCTTTTTAAAGACTGAACTTTTCTTAATTTGTTGAGTGCAGGGCTGCCTCAATCCTAGCTTCGTATAGCCTCTCAGTTCAATTCTGCGTAAGAGATGGACTGACTCCAGATTCCCGAAAAGGAGACTGATTGACCCAGGGTCGATTTGCTTACAGCCCAGGGGAGAGGCCATACAGATAGAAAGATAATGTCACCCATGGTGGTAAGTGCAATTAGATATCTGCTGTGTCTTCAAGATGAGACAATGAACTGAAAAAAGGCAGGATGGCTTTCCAGGCAGAAAGTACAGCATGAGGGAGGACACCGCGGCATGCACCTGCAAGTGTGTGTGTGTGTGTGTGTGTGTGTGTGTGCATATGTATACATCCATGTGTGCTTGTGTGTGTGCAGGCATGTATGTATGTGCACATGTGCGCGCGTGTGTTTGCATATGTATATATCCATGTATGCATGCATGTGCACGCACGTGTGTATGTGCACATGTATGCTTGTGCATATGTATGCACCCATGTGTGCGTGTGCACGCGCAGGCATGTATGTATGTGCACATGTACGTGTGTCTGTGCATATGTATACATCCATGTGTGCTTGTGTGTGCAGGCATGTATGTGTGTGCACATGTGCATGTGTGTGTTTGTGCATATGTATACGTCCATGTGTGCTTGTGTGTGTGTGTGCAGGCATGTATGTATGTGCACATGTGCGTGTGTGTGTGTGTGTGTACAACAAGTAGCTCAGGACTTGAGTAGTGGGAGATGAAGCTGAGAAGATTGGCAGGAGCCCTGTCATGGAGGAATTTGGGAGAGATGCCAAGGGATGTTGACTCCAGCATATGAAGGGCAACAACAGATGCAGTGGCATTGCTCATCTTTGTTTTAGGCTCCTACGTATGAGAAGTCTGATCATAAGGCTGGATGGAACAAATTATTTAAGTGAAGATTAAAAAACTCAAACCACTTGATATTAATTTGTATAATTTTGAGAATGACAAAGCAGTAATTCTGAGATTTTTAACATAATTGCATCCTGCATATTTGTGAAAGCTCCATATTTTCTCTTTATCCGTGAAAATTGTACCTTATATAAAATTTTCTCTACACATTTTTGTAATTTTGGAAGAATTCTTATATTTAAGGTAGGTTACCAGGAGCCTTAAGATTGCATTTGCCCGTGGTAGGAAGAGGCTATACCATTTATCCACACCTGTTAATTGATTTAAGCCTTTTTGATTTATAATTTTCTTCTAAAGAATAGAAATTAATGGAAACTTCAGAGAGGTGATAATCCCTTCCTATTATGCATTCAGTATGCTAAGTTTGATATAATTTTGATTTCTAGTTTCTGATTAAAATAATCATTTCTTCTTATGTGTATTGTGTCCAAGCAGCTGTTATGTTTTGGATTGGCACAGATAATTGCTTTTCTACTTGGCAAAGAAAATGAGCAGATGCAAAACAAATATCTTTTTCTGGCATGGTCGATTGGAAGCTCTGCAGCCCAATGTTGATGATGTTTTCAAAAGTGAAAGTGTAAGTGCAGCTCAATGTCAGACTGCAGCTATTAACTGCCAAGTATTCACTTTGGCCAAGATAAATTCTGACCAAATTTGTATATTTGACTTAGGTTTCGAGCTTGAAAATAAGAAACACAGTTTAGTTTTCACATAAGGAAAATAGTATGTTGACATGAAGGTCTCTATTGATGCAGTTGCCCCCAAAATTGATTCTAGAATTTCCGTCTTTGTTTACCTTTAATAATGGTGGAGCAACGGTGTGCTCAGTGGTTAGGTGCATGGCTCCTGGAGTCACACAAAATGGATTTAAAAGATTTCTCATTTAGTAGCAGTATAAACTTGGATTAAGAGATTTCCACATCCATAAAATAGGAATAATCAGTTCTTATAAATGGCATGAAATATTTAAAGCATGAGGCCCAGTACAACACAGGCCTAATTAGCACTTGTACACTAATCTGAAAATGTCCATTCTCTGCATTTGGGCATGGGGGAGATAAACTGTCTAATATATCTGTGGTGCTACTTTTCAATGCCTTGAGAGTTCTGGCTTAAGTAATCATTGTTTCATTCCACTGGGAGGTAGAAGAAAGCCAACATGGTTTGCCTATTTCAAGCCAGGAGAGAAACTTTTAATTGTCACCAAGTCCTTGGGAAGTAGGTCTTCCCACTACATTTACGTATATGTGAAAGGCAAGGCTCACAGAGGTTGCATAATTTTCACATCATTACATAGCTAGAACGTGGAACATCCAGGATTTGAACCCACATGCATTTGATTCTACTGTATCGGTTAGCAAGGTTAGGCCCTTTACAATGTTTCCTCGAAAGATTTACAAGAAACTTCTAGAAAGGACTATTGTGGGGAAGGCAGAAGTACACTGGGAGCGTCAGCCTGTTCCCGTTTTTTTCTGCATTTCATGGAGCTCTGAGTGCTTTACCTCATTTTACATGTTGGGTGCTGATGATGCTGTGGTTGGCTGTTGGCCATGTCCTCATCACGCTGGAGATAAGGGGGATTTCACTGTTTATAGCACCCAGCTTAGCACTTTTTAGAAAACTATTCTTCACTTTAAAGTGAAATGCTAGGTGGGATGCGTCACATTTCATCTGTAAGCAGTCATTAAATACCATTTTTCAAAAGTTCTGTAAAGCAACAGTGAGCTAGCTGTTCAGTAATAGGTGCAGTCCTGGGTCCCTGATTATTGTATCTGCCGAGTTTTCTGCTGGATGGTTGTGTTGCTCTTCAGGGAAACATCTCTATGTGTGACATTTCTGGAAGATAGATTGTGTGTATGACAGAGAGAAAGGTAGAGATAGTATTGCTTTGTGGATTTTTAAAAAAGATTTTATTTATTTGAGAGAGAGCATGAGTGGGGAGGGGCAGAGGGGGATGGAGAAAGAATCTGAAGCAGATTCTTCACTGAGCATGGAGCCCGATGTGGGGCTCGATCCCATGACCATGAGACCATAGCCTGAGCCAAAACCAGGACTTGGATGCTTAACCGACTGAGCCACCCAGGGGCTCCTGCTTTGTGGACTTTTGATTGGGACTTCTAAAGTTAATGTATATCGGAATATTACTCAACCATAAAAAAGAATGAAGTCTTGCCATTTGCGATAACATGGGTGGGCCTAGAGGGTATTAAGCTAAGTGAAAGAGAAAGAAAGAAAAATGCCATAGGCCATGTGATGGGTATTAAGGATGGCACGTGTTGTGATGAGCACTGGGTGTTATATGCAACTAATGAATCATTGAACACTACATCAAAAACTAATGATGTACTATACAGTGGCTAACTGAACATAATAAAAAAGAAAAGAAAAATACCATAAGATTTCACTTACATGTGGAATCTGATAAACAGACAAACAAAAATGAACAAACAAAAGCAGAAACAGATCCATGAATACAGAGAACAAACTGATGGTTGCCGGGAGTGGAAATGGGCAAAATGGGTGGAGAGTGGGAGGTTCAGGCTTCCAGTTCTGGAATGAGTAAGTCATGAGGATGAAAAGTAGAGCATAGGGAATACAGTCGATGGTACTGTAATAGTATCATATGAGGTCAGTGGCTACACTGTGATGAGCACAGCATACCGTCCGGAGTTGTAGTTGTGGAATCACTATGTTGTGCACCTGAAACTAATGTAACATTGTGTCAACTACACTTGAATTAAAAAAAAAAAGAAGAAATCATGTAAAGAAACTCAAATAAAGCCCTGTAATGAATATGAGAAAAAGAGTTATGCCCCTGAAGAATTTGCCGTTACGGAAATCCACAACAGTGATGGATACTTTGGGAAACTGACCGTTTGCTATCCTGGATTATAAATACAGAAACACAGGAAGTCCAGATACCTTATTATGAACTCTGAGTGTTGATCAATCATGAGGGTCCCCACTGAGCGTGTGTAGGCCATAGTAAAACTCTCCACCACCAAGAGAATCTCAAAAAAGAAATAACTTGCTGAATCTCAGAAAAAACAAACATGAACTAAAGATTTTAAAACCGAAATCATGAACCATACTACAACACTCTTAAGATAAAGGAGAAAATCAGTTGGAAACTTTCATTGGTACACTATGGCCCAACAATTTTTTTTCAACTCATCATTCATCATTCAATTGATGACTCACTCATTCGTTCAGTAATTATTTATTGTCTACCTGTTTTGTGCCTAGTAGGGAAATAATGTTGAACAAAACAACACATACATGAGAAAAAAAAAAAACCCAGCAGAGTTAATGCATATCTGTGAAACCATTCACTGCAGGCATGCCAAAGCAATTCGTGTAGTCACAGTGATACACTAGCCAGTTGTTGTTTTTAACTTAATTTTTTTAGAGCAGTTTTAGGGTCCCAGCCAAGTTGAGAGGAAGATACAGAGATTTCCCATCAGCCTGCCCCCAAACATGCATAGCGCCCCCATTATTAACATCACTCACCAGAATGGTACATTTGTTACTGAGGATGAGCCTACACTGACATGTCATAGCACCCATTGTTCATAGTTTACATAGGGTTCATTCTTGAAGTTGTACATTCTGTAGATTTGGACAAATGTATAATGACATGGATTCATCATTGTAATATCTTACAGAGTATTTTTACTGTCCTAAAAATCCTCTGCTCCCCTATTCATCCCTCCCCAGCTCCCCACTCCTGGCAACCATTGATCTTTTTACTGTCTCCATAGTTTTGCCTTTTCCAGAATGTCATATAGTTGGAATCATACAGTATGCCGCCTTTAGAGATTAGCTTCTTCCTCTTAATAATATACATTTCAGTTTTCTCCATGCTTTCTTATGGCTTGATAGTTCATTTCTCTTAGTGCTGAATAATATTCCATTGTCTGGATGTCCCACAGTTTATCCATTCACCTACTGAAGGACATCTTGGTTACTTCCAAGTTTGGGCTGTTATGAATAAAGCTGTTATAAATATCTGTGTGCAGGTTTTTGTATAGGCATCAGTTTTTAACTCCTTTGGGTAAATACTAAGGAGTGCTATTGCTGGATCCTATGGTGTGTGTATGTTTAGTTCTGTAAGAAATTGCCAAACTTGGGACACCTGGGTGGCTCAGTCAGTTAAGCGTCTGCCTTCGGCTCAGGTCATGATCCCAGGGTCCTGGGATTGAGCCCCGCATTGTGCTCCCTGCTTGGCAGGAAGCCTGCTTCTCCTTCTCTTCCTCCCCCTGCTTGTATTCCCTCTCTCACTGTCTCTCTCTATGTCAAATAAATAAATAAAATCTTAAAAAAAAAAAATCGCCAAACTGTCTTCCAAAGTGGCTGTACCATTTTGCATTCCCACTAGTAGTGAACCAGAGTTCCTTTTGCTCCATCTCTTCATCAGCATTTGGTGTTTTCAGCTTTTGAATTTTGGCCATTGTAAAAGGTGTATAGGGGTATCTCATTGTTGTGTTTTTTTTTTTGTAGTTTTATTAACACAAATATGACGTGCACAATAAGCTGTCTATTCATTTTCTTTGCTGCGCAGCCTGGCGTTGGGATTGGTGACTCTAATTGCCAGCTGGGCTGGTCTTGCCACAATAGCTTTGTGGTTCTTGGAGGAGACATTGTGAGCAATCTCTGCATAGTAAGATTTGTTGCACATCAGCAGCACTTCAAGCTCCTTGACATTGTGGACTAGGAACTTCCAGAAGCCACTGGGAAACATGTGCTTTGTTTTCTTGTTGCTCCTTTAACCAATGATGGGCATCAAGATCTGGCCCTTGAATCTTCTGTGCACCCTATTGTCAGTGCCTCTGGGTTTTCGCCATTTGTGCCCAATTTTGACTTATCTGGTCTGACTTGGTCCTCTTTTTAACAATCTTGGGCTTCACCGGAGGTCTGAGGGCAGCCATGATGCCCAGTAACAAATGGCTGCCACCCCTGCAGGCAGCACCGAGGAAGAGAGGGGACATCACTGTTGTTTTTATTTTCAGTTCCCTGATAACATATGATGTGGAACATCTTTTCATATGCTTATTTGCCATCTGTATATTTTCTTTGGTGAGGTGTCTGTTAAGGTCTTTGCCCCATTTTTTAATCAGATTATTTGTTATTGTTGAGTTCTAAGAGTTCTTTATATATTTTGGATAATAGTCCTTTATCAAATGTGTCTTTTGAAAACATTTCCTCCCAGTCTGTTTTCCCATTCTCTTAACATTATTTTTCACAGGGCAGAAGTTTTTAATTTTAATGAAGTCCAGCTTATCAATTATTTCTTTCATGGATCATGCCTTTGGTGTTTTACCTAAAAAGTCATCTCCATACTGAAACTCATCTATGCTTTCTCCTATGTTATCTTCTAGGGGTTTTATAGTTCTGTGTTTTACATTTAAGTCTGTGATCCATTCTGAGTTAATTTTTGTGAAGTCTATAAGACCTCTGTCTAGATTTATTTTTTTACATATGGATATCCTATTGTTCCAATACCATTTGTTGAAAAAAGTATCTTTCCTTCACTGTATTGCCTTTCTCTTTTGTCAGAGATAAGTTGATCATGTTTATGTGGGTCTATTTCTGAAATCTTTATTCTGTTCCATTGATCTATTGTCTGTTCTTTCACTAATACAATACTGTCTTGATTATTGTAGCTTTATAGTAAGTCTTGAAGTTGGGTAGTGTTTGTCCTCCAACTTTATTCTTCGCCTTCAACATTCTGTTGGCTACTCTAAATTTTTTGCATCTTCATATAAACTTTAGAATCAGTTTGTCAATATCCACAAGATAATTTGCTGGGATTTAGATTGGGATTGCATTTGAATCTATAGATTAAGTTGGGAAGAACTGAATTCTTACCAATATTGAATTTTTCTGTCCATGAACTTGGAACAGCTCTCCATATATTTAGTTCTTTAATTTCATTTATCAAAGTGTTGTAGTTTTCTTCATATAGATCTTGTACTTATTTTGTTAGATTTACACCAAAGTATTTCATTTTTGGGGTTGCTAATGTAAATGGTATTTTGTCTTTAATTTAAAATTTCCCTTGTTCATTGATGGTATATAGGAAAGCAGTTGATTCTTGTAAATTAACCTGGTATCCTGCAATTTTACTATAATCACTTATTAGTTCCAAGAGGTTCTTTTTTTTTTTTTTTGTCTATTCCATTGGATTTTGTAGATGATGCTCTACAAAGATGATCATGTAGTCTGTTATTCATATGATTAGTTTTTATTTTTATTTTTTAGAGGAGAAATTTTAAGTAAGGAAAGGCTTCTTTTGTTTTTTCCTTTTTTTTGGTCTGAGAAATTTAAGATATTCAGGCAAGTGTGAAAAAATAACATAACAAGCACCCACGTTATGTTTGGTCATGTTTATTTCCAGGATTTTTTTTTATTTTTTCCCCTAAGGAATGGAACTGTATTGGTGTAGCTGAAGTCTACTTTAATAGTGCCTTTGGTCCCATTTCCTTTGCTGTCTCCTCAGAGGTAATGGCTTTTATGAATACAGGCTGTTTTCTAAGATCACATCTTTCCCACATAAATTATGCTTCAACCTCTGGTTAATTTGGTTATATAGTCAATTTCCACATAGAAAAATGGATTGAAAGGTCTTTTTTTTTTAAGATTTTATTTATTTATTTGACACAGAGAGACACAGCGAGAGAGGGAACACAAGCAAGGGGAGTGGGAGAGGGAGAAGCAGGCTTCCCGCTGAGCAGGGAGCCCGATGCGGGGCTCGATCCCAGGACCCTGGGATCATGACCTGAGCCGAAGGCAGACGCTTAACGACTGAGGCACCTAGGCGCCCCGGATTGAAAGGTCTTATGTGGCTGGGGAGAAAATGTACTCATGGGAATCTCCAGGTTTTGCCTTATTTTGATCTCTCTGTCTCTTTTTTTAAAGATTTCATTTATTTGTCAGAGAGAGAGAGCACAAGCAGCGGGGAGGGTCAGAGGGAGACACAGGCTCCCTGCTGAACAAGGAGCCCAATGCGGGACTCGATCCCAGGATTCTGGGATCATGACCTGAGCCAAAGACAGACGCTTAACCAACTGAGCCACGCAGGCATCCCTATTTTGATCTCCTTAACCTATAGTGTGTAATAGACCTGAGGAGTATCTTTGGATCTGGAATAATCCAGGGAGATCTAATCTGGGAAAGCCCCAAATTACGTGAGGCTGACTCAGAGATTTCTTGTTTTCTCCTGCTTTCCTGTCACTTGTAACAGCGTCTACAGTTGATTCTCAGCCCGGGATAGGTGGATATGACTTTTCGGGCCCCCTGATCCCAAGACCCTCCTGATCCCTTAGTCCATCTGAACCAACAGGGACTCTTAGCAGTACTCATCTCAGCTTTTGAGGTCTTGCACTGGACTTAAAGGTGCAGTCAACATTCTTCCTTGTCCATCAACTTTTATGCTAGAATTTTTTATGAAATGTCATCACCTCAATGAGTGTAACTTTACAAGTATTTACTAAACACATACTAAATGATGAGGTGACAATTCTCTTATCGGATGTAATACTGAATTTGAATAACTAATTCTCCAGAGTATATTGAGTATGATTAGTAACAATAACTGACATTCATTGAGTATTTGTTCTATTCATACACTGTTTTAAGAGCTTTACATATATTAACTCATTTAATCGTCATAAGAACTCTATGGTTTGATGCCATTATTGTCTGTATTTTACTGGTGCGATAATGGGGACCCAGGGAGGTTAATAACTTGCCCTGAATAACAGAGCTAATACATGAGGAGCCTGCAAGTCACATTCCTGCAGCCTGGCTCCTACATCTTTACTTTTAAAAATCAATTCACTGTATTTTTCCTCTGCTGGTTTTGTTGAGAAATTTCATAACGTCAAAAAGTGTTCAGGTTGCCAGTTGAAAGATGCTCATTTTTGCAGAATGCAAAAGGTTATATGCATTCATGCCTTTATGAGGGTCCAGCCTCCTGAGGGAGTGTTGGTGTTACCTTCCATCTTGGGCTTTACCTCTGCTCACCTAATTCCGCTTAGTTCTGGGCTTTAATGAGAACACCGTGGGTAGATGATGGGTCGTTTAACTATGAAATATTTTTAACTAGTCTGGAGTAGCCTAGTTATTATGGTAGAAGTGAAATACTGTGGACAAGCAGAACTCACAGAAACAGATCTACCAAATTATGTTCTGACTATGTTTACAACCAGTTGGAATAGCCCCGGAGGTTCCAGATAATCCCCTGAATCATAGTACAATGGCAATAGATGTCCTGAGGCAGAAGGATTCATGCCTCCTAGAAATATTGATCGTAATGGCATCTGTAATAAAAAGCAAATGATCAATATTGAAATTAAAGTAAAATTAAGTTATTTTTTTAAAATGAGCTTTGTGAAAAATTGCTGGTGGCAGTCTAATATGAAAAGCATGGCGAATTTGTGTATTCTTATAAAGCCTTTTGCTCTGGTATTTCCATAATGTGATTCATAGTACCTATATATTTTCCATTTGGTTTGCGGAACTGTCACAGTAACTTAGGATCTTCTAACTTTACGGCCACAGCCCAGAGGAAGAGCATACCAAATGTGAGTAGGCAAAAGAAGGACCAATGTTCCGGGAAGTGCTCAGGGATTCATCCACGTGAAAAATTCTTATGTCTCCTAGAACCCACTTGAAAAAATCAGAGCATGTCAGTTATTCTTCAAAAGGCATGTGGCCTTATTAGAGGCAGGCAGGGGTGCCTGGGTGGCTCAGTCGTTAAGCATCTGCCTTCAGCTCAGGTCATGATCCCAGGGTCCTGGGATCAAGCCCCATGTCGGGCCCCCTGCTCAGCAGGAAACTGCTTCTCCCTCTCCCTTTGCTGCTCCTCCTGTTTGTGCTCTCTCTCTGGCTCTCTTTCTCAAATAAATAAAATCTTTAAAAAAAATTAAAAAAAAATAGAAACAGGCAAACTGTGTTCAGCAGAAATAAATAATCCCTGTGGATATCACACTTGTACCTCCCTGAAATTTAAGAGACACTTGAAAATTTAAGAAGGCAAAAGGCAGTACTGGATTAGGAAAGACTGAATCACAGTTTAAATAGGTACCTTTTGTCTGCTTGGTGAGAAAGCAGATGTACCAACATATATTTTAGGGCATGTTAAGTTCCTGGGTTGAGTGAGAGAGAACAGGGATCATTGCATTATGCAAACGTACAAAGACTCCAGCGGTAATATCAGAAGCAAGTTATTTTCTTTAGTGAAATGTTGGATATGTATCTTTAAAGAAAAATAAGTAAACATCTTCACATGCCTTAATGTTCTGAGGAAACTGCAATAAAAAAAAAATGGCCTTAGGTTGTCAAAACAAAGAAATGGGAAGCTTCCCAAGAAAAACAATAGAGTGACTACAGAGCAGTATTGAAACAGGTGAAGAAAAGAACATGATGTGCCGTGTACAGAAAAATTATTGATGGCGCAGAAACTGAGGGGAAGACTGATAAGGAGTGAATAGAAAAGTAGCTCATAAGAAATTCAAGCTCACACCGAGGCATAGAGCCAACCTGATTGCAAATTCTGTCAGGTTGCAACCAGGAGAGGGAGAAGGCAGAATGTGTTCAGAAGATGGAAATTTTTATCAAAATGTGTTAATTCTGGAAGAGAAAGAGACGTGAGTGTGCTAACAGCTGGGACCTTCGTCTACCTCTTGAGACCTCTCTGTGCCATCAAAATGGCTGTTGATCTTTGACCTTAGGGATAAAAAAATGTGATTAATAAATAAACTTTCTAGAAGATATTAAGAGTTCCCCCTTTATTATGGCTTTTATGTCAACCAAAGACATTCTCACAAGTGATGCCATGAGGACAGTGTGACCCTAGGCCTGGGGAGGCTGACTCTGGTGAAGGTGGTGACCCTCTCGGAGCTCTGGAAAGGCGGGAAGGAGAGCGTGAGTCAGTGCGGGGGTCAGATAGCCTGTTTCTTTCTTTTTTTTTTAAATTTAATTTTATTATGTTATGTTAGTCACCATACATTACATCATTAGTTTTTGATGTAGTGTTCCATGATTCATTGGTTGCGTATAACACCCAGTGCTCCCTGCAGAACGTGCCCTCCTTAATACCCATCACCAGCTAACCCATCCCCCCACCCTCCTCCCCTCTAGAACCCTCAGTTTGTTTCTCAGAGTCCATAGTCTCATGGTTTGTCTCCCCCTCCGATTTCCCCCCCTTCATTTTTCCCTTCCTGCTATCTTCTTCTCTTTTTAAACATATAATGTATTATTTGTTTCAGAGGTACAGGTCTGTGATTCAGCAGTCTTACACAGTTCACAGCTCTCACCATAGCACATACCCTTCCCAGTCAGACCACCTGTTTCTTTTTTTTTTAAGATTTTATTTATTTATTTGACAGAGAGAGACACAGCGAGAGAAGGAACACAAGCAGTGGGAGCGGGAGAGGGAGAAGCAGGCTTCCCGCTGAGCAGGGAGCCTGATGCGGGGCTTGATCCCAGGACCCTGGGATCATGACCTGAGCGGAAGGCAGATGCTTAACAACTGAGCTACCCAGACACACCTCTGCCACCCAGGCCGTCTGCGGCATGGCAAGTTAGTTCATCTCTTTACGCCTCCGTTTCATTTGTAAAGTGTACCTGATGGAGTTGTCTTCAGGGTTAACTGGATAATCATCAGTGCCTAGCATTCTGTGTATAATGATGTGCTAGTTGCTTTTTCTTTCTTTATCTCACTTAAGCCTCATAATAACATATCCAGGTTGACTGGATTATTTCCACGTTTTACATGTGAGATACCTCAGTTCAGAGAAGATGACTTGTCAGGGGTAACACGTATCGTCAGCATTTGAATCCAGGTCTTCCTACACACGTCCGTGTTCGCTGTACTCTGGAGTTTAGCATGTGTAAGAGCAGACACGGGCACATTATGGGGAACTGACAGCTGCGGACAGAGGTAGGCTTCGTTCTGGAAGCCCTCGGGTGTTAGGAAATGATGTGGGTGGGTAAGAAGTCAGTTCAAATTTTAAGAAAAAAGAAAAAGAAGAAGATAACAGGAGAGGAAGAAAAGGGGAGTATGTCAGAGGGGGAGACGAACCATGAGAGATGATGGACTCTGAAAAACAAACTGAGGGTTCTAGAGGGGAGGGGGGTAGGGGGATGGGTTAGCCTGGTGATGGGTATTGAGGAGGGCACGTTCTGCATGGAGCACTGGGTGTTATGAACAAACAATGAATCATGGAACACTGCACCAAAAACTAATGATGTAATATATGGTGATTAACATAACAATAAAAATTAAAAAAAAAAGAAGTCAGTTCAAATCTGTGCTGTTGCATTGGGAAGGTGGCACAAAGGGGGTGTGGTAGATAGGGCTTGATGGGGCTGGGGGTGTTGCTTGACGTCACTCTATACCACTGCCCTGTAATGGTGACCTACACCCCTCATTGTGGCTAACAACAGGAACAGACGTAAAATACCTCTCTTTATCCCCGGATACACGCTAAGCACTGTGGTAAGAGTTTTATTATTTATTGCTTAGAGAATATTTTTTAAGATAAGTACTGTTATTATCAACGTTTTATGGATGTGGAAACCCAGGGTGGTACGTAGTGGAAGTAGGTTTAGAACAGGATTTGTCTGGCCTCGTAGGCAATCTCTGAATCTCCCATGGTGCCTTTCTTTTGGCATTCGGAGACGGATTGGCTGTGAGCCCATCGCTTTATCTTCATCGCCCAACGCTTTCCTACTGCAAGGGTTTACTCAGCCAAATGGCTGTCCTCCCTTCCACTGAACTCTATATACCTTGTGTTTCGGCTGCCATTCTTGTCAATCACGTCTGTATCTTTTCCACTCACTCAGTAGTTTCTTCCTGCCTTTGAACATTCTTTCTTGAGCATGCAGCCCATCTGGTTGTCTCATCCTAAGGCCCATTGCACTTGGTAATGCTTTCCTGATTTTGCAATTATCACTTGCTACCATGTATTTGTAACCTTTACTATGTGTGCCCTTTTCAAAAAGATTTTAAAGCCTTTGTGGTGTGTCTTTTTTAAAAAGAAATCCCAACAGCGTTTAATACCCTATCTCACACATAGTTTGTATTGAATATTCTTCACTTGACTAATTCCAGGAAAAGAATAGTCTGCTGAAATGAAATAATCATAATACATTTCCTAGCTTCGGGGAATTAGACTAATGTTGCTTGAATGTTGTAGTAGACAACAAGGAATGAGCAGAAGAAAATAGCAGCCAAGAAAAACTGTATAGTAATGGAAGGAATATACTGGAGCCACATGGGAATTGATATTCTGGTTTAGAAGAATAGGTCAGCTGTGCCAAAAATCTTTAAATGTGTAACAAAAAGTGGCAACTAAAGTGGGAAAAAATCTGTGTACGTTTGTATAGCTGCATAGCAGCGTTCCATTGCCTTTTTTGAATCTTAATGGACTCCAAGCATGAGCGCATTTTTTTATATATTGATATTATTTGGTTATTGGACTTCTTTCAAGTAAATGAGAGGAGAAAATAAAATTAATATTAGATTTAGAGACCACTACATTTTCTTAATAGTACTTGCTTAAAAGGAGCAATTTATAAAGTTTTTTCTGTTCTTTTTCTTTTCTTTTCTTTTTTTCTTTTTTTGGTTCCAAGAACATAAACCTGACTCTTGGCTGCTTTGCTATTATGTTGTTAAAAATCCACTTGTTAGACTTTTAGACTGTTATTTAGCCCATTTCTTTTTTGAATTAAGTTCTCTTTTAGTAAGAGCTAGAGTTCTCTGACAGAGAACTGCAGAAACTAGATTTTCATTAATTTGACTTTACTACTCACTAGTTACTTTACTATTCCAAATTCTGATTCATGACCTACCTCAAGAATGTGTAGAACCCACTCCTGTTACATTTCATGTTAATAAAGATGGTTCTTGCAGGAGGACCTGCTGTTCTTTACTTTGCCTAAAGCAGAGGTTTAAAAACTCATGCCCAATATTCAAAAATTCTAACAAAAATGATGAACACAGTGAGGGCCTTTCCCCCTTTTTGAGCAAATACTAAATGGAATTTCTCATTGTGATCCTTCTCATTTTTATATCCCAAATGAATCAGTACTTAAGTTGACCTTTAAGATTTTGGAACCTAAGATTTTTACATTATTAGTACAGATTTCCTAGCCTTTATTCAAATTGGGAGCAAGCAAAGGAAGAGCAGGCGAGAAAGTGTTTGTTAATATCAGGAAGTAATGATTCATCTTGGGCTAATACCCACCATCCTCGGTCCTCTCCTGCATGTGGCAATGCTGTCATTCTCTTCTGATCCTTCACAGAGGTGGCTCTAAATGTGGTGGAGTCTCTGCTTGCTTGCAGTAAATCTGACTTTTTGGGAAGGAAGAGTGGGGGAAAAGAATCGATAAACATCTCCAGGTCTCTAGGCATGGGCATTATTTTGATGAAACTTTCAAGCGGATGTGAAAAAAAGATGATTTTGCAAAGCCTCAAGCTTAGAATTTTAAGTGACACATATTACTGATAAGACATAGCTTAATCCACCTGCCTCCTAAGAAATGGGGTTGTTTTCCATAAAATGCATTTTGAAAGAAAGCACCGACCAGACCAGGCTATCTGTGGGGGGTCGTTCATTGGTAGATGAGAGGAGTAATGCTGCTTTTGCAGTGGTTTGATCTGATAGAAATGGTGCAAAACTCGCCTTCCCTTGTTTACTTTTTAAATCTTACTTTCTCAGGTTTTCTGAGAATTTGAAATGTTTTCAAAGCCTTTGACTTTATTCAATGACAATAAGTAGATTTCGGATTCAAATCCACAAAGCGCTTGCTTCCGCTGTGCCCCAGTCCCCACCCTGGGTCCTTACTGGCATGTCTGCTGTATGTAACCAGCAGGCTCTTGGTGCAGCCTGTGGCCAGCACTTTGGAATTCAGGACCGAGGAAAAGTTTTAATGAAAAGAGGATATTATATTTATCCACTTAGAAGGGTGTCTGCTCTGTGCCAGACACAGCGTTGGGTTTAGAATATAAATGCCCCGAGTGCAGGGACTTTGTCATTTTTATTTTCCCTCTGTATCTTCAATAACAGGCACAGTGTCTAGGATTGTTGACACGCAGGAATATTTACTGAAGGGATGGAAGGAGACTCGGTGTATTGCTCAGAGTCACATCAGCACAGAGATGGCACATTCAAATTAGGATAATTTGCAGAGGACCTCTTACAGATGAGGGCAGCCACAACAGAAGAGCTGTTCCCACCCAGAACCTGGGAAGAAAGTCCTGCAGAAAGGTGACTTTGGGATGAGTTTGTTGGAGGCATCAGCCTGTCTAGGGTGACCCAGTAAGGAGGGAGTAGGGGCGACAAATACCCTGATCTCTTTCCTCTTATTCCAGAGCTCACCATTGTGAACTAGAGGGTAAGGTGGCCCGTGAGCCAGCCTTCTGGTGCCTGGAGAGTTCTCAGATAACGCAGATGGAATTCCCTGCCAGGAAGGAGCTCCCAACCCATCAGGGAGACAGAGGAGTAAGCAGACATTTTAGCATAGTTAGAATAATAAGGAAAAATTATTGAATACCCTCACAAGAACACTATGAGATAGGCACTGTGATGATTTTTACAGATGGAAGCTGAGAGACAGCAAGGGTCACGTAGCTAGTAAGTGAAGGAGTCGAGATTGGGACCTGGGCAGTTTGTCTCTAGGTCTGCTTTGCTGGATTGCAAGAGTTAAACAGTGCTTTTCAAACAAAGATGCAGGGAACCTTCTGGGGATCTTGTTTAAAAATAGTTCTTGATTTAGTTGGCCTGAGGTGGGGCCTGAGCACCAGCATTTCAAATGCTGTTGAGCTGCTTTGTGTGGTGAGGGATCAAGGACGTGGAGGGAGAAAAGTGAAGTCCAGTCGTAAGGATAAGACTGGTTAGCTCAGTTCAGTTCATCTCTTTGCCATTCCTTTTCCTGATGTGTGCCATGGGCAGGTTGCATGATTGTTAAGTCCCAACCAAGCTGGCGAATCTTGCACTGCCCCCAGACCCCTGCCCCCCGATTTCAGACATAGGGGGCTCCTTTCTAAAGCCGCCATTGGTGTAGTCCTCCCGGTCCTGACCAGCTGGGAGGCTCTAGTCAGGGGAGCAGGTGTGGGCGGCCTCCTCCTCCCCACAGGCTGAGTTCAGATGACAATGCTGGAGCTTCTGGACAGACAGGGGCTGCTCTGCGATCGGCTGTCTCCTTCGCCTTCTGAGAGGCTAGCCAGCATCTGGCGCTGCTCGGTTTTGCCTCATGGATTCTCATTCCCTGTCACAGCTGATTAGGGGGCTGGATCTAAACATGGAGCCTGATACTCAAGGCACCACACTGTATCGTTTGTAGTGTGCTCTCTCATTGCAGCTCCAGACTGTCATATTCCTGTGAAGAAACCTCTAGCCTCTTCACAAGGCTCCTCTCTCTTCTAAAAGGGTCTCCACTATTGGACATGTAGAAGCAACTCAACTGTGCGGCTTCAGTTTGAAGCAGAGGCAGTACTCTGCCTAAAACTTGTAATTTGAAAATTATCTTTCCTCTTGCAATGACTAGAGAATTCCATTGCTGCCAGGAGCACCTGCAAGTGGGAAGCGATAAACCCTCAGGACTACACACTGAGAGCAAATGTCAGTGCTTTGGTCCCCTGGGTTCCCAAGCTTTCTGCTTGTGATTTGGGGCTCCCATTTCACTGTAATCCACAGCAGTATATGCAATATGCAAAATCTCAGACTTCGTGTTTCAGAAAAATCAATCTGGGACCACGATACAGAGCCCTTCTTCTTTTTTTTCCCCCTTCCTTGGGCTTTGATCACACAGTGCTCTAGCACATGCTCAATAAATCACACGTCAAATGGCTCCAGATGCAGAGCTCCTGCAACATTATGTTGGGTTCCTTGCTGTATTTTGACATTTTGGGTGATTTCATCGTCTTTGATGATGCTGCCAGCCTAGTCAGGCTGGAGGAGCAGTGTTACCCCCCTGCTCTGCTCAACAGTGCCTTCTGGAAGGTTGTGGAGAAGGGTGTTTGCTGTCCTGTTGCCATGTGTACAGGATACATTATCTCTTAACTGCATCTAGTACTGCTTAGAAGCCAGGTAGATATTTGGAAGGGATAATCTTTTACATGTCCGTTTAATTTCTCAATACAAACAAGTCTTTATAACTGTAGAATAATCTCTCTGTTGAGAGCATTGCCTTACTTGGCTTTCTAATTTTTTCTGGTCTGTTGTCGGGAATATTGTTATGTGCTGTTGATACCTAGCGATTATCCCTCTGGTGGTTTAAGGCTATCACGTTGGTCCGGCCAGCACGGAACCAGGGACGGGATTTTGGATCGTTAAAGGGTAAGAGGTGCGATAGTGGCAGACATTGTTCTAAAGCTTGACGAGTGTGGAGAGAAGACAGGAAGTATTCTGAAAACAATTGAAGAGAGGCTCGGGCTGGGGGAGCAGAGTTGGTCTGTACCTCTGTTTATGTGCTTGTTGGCCATGTGCCTTATTTCCCCTTGAGCTGGCAGAATCAGATGCAGGTGGGAGGGGGCTTTATTAATAATCTAGGGAGAGTTTCTCTGGGGTTCTTTTAAGGTTGGGAGATGACATGAAATCTCTGTTACTGAGAGTAAATACTGTGTTTCAATGTCCATGGTGTCTATAAAGAGCAGCCTTTGTGTTACTTATTTATGGTCTCACGGTAAAGATAGCAGATGCAGCTGGTGAGCTGGTTTGAGACGTCGAACAGGCAGAGATGAGGGTGGAAATCTGGGCTGTTTCCTCTTCCTCCTCCTTAACTCTCTGCATCTCTGCTTAGTAGCCCACAGTGCAGGCTGCAGCTGTCTGGGGCCTGCGGTGGCAAGGCTGGGACAGGGCTGTGGTGTCCCCTGGGACTGCATTGTTGTTTCCCAGAGCAGCGTTGGATGAACCAGAACAGTGTATGTTCTGTGATTCCGCTCAGGCCAAATACTTGGCAACCAGCTCAGTTGTGTCATCGAATCCAGGGCCTAGGTGGGTCTGTATATAAACAAACCCTTAGGTCTTAAAAAAGTTGAGAAGCCAGAATGGAATTCTCCTTCCAGCAAGCAGCCTGTTCTTTGGATTCCGATGCACTTCTTTGAAATGTCCTTGGCAGAAGGAAAAAAAAAATGGAGTTTTGAATTTGTGGATTTGATTTCAGCAATTGGGGGTCTTAAATGTCGTTATTTGTCCCTGGACGTCAGCTCCCGTGAGGACTTTGAAAAGCTACTTATAGAAGATGGAATGCTGTAGCAAATGATAGATTATGGTGAAATAGCAGATCAAAGAAACATCTTTCCCAAAACGACAAAATCTTTATTACTGGAGCATCTTGTCTCTGTGGGGCATATAATTAATTATGAACCATGCATAAATAATATATTTTATAGTACTTTTGTCATTTATCTGGCTGTAGTGTTTTATAAACATGATTATTCACTGGTAGTCTTTCAATTCTGCCTTTTTACATGATGATCCGATAACTCTAAATGAGAAATTACTGCATTAAGAACTTGGCAGAGATATGGCCAAGTTTTATGATGAATTTTAGGTTGTCATTTGTAGTAAAAATATGTGAACTGTATGGCCCTTCAACTCATGTTTGTTGGTTCTCCTTTGTGAGGTGGTTCATCTTCTTGTTTGCTTTACTTTAAAAGTTGTTGATTAAAGAATTTTAATGAAAATTTATGTGAAGTTTACAGAATTAATAGTACTGTGATTCCTGTGAATTGAGTGTCCTTCCCCCAGTGCATTCTCATCCCAACCTTCTCAGAGGTAACATTATCCTGAATTTGTGTTTATTTTCCCCTTTGTTTTCTTTATGGTTTTACCATAGATGTTTATATCCCTCCCTACATGATAAATTTGTATAAATTGGGTCACGTGACATATTATTTGGCAGCTTGCTCTTTTACTCAACATTATGTTTCTGAGATTCTTCTTTGTTATTGCTGGTAACTGTAGTCCACAACCTCCCCAGCTGTGTAATAGTCTCTGTATTATGCTGTATAAATTACATAATGGCTCTGTCACTATTTACCTAGAACATGATGGAAAGAAATTTGGGTTTCCAGTTTTTTCTATCATGAATATAGTGCTTTCATGAGCATTCTTTACATATCTGATGCATATGTATTTGGATTTCCCTATTTGTATTCCTATAAGTGACATTTATCAAGTCATAGGGCATGCATAACTTCATCATTATTAACTAGGCCAATTTCCTCCTAAAACTGATTGTAACAGTAGATACTACATTCAGCAGAGCATATGTAATCATGATGCTCCATATTCTTTTTTTTAAATTTGTTTATTTTTATTTTTATGTTCAATTACATAAGAGAGCCTTTTTTTTTATTATTATGTTATGTTAATCACCATACATTACATCATTAGTTTTTGATGCAGTGTTCCATGATTCATTGTTTGTATATAACACCCAGTGCTCCATGCAGTAGGTGCCCTCTTTAATACCCATCACCAGGCTAACCCATCCCCTACCCCCTCCCCCCTAGAACCCTCAGTTTGTTTCTCAGAGTCCATAGTCTCTCATGGTTCATCTCTCCCTCCGATTTCCCCCCCTTCATTCTTCCCTTCCTGCTATCTTCTTCTTCTTCTTTTTTTTTTTAACGTATAATGTATTATTTGTTTCAGAGGTACAGGTCTGTGATTCAACAGTCTTACACAATTCACAGCGCTCATCATAGCACATACCCTCCCCAATGTCTAACACTTAGTCACCCCATCCTTCCCACCCTCCACCACTCCAGCAACCCTCAGTTTGTTTCCTGAGATGAAGACTTCCTCATATCAGTGAGGTCATATGGTACATGCCTTTCTCTGATTGACTTTTTTTTTTTTAAAGATTTTTATTTATTGAGAGAGAGAGAGAATGGTAGAGAGACAGCATGAGAGGGAGGAAGGTCAGAGGGAGAAGCAGACTCCCTGCTGAGCAGGGAGCCTGATGCGGGACTCGATCCTGGGACTCCAGGATCATGACCTGAGCCAAAGGCAGTCGCTTAACCAACTGAACCACCCAGGCACCCTCTCTGATTGTTATGCGGAGCAAAATAAGTCACCCTCCCGTTCTATCCACGTCCTTAAAAATGGCAAGATCTCATTCCTTTTGATGGCTGCATAATATTCCATTGTGTATATATAGATATACCACATCTTCTTTATCCATTCATCTGTCGATGGACATCTTGGCTCTTTCCACAGTTTGGCTATTGTGGACATTGCTGCTGTAAACATCGGGGTGCATGTACCCCTTTGGATCCCTACATTTGTATCTTTGGGGTAAATACCCAGTAGTGCAACTGATGCTCCATATTCTTGTCAATACTTGATATTGTCAGACTTTAACGTTTTGTCAAATTGGTGTGTGTGTGACATATTGTAACACTGCATTTTAATTTTCCCCCCTAAATACTAATGAGATGGTCCATCTTTTTATATTATCATTGACCACTTGGGTTTTGTTTTTCTTTCTGTGAAGTGCCTTTTCAAGTCTTGCCAATGTTTTTTTCCTATGGGGTAGTTAATTTTAATGTAATAGAATTTATTGATCTTTCTTTTATTGTTTGCACCTTTTATGCAAAACCTTTATTCTGAAGGAATAGAGAAGAAATCCTTCTCCGTTCTGAGGTCATGAAGAGATTCTCTCATATTGTTTTCTAAACATTTTAAAAACATAGATTTGACTTTTTATTTTTTTAAGATTTTATTTATTTATTTGAGAGAGAGAGACACAGTGAGAGAGGGAACACAAGCAGGGGGAGTGGGAGAGGGAGAAGCAGGCTTCCCACTGAGCAGGGAGCCCGACGTGGGGCTGGATCCCAGGACCCTGGGATCATGACCTGAGCCGAAGGCAGACGCTTAACGACTGAGCCACCCAGGAGCCCCTAGATTTGACTTTTATTTTCAGTCTTTACCCGAGTCTTCTTTATTTCCTTTCTTGTTTTTCATGTAAATGACCAAGAATCTCAGTACGATTTGTTGAAAAGTCTAGCCCTTTAACATTAATCTCCAGGGCCTGAACTGTCGTCAAAAATGAAATTTGTACATATGTTTGTATTTCTGGTTGCTCTTGTCTCCCTTTGCCTTCCTAATGCTCATACTACATAGTCTTAGATATCATAGACTTAAAAGAATCCTAACATCTGCCAAAAGAGCTGTTCTGTAGTTTTTTTATAGTTGTCTTCCTTAACTTTATGAACCTTTTCTGACCCTTAAAATTTTAGAAGTTTTTTTTTTTAAAGATTTTATTTTATTTATTTGACAGAGAGAGACACAGCGAGAGAGGGAACACAAGCAGGGGGAGCAGGAGCGGGAGAAGCAGGCTTCCCGCTGAGAAGGGAGCCCGATGTGGGGCTCGATCCCAGCACCCTAGGAGCATGATCTGAGCCGAAGGCAGACACCTGACGACTGAGCCACCCAGGTGCTCCAAAATTTTAGAACTTTTTGATTGGAATTATATTCAGACTAAAGATATCATTTTTGGAGAAGTGACATCTTAATGATGTTGAGTTTTCCCATCCATTAACTGGCATATCTGTCCAATTTTTGAGGTCTTCCTAGTGTCTTTACATAATGTTTTATAATTTTCTATGTAAAGCTCTTTTCTTCCTAGGCTCCTTATTTTTTGATACTCCTTTTTTTTTTTTAAAGATTTTATTTATTTAATTAAGAGAGAGCAAGAGTGAGAGAGAGAGCGAGAGCACTCGCAAGCACAAGCTGGGATGGGGGGGTGAGAGTCGGGGGGGAGGGACAGAGGGAGAGGGAGAAGTAGACTCCCTTGCGATGCGGGCTGGATCCCAGCACCCTGGGGTCATGAGCTGAGCCAAAGTCAGATGCTTAGGCGGCTGAGCCACCCAGGCCCCCCTGTCTTTTGATACACTTATAAGGTATTATTTAAAAATGACATTCACCAACCTTTCGATGCTAGTATATAGGAATAAAACTGGTATTTGTGTTTAGATTTTTGTATTTAGCAACATTGCTAAATTCTCTAGTTCTAATAGTTTTTGTGTAGAATCTTTTGGGTCTTCTATGTATACAATCCTATCATCTCCAAATTACTTCTTCCTTTCTAAACTTTATAATTTTTACTTATTTTCCTGGTCTCGTGGCTGTGTCTCAGAGGTGAAAGAGCGCACCCTCGTCATTTCCTGATCTTTAAGAGATTGTGTTATTGATTACAAGCTTAACTGTATTGTGGTCATAGAGTATGGTCTGTAATATACCAGTCTTTTAAGATTTATTTAGACTTATTTTATGGCACACATGTAATTAGCATTTATGGAAGCTTTATGTATTTTCTTCATTTGTGTATGGGTGCAGATTACTGCGGATTTTATTCAACCAGTTGTCAAGGTATTGTCTGGGGACCCTGGGGTTCCCCCAATACCCTTTTAAGGAGTCTGTGAAGTCAAAACTATTCTAGTAATGATACTAAGACATTACCTTTTTCTCTTTCATTTTCTCATGAGTTTACAGTGGAGTTTTCCAGAGGCTACATGATATATGTTGTTGCAACAAAATAAATGGCAGAAGCAGATACGAGAATACAAGTCATCTATTAAACCAGATATTAAAGAGATTTGCAAAAAATGAAAAAAACAAAGCCTCTTTATCACCAAATTAATTTGGCTTTAGAAAATGTGTTTATGCTAACATGTAGTGGGCTTATTGTTATTTTAAAATTACTAATCAATAAATGTTTTCTTTAATGTTCAGTTTTAATTTCTTACACAGTGGATATCAACCAAAATAACCTATATAAACAAAAGCTTTATAGGATTCTCAATTTTTCAGAGTGCAAAGGAGGCTGAAGACCAAAATTTTTGAGAGCTTCTGGTTAATGGGATCAAGCTTGTTACTGTGTCATTCAAATCTTTTATATTATTATTGATTTTTCTTTTTTCTTTTGGTCTTTTTTATTGATCAGTTACTGAGAGAAGTATGTTACAATTTGTCTCATTAATGTGAATTTGTTTATTTCTCCTTGACATTCTGTCAGTTTTGCTCTATATGTTTTCAAGCTATGCTATTGGGAATAAACAAGTTTAGAAATGTAGTATCTTCTTAATGATATGAATCCTTCATTGTCAGGCAGTAATGATTTTTTTTCTTAAGGTATGTCTAAAATTATTATAGGTATGCTGGCTTTCTTTGGGTTAGTGTTACCTGATGTATTTTTTTTTTATCTTACCACATTTTCTGTCCTTAATATTTCAGGTGTGACTCTTGTAAACAAATTTAAAAATTATTCAACATGTCAGAAAGTGTAGCCCTCTCATGACATATATCCTATTCTTTTCATGTATTTTATTTCCAACTTTCTTGTTTTTATAAAACACTGTGGGTGGCGCATACACAGGCACACATAGTATTTGACATCAGTTTTTCCTTTCTAATTGACCTCAGTCCTCCCATCTATAATCATTTTTCTGCCTGAAAAGTATTTCTTAAGATTTCCTGAGGTAAGTGTCTGTTGGTGGCATACTCCTCTAGTTTTGTATGTTTAAACTATATTTCACTTTAGTTTTTATAGGGCATTTTTAATCTGTTTTATATATATGTATGCATATATGTAAATTTCTGGGTTAACAGTTATTTTTTCTCAGTACATTGAAGATAATGTTCTGACTTCCAGCTTCCATGGTTGGTTTCAAGAGGTCGCCAGCCCCGTCTGTCACTCCTTTATGATGTAATCTGTGTGTTCCTTTTGACTGCTTTTAAGATTTTTTTGTCTTTGATTATCCACATTTTCATCTTGTTAGTTGAGAGGAGGATTTCTTTTTATTTATTTATCCTGCTTGAGATATGTTAGGAGTCCAGAACCTGTGGATTGGCTTCTTCCCAATCTGGAAAACTTGTTGTCATTTTCTGTTTAAATATTACCTCTGTGTCATCTTTTCATACCTTTTCTTCTGCATCTCCTGTTGAAGTGTTAACTTTTCTGATGCTTCTCCCATTCCCATGAACCCTGCTTTCATACTCCTTTTGCCTCTTTGTATCATATTCTGGATAATTTAACCTGGTTTAATTCCATCACACCAATTTTTTCGTCATTTTGATTTGTTGTGTTTATAAACCTGCCATGGAGTTTAACGTTCTAGTTACATTTAAAGAAAAACAAAACAAAACAGGGGCACCAGGATGGCTCAGTGGCTCAGTCTGTTAAGCGTCTGACTCTTGATTTTGGCTCAGGGTGATCTCAGGATTGTGAGATCAAGCCCTGCATCAGACTCTGTGCTGAGCGTGGAGCCTCCTTGAGATTCTCCCTCTCCTTCTTGCTCTGAGCCTACCCTCTCCCTTTCTAAAACGAACAGACAGAAACAGTTTATTGAAGTATAATTGACATGTAAAAAGAGTTACATAGTCAGTGTGTACAGCTCAGTGAGCTTGGGGATAAATATATACCCATGAAGCCAGTACTACCATCAAAGCTATAAATGTAACCATCACCTCCCACAGTTTCCTCTTGCCCTCTTTATTATTATTATGATTATCATCGTCATCATCATTTTTTATGGGAAAAACTCTGAACATAAGATCTACCTTTGCAGATTTTAAGTATACAATACAGTATTCAGTTATAGTTTTATTTCTAGAAGTTTGCTTTTTATTCAAATCTTCTTAAGTCTTTTATATTCTTTTTCTTCTCTGTGTATTTACAGATTCTTTACACATTACAGAGCAAGAAAATGTTAAATACCTAAGAGCACACACATTGGGCCATCTGGCACCATATTTAATTGGGGGAAACTCACAGAAACAGGAGTCTACAGAGGTGCTCATCCCCCTGTGCCCACTGGATCATGGGATATGTTAGGGATCTAGCATGGAGGGTTGTAAGACACGAGGAGAGAGTATGGGTCTAGGACCATGGAAGGTTTAAGCTGCAAGACTGGGGTAATACCACTCCCCTCCTCACGTCATAAATGAATGGAGTTCAAACCTTTGGGTAGAAGCATTTATGACATAAAATCTTGACCCCAGTCTCTGTTCCGCCACCTCAGTGTTCATGGTCAGAGGAGCACCGGCCCCTCTTTTAGCTTTATCTGGATTCTGCTATTCAGGTGTTGTGGTTGCAGTTCAGTGTCAGACCAATGGCCTGGTTATTGCCTCAGTATGCTACCAGGATTGATTCTGAAAAGCACTCAGCTCTAGAAGGATTCCATGGAGCTTTCTTTGCAGGAAGCCAGCCTTCAGGGAATCAGTTTTATTTTATTTTATTTTATTTTTTTAAAGATTTTTATTTATTTATTGAGAGAGAGAATGATAGAGAGAGAGCATGAGAGGGGGAAGGGTCAGAGGGAGAAGCAGGCTCCCTGCTGAGCAGGGAGCCCAATGCGGCACTTGATCCCGGGACTCCAGGATCATAACCTGAGCCGAAGGCAGTCGCTTAACCAACTGAGCCACCCAGGCTCCCAGGGAATCAGTTTTAGATAAGATAGTTCTTATTACTTAGTTATTTTAACATCCTAACTGCATATCATTCTTCCCAAGATAAACATTTTCCCCCCACATTTTGGGATCACTGAAGTTTGGGATACAGCTGACATTCTCTTTTTATTTTTATTAGATAAAGTAATGGGGCATTTTTAGGTTGATGGGATTTTAGATTTGATAAGATACGGGAGTTTATATTCTGTTTCAGATAATTCCAATTTATAAAGTCTTTGTGAATCTGCTCTGACATCTCTCTGTCTCTCTCATTTTCCAGCAGGCTCTCTCATTGTCTTGTTTACGTATAGATCTTTTGAAGATTACCTCTGGAACTATTTCTGTGTGAATACTTGGATGCCTGGGTTGCAGAATATGCATTTGCTTCATTTCCTTGGGGGACAGTGCAAAGCCCAGGACTACTTTAAATTTGAACTTGAAGTTTTTTGGAGAATACAGTGGTATGAATTCAAGCTGTAAAACCTCATGCTGGTCAGTTTGTGATTAGAAGTTCTGAAGGGAGAATTTTTCCTCTAGGTAAGGCCAGTGTTTAGGTCAGGAAAATGTCCTTGTGCCCTTAGAATGAGAGCATAATGGTTTAGAATCCCAGGTTGACGCAGGGGAGAGTCTCTCACTGACTCCCCAGCTGGGGTGGTCACGGGACTTTTTTCTTTTATTTTCTGGTGTCTTAAAGGCCAGCCTTCCCTAGCAAATGCTTCTTGTAGTCCTCGGGCCTTTTGGGTGTCTTGCTTTCACCTGATATTTGATCTCTGAGAAGTTCTTTCTCAGTTTTGCAATCTGTTTGCAAACTGGATTAAAAAAGTATCTTATCTGTCAATTTTGTGTTTGTATGGGAGGCTCTAGCTGCAGCACTTTCTGAACAAGATATTCACCTCTCTGTGTTTCTAACTACAGAGACAGTGGGGACCGAGCCCTGTACTACCTTTTGTGGCTTTTGAACCACAATTGCATGTTTTGAGAAACCATCTCAGCCTGGAGGTCTCATCTACAATCTAGAAATGAATCTGCGCCACATGCTCTGGTCGTTCACAGGAATTTCAGGGTCACACCTGTCTGGTTGCCATTGAGTACATCCCTTCTTTCTGTCCTCACCTTTGTGCAGGTTGTGAGTGGACACGGTGATGTGACAATACGTGGGCCACCCAGAGTCTCTGTCCCCGGGAAACATTTTCAGTTTTGGAACAAGATAAACTGTCCAGTCAAGTTATCATCTACTTCTCCCTAGGAAATCTTGTTTTTTTAAAAAATTAATTTCAGACTGCATACATATTTTTGTTAAAGATAAGAATGACAGCTTGACCAATAAAGTGGACAATGTCAAGATAGAGTTCTGTGGTAAAAGGGGAATGAAAATATGAGTTCAAGAAGAAAAATGAGTTGCAGAATTTCCAGCTGTTAACAGGAAGAGCTTGCTTAGGTTTTGTTTTGTTTTGTTTTGTTTTTTAAACAGCTTTTTGGGGGTATAATTCATAGATCATACAATTCCACTTTTAATTTTTAATTTTCCTTTCTGTAAGCACTTGTGTTTATTTCTGTTTGAGAAAAGTCCTGATGGAGTGTATACATGGCTGTCTATGGCAGGGCAGTTCCCTTTTTCCAGAGCAGCAAATCATAGCAAAACTGCTAGTGACCATTATGCCAAGCTTTTCTTGTACAACAGTATAGGGAATCAAATTGTGGTTTTAAATGTAAAATCATCATTTTCTTTTTTCTGAGTCTGTCATATGCCCTATAAATGGAAGTTAATATAAAGATTAAATACAAATTGAGCTTTTCTCCCAATTTCTAGACTCTCATTATCATGAAGCTTAGCCTTGGTTTTTACTCATATTTTTTCTCCTTAGTTTTGCTGACTTTGCTCACGTATGGGGTGCTTCTTTTCATTACTTCTAGATTTATTTATTTAATTTTTTATTACTTCTAGATTTATTAAGCATATTTTAATTTTGGACCATTTTGTTAGGAATGAAAAAAATTATAAGGAACATAGTTGTTTTTACCATTTTTTAAATTTAAATTCAATTAATTAACATATAATGTATTATTTGTTTCAGGGATACAGGTCTGTGATTCATGAGTCTTATATAATACCCAGTGCTCATTACAGCACATCCATCCCCAGTGCCTATCACCCAGTTACCCCATCCCTCCACCCCTCTCCCCTCCAGGTAGCCTCAGTTTGTTCAGGAACATAGTTTTTATAACAGATGGAAGCACATTTCTTCCTATTCTAAAGCTCAGGCTTATTTTTTTCTCATATTATTTTTTTTCTCCTCAGTTTCACTGACTTCATTTTCTTCTCTCTTGAGTGCTCATTTTCAGTTCTTCTAGATTTATGAATGTTTGTTTTAATGACTTTTGACCATACCAGTAGGAATGAAATATCAAATTAATAAGGAACATAGTTTTTATAAGAGAAGATACAATTTTTTTCCCCATTATGTTAAAAATATTTTGAACAGCTAAATGTATTCAGAAGTCAATATGAGAGGTCCAGGAGGACATTGTGAAAAATGAGCCTCCTTGTTGCCATATTCTACCCATTTCCCTTGATAGTCTGTTACCATGTCACTGGGATGTGGGAGAGAGATGTATATCTTCCTCAAATTTGGTCATACTCAGTTAGACTTAGTTCCTTTTAAATGATTGCCTGTACTTTGTTTTGTTTCAGCATTTTAATGGTAATAGACTGCTGCCTTCTACTTTCCTTTGTTTTCAATAACAGGTCGTTAGATACTGTATTGTTATTCTCCTGTATTTAATGTGCTTTTTTCTTCTAGATGTGATTTTCTTTGCATTTATACTGTATCAGGTTTACTCAGTTTTTTGAATCGTAAATTTATGCCTTTCACACAAATTTGGGAATATATTGGTCATTTCTTTAAATATTTTTTTCTGCTCTTTTCTCTCTCTTCTTCCTTTAGGACTCCAATGATATGTATGTTAGAACATTTGTTGTTGTTCCATATTGTCATTGAGATAGTGTTCTTTTTTTTAATTCTTGTTTCTTTACATTAGATCACTTCTTTGATCTTTCAAGTTTATTTACTTTCTCCAACATGCTGTAAAGCTCATTCAGTGAACTCTTATTTTAGACATACTTTTTAGTTGTAGAATTTCTGTTTAGTGCTTGTATTTTTATTTTGTTTTATTTTATTTTTTATTAAGATTTTATTTTTTAAGTAATCTCTACACCCAACATGGGACTCAAACCCACAACCCCAAGATCAAGAGTTGCGCGCTCCACTGTCTTTAAGAATCCTGTAATGATTAGTGAAGGATTATGTTGCTATCAAGTTGCATGTGAGTATTACAGGATAGTAATGCTTCATATCTAATAGCATTCAAACCAAAGAACATCATTGTTAACTTTCTTCAAACCGTTAAGAATTGTTAAATTTGTTTTGTTTTTATTCAGAAACACAGATGTGTTAAGCTTTGTACATAATTAGATCTTTTCCTCTTAGTAAATCTGGAGAAAAGATACATTTCAGTGGAATGCTTGTTGGTAAACAGAGTGACAAGGTGTTAAACTAAGGCAGAGCCATTCTAGGTGAGTTCCATGGGCCCTGTTTATTTTAGACCTGGTGAATGTCAAGCCGTTCTAAGAAAATTCTTTGGGCCAAGGAGAAGATTCTTGAAAGTTTTCCCTCATCTAGGACAGTACTCTTTTTTTTTTTTAAGATTTTATTTATTTATTTAAGAGAGAGAGAATGAGAGACAGAGAGCACAAGAGGGAAGAGGGTCAGAGGGAGAAGCAGACTCCCCGCTGAGCAGGGAGCCCGATATGGGACTCGATCCCGGGACTCCAGGATCATGACCTGAGCTGAAGGCAGTTGCTTAAGCAACTGAGCCACCCAGGCGCCCTAGGACAGTACTCTTCAAACATTTTGCTCCATATACCCTCTAAATTAACTTTTTAAAAACTGTGGATTCCCTCCACATTGAGATTAACATCTAAAATTGTTCATCATAAGTTTCCAGTACTTAAAAAGACCATAATTTCTCATGGATTATATTATGTTGAAAACTTAAAATAAAATTGTTATATCCCTGTTTTAAATATGTCCAGTGGAATATAAATATGAAAAGTGCTTTTTTACCTACCATAATACATTTTTTGAGTACATCATTATTATGCTTCTCTTTTATCACTCGGAATTTTACATTATTCTTTTCCACTTTGAACTATTTCCATTACATTTGGCTTATGGAATCTCATTTTAATGTAATACAGTTTTATCGTTTTTATTAATCTTGGTATATTTCCTTGCAGTAAAAATCTGCAAATAAATTAATATGATTCTTAAATTTCCTTAGGGTCTAATAAGTATTAAATTTTCTTCTCAATTAGTAATGACTACTAATTCCCAAATATCAAAATAGTATTTATTTTAAATAATGTATTGGAAATGCAAAATGTAGTCATAAATGCACAGACTCGAGCCTGAAAGTCTTGGGTTCAAATCTTAGCTCTAACTCTTATTGCTCTATAGCTTCATCTGCCTTACCTGTAAAATGGGCATTAAGAATAATATTAACCGGGCATGCCTGGGTGCCTCAGTGGGTTAAGCATCTGCCTTCGGCTCGGGTCGTGATCCGAGGGTCCTGGGATCGAGCCCCACGTCGGGCTCCCTGGGGAGCCTGCTTCTCCCTCTCCCTCTGCCTGCCGCTCCCCCTGCTTGTTTTCTCTCCCTCTCTCTGTCAAGTAAATAAATAAAATCTTTAAAAAATAAAAAAAGAATAATAATATTAACTGAACATGAATGTTACGGAGGTTAAGTGAGTTAGTAGATGTAAAGTGCCTAGGATCATTTTTAGCACAGAAGTGTTTGCTTGATTATTCTGTCCATACTTATTAACAATGAAAAGTAAAATTCTATTAGAATTGCATCTTGGGGTGGCTGGGTGGCTCAGTTGGTTAAGTGTCCAACTCTTGGTTTTGGGTCAGGTCATGAGATTGAGCCCCATGTCAGGTCCGCACTCAGCACTCAGTGGGGAGTTGCTAGAGATTCTCTCTCTCCTCTCCCTCTGCCCCAACCCCCCCACCTCCCACTTGTGCACGTACTCTCTCTCTCAAATAAATAAATAAAATTGTAAAAATAAAAAGAAATGCATCTTAATGAGATGGAGGTATCTTTTAATTATTTTATAGTTAATTTTCTTATTAAATGATGAGTATTGTTTATTGACAGCGTGAATCTGGGTTCAGCATCACAGCTATCTCAATTTTTCATTTATATGCTTAGAATGAGAAAACTTTTTATATAGGTGAGTAGATGAAAATAAAAGGGGTCTTTCTATGACAAAACTTCTCAATTCTTTGACTCCTTTTGGATTATGTGCCAAAAAAATCACTTACTGATCTTCCATCAAATACCATTTTAAATGATCTTTCGGTGAATAATGCCGTTAGCTCCGGCTTCCATTTTGTTGAAAGCATTCAGTTGGAAACCACCTCCCTTGCAAAGTGATTTTTCTCCAGTCTGTGTATTCATTTCTTTTGTAACACCAGTACCAACATTTTTAATTACATTTTTGTTGGATGCCCTGAGAGAATTTACCATGCAGATAGTGCATTACTATAAAACAGGATGGGTGAGGGATACCATTTCTTTCACAGAGAGGGTGTCAGGACTAGTGTGAGAGGGAAGGTGGAGACAGAGAACCACAAGTTCAATCTAGACTCTACTCCTTCTGAAGCAAATCCATTGTGGGAAGTCTCTGTGTGCCTGGCACACGTACCCCAGCTCAAAGGTCATGGCTCTTGGGACCATCCCTTTCCTCTGGGCAGTCGGGAACCAGGAACACATCATGCCCAGTGTCTGCTGGCCTGAGTTTTCTCTTCTAGACTTTGTTGGTGCATGAGCGTGGGAGAGAGCAGGTCAGCTCTGTGGTTCTTAAACTGCTCGACAGATCCACGGGAAGCCCCAGACCCTTTTAGGGGGTCTCAGAGGTCCACAATATTCTCATAATAACACAAAGACATTATTTACCTTTAACTGTGTTGATATGTACACTGACGGTGCAGACCGTGGTGGGTAAGACCATTGGCCCCTTATCACAAATCCAGACAGTGGCACCGAATTGTGCTAGTGGTCTTTATATATATACTGCTGCACACTTGGCAGTTTAAAAAAAATTCCATTTTTACTTAGGAATGTCCTTGATGAAGCAGTAAAAACTACTTATGAATTAAGCCCCAGCAGTTGATTATTATCTCTTTTTTATGTATGTTCGTGTGCTATATATTCATATGATGAAATTGGCAGTAGGCACAAAGCAATTCTACTGCTCACCAGAGAACAAGGTCTCAAGAAGTACTTGTATGATTGTTGGAATGGCAAGCTGTACTGGCTAGTTTGTTTTGTTTTTAATAAAACATCATGTTTAGTAAAAACATTTATTGGAAAACTGTGGTTATTCAGACTTAGGTTTTTAATAGGCATTTTTTCCAAATGAGCAATGAGCCTGGTATTACAAGGAAAACAACTGATGGTATTCATTACTAACGCTAAAATCCAAGGTTTCCGGCAGAAATTAGAATTTTGGAAAACTTTTAGCTGCCATTGTGAGCTTGACAAACTTAAACCAAAAGACTTTTGATGAGATTGGTAGTGATATTGGCAAAAAGAATTTTCAAAATATTATATAATGAAATTTGTAAACATTTTGAAAATTTGTATAATTCAGTGGCCTAATCCTTTCTCTTTTTTAATTTAGTTTAATTTTATTATGTTATGTTAGTCATCATCAGTTATTGATGTAGTGTTCCATGATTCATTGTTTGCATATAACACCCAGTGCTCCATGCAGTGCGTGCCCTCTTTAATACCCATCACCGGGCTAACCCATCCCCCCACCCCCGGCTAAAACCCTCAGTTTGTTTCTCAGAGTCCAAAGTCTCTGATGGTTTGTCTCCCCTCCCGATTTCCCTCCCTTCATTTTCCCCTTCCTTCTCCTGCATGCTCTTCCTTATGTTCCACAAAGAAGTGAAACCATATGATAATTGACTTTCTCTGCTTGACTTATTTCACTTAGCATAATCTCCTCCAGTCCCATCCACGTTGATGTAAAAGTTGGGTATTCATCCTTTCTGATGGCTGAGTAATAGTCCATTGTATATATGGACCACATCTTCTTTAATATTTTCTAAATGACTAATGCATGGTGTTACAAAATCATGCATGAATGTAATAGGGTTCTCCAGAGAGAACCTGAACTGAACAAATAGGATATATATATATGTATGTATGTATATATGTACGTAAAGAGAGATTAATTTTAAGGAAGTGGTTCATGCGGTTGAGGGTTGATGAGTCTGAAATCTGCAGTGCAGTCTGACAAACTGGAAATTCAGGCAAAGTTGATGTTGTAGTTCTGAGTACAAAGGCTGGAAACTCAGGAAGAATCTCCATGTTGCCGTTCCAAAGCAGAATTCGCTTTTTGCCTGGAGACCTCAGTCTTTTTCTCTTAAGGCTTTCTACTGATTGGATGAAGCCCACCCAAATTGTGGAGAATAATCTTCTTTACTCAATGTCTGCTGATTTAAATATCAACCACACCTACAAATACCTTCACAGCCACATGTAGACTGGTGTTTGACCAAATAAATTGGACATTGTAGCTTAGCCGTGTTGATACATAAAATTAACTGTCACAATGGGTAAAAGATTTATTCAAAGTTCAAGATAGACCATTGGGTTCCATGTTACAAGTAAGCTTTAAGAAACTACCACTTGTTTAGTGATGTAGTATCAAAGGATATCCATAATTACCTTAAAAAGCTTTTAAAACACTTTGCCTTTTCCCAGGTGCATCTGATCAAGGACAGATTTTCTTCCCATGCTTCTACCCAAATAGCATACAGCAACGGATGAATGTGGAAGGAAATACAGATTATTTTTTTTTTAAGATTTTATTTATTTGACAGAGAGAGCACAAGCAGGGGAACAGCAGAGGGAGGGAGGGAAGCAGGTTCCCTGCTGAGCAGGGTCTTGATCCCAGGACCCTGGGATCGTGACCTGAGCCAAAGGCAGACGTTTAACCGACTGAGTTAAACCCAGGTGCCCTGAGATACAGGAATTTTCTTTCTGTTCTCTTTTATTGAGTCAGATGTTTAAGGAGATTTGCAAAATTATTTTAAAAAATTCTACTCTTTTCCCTTTTTTGTTTTAGAAAATGTAGATTTCTAAAGATAAATAGGAAATGGGCTTATTATTATTTCCAGTGAATTAAAAATTAAAATGTTTTTCTTTTCTTTTAGGTCTAACACACATAAAATGCTTTGGTTTGTTCAGTAATTTTTGAATGAAAGGAGTCTTTAGACAAGAAAATTGGGAGTTGTTACTTTAATAAAAAGGAGGTGATCGCCTGGGAAAAGAATAATTCCTACTAAGACAGCACATGTTGGGAATTAAACTTTTTCTTGAGGCATTAACCTGTCTGAGTTTCTGAATGTGGTAATGAGGTTCTTCACATGAAAGTGGCTTCCATGGCCCACAGTGGTGCTGTCGTTCCATCTGATGTCTGAAATGAGCAGGCTGGTTGATTAGGGGTTCTCTTCCGAGTGGGATTTGTCTCAGGGGCAGTCCATGACCTGTTGGAGAGGAGTGACCTCCCATGGGAAGCCTTCCAGACATGCACCGGCTGAAACAGGGCTGTTGCATAAAGTGGCCCTGAGAACATTTGCCAGAGCCCACGCACAATTCCAGCTGCGCTGTGAAGTCGTGCCTCCTCCGGGTCCCAAGTCCCTATCTCCCATGTCTGATCCAACTCTTTGATCCTCTTCAGTTCATTTATAGCAATGTTAGAAATATAGTGCCATCTGCAGTTTACAGCTTGAGTTAAACAATGACACTAAGGTCCTAGGGCAGTGCATTTAAATTTTTGGTATTGGAACATGGAAGATAATGCCGAGCAGTTTCACTGAGGTTGAGAGAAAAGCAGAACATGGTGATAATGCAGCATTTGCAACTCACAAAAACTTGCTTTTCCTTAATAAGATCCTTTATAATCTCCCTTCTACATCATGGCATAAAACCAGTACCTTCCTTAATGTGTAAAATATTTACACTTATTATTTCTTAATCGGAAAATAATCTCCTAAGGGTTCCGTGACGCCAAGGACGTGTGAGGTCCAGGTGTGGGGCGCACAGGGGGCATCCGCAGCATGTCGTTTCTGGGGCGTGTGGTTCCTGAGCCGTCCCTGAGACAGGAGTGTGGCTCCCGCTGCCGCGGGGAAGAGCCGCCCGCAGACGAGGGGGCGCCCCGCGGGGAGCGGCCAGATGACTGACCCGCGAGCCGCTGTGTCCCGGCAGGGCCTCGGGACGTTCTGCAGAGCCCGGCAAGGCGGTGCCGGCTGCCTTTGGAGTCGCTGGGCCTGGAAGCCAGTGAGCAGCCTGGCAGCTGCTTGATTCAAGAGCACTGTTCGGGAGAGATGAAGGAAACAAAGGAGAGACACAGAAATAGTGTCCACTCCTGTTATCTTCTTCTTTTTTTTCTTAAAATAAGAAAAGGGGAGTATGTCAGAGGGGGAGACGAACCATGAGAGATGATGGACTCTGAAAAACAAACTGAGGGTTCTAGAGGGGAGGGGGGGAGGGGGGATGGGTTAGCCTGGTGATGGGTATTGAGGAGGGCACGTTCTGCGTGGAGCACTGGGTGTTATGAACAAATAATGAATCATGGAACACTGCACCAAAAACTAATGATGTAATATATGGTGATTAACATAACAATAAAAAGTTAAAAAAAAAAAAAAGAAATAGTGTCCAAGTGCTGTTCGTGCGAGAAGAGCTGGAGAGAGGCCCATCACAGCAGCCAGGGTGAAGAGGGTTGTGCAGCGGGGTCGCTGGCGCCCGCCCTGGGCCGCGCCCACGTCCCCTTGCTGGAGTTGACTCGTGGTATTACCTGCGTTTCCGGCGAGCGACGTCGTGGTTGGACACGTGTCTGCGTTACGCTCCGCTCACTGTCAGCTCCGCTCTTGGCGGCCTTTCAGGGGACTTTGCCCTCTTGCTGTAGCCGGTCTCGCGGCCTCATTTTCTTCTCGGTCGTGCCGGGGAGCTCCCGATTCTGCCGCGCTCGAGCGCTTCGGGCTTTTCTGACGCTTTCTCTCCGCTCTCATTCTGTGGCGGCAGCAAGCTCGGGAACCCCATCACACAGCGTAGTTTGCAATGCAGAAGACGTAAAATGCCAGAAGCGTTTTTTAAGACATGTAAACACAAAGACGTTGTAAACATTTTGAACACGCTTTGGAAGGCGGAAGTGTATCTGGAGAAGTGTCCAGTTGTGATTGGCTCCATCGCTGTCTGGCGTTTAATTTCTACAAAGGAAGGAAAGGCAGAGAAAGGTTAGCAAGGCTCAGGGGAGTATGGAGATGTCTTATGAGTTCTTTTCCGGTTTTTTCTCTCTTTCTTTTGAAAATCTGTGGCAGTTTTCAGTCCCAATTTTTCTTTTGAACGTACTCATATTTTAAAAAAGTGCAACATGGAGATGTATCTTTTGTGTGTGTGTGTGTGTGTCTAATGGGGAAATATTTTCTCCTTTTGTTTCCTTTTTTTTTTTTGACTGTCTTACCTATTTTCTTTCTTAAGATGCCAGGCACTGCACTAAGTCTCTTTTAAGGATCCTAGATTTAAGTTTGGGCTCGTGTTGTTTTTCTAACATGGAAAAGATCTCGTCTTTATAATGTATTGCACAAACCCAGGTTTTCCCAAGTTCCTATCAAGCGGGTATCCTCGAGCTCCTTTTGGAAATGTGCAATGTAGTCCCTGTCTTAAGTGGGTATTAATGAGTAAAATACAATGGATTCCTTATCTTGGGGTCCATGGGATATAGAGAGCCCCATTGCAACTGTATGTAACATTGGTTTGTTTTCAGATTTTCAGAGGGCCTCAGTGATTAGGAACCACTCTTGGTGGCATGAGTGATCTCCGAAGTGGCTTCCAACCAAATTGTTTGTTCCCACTATTTTCAGTTTCTTAATTATAACTGGATTTTCTCTGTGCCTTTCATATGCATTTATTTAGTAAATAAAGTGCATTAAGTTTTGGTAGCTTTCTTCACTTTAATTTCTCATTTTTGAGCTATATTCATTCATTCGCTCATTTTTTTTTTAAGACCTTAATGTGTAGACACTGTGTTAGGTCATGTCCCCTCAGAGGAAATCATGTCACCTCATTATACAGTCATTATGCAGTCCTGTGCCTTGCCATTTTAACCACGATCGCATTTCGTGATTGTATACTTGTGTGATGTCTCTCTCAGGAGACTGAAAGCTACAGGAGCTCAGGGCCTGTGTGTTTTCCTCTCTGATGTATCCCACAGTGCTGGGCACACTGCCTGGCAGATAAAATGATCTAGGACAATATTTGCTGAATTAAGACTTTTTTGTGTCTCCTCAGCGTGCCCAGTGTCTTAACAGGAGTTAATTTCCTATCTCTTGTGAATAACTAATGTCCAGGAAGTTGAGTGCTTGACTTGGTTTTGTGTGCCATGGAGATAGAAACAAAAAATGCCATGTGATCCCCAGTCTCAAACAGCATGTATGTAATGCAGTAGAGGAGAGAGGACCCTATCTGAAACCTCTCTTTCTAAGTGCTATGGGAGGTTAAAAATAGAAAAAGGGAGTGGGCAGCAGAGCAGGAAGTTTTCTCAGTGGGATGAGAGTAGAGGAGGACCTGGGGGATGGGAGAATTGCAGAGAGAACACTTCAAGGCCCGCTGAAGAACAGGATCGGCAAGAAAGGTGGGGACAGCCGCATAGTGCAGAGGCCAGCCCAAGGGTCACATCAGAGTCTGCCCGGTTTCCCAGCTGGAGTGAAGAAGGGCTAGTGGCTCCTGGCAATTTGTGTTGGGGAAGGGGTGTTCAAGGAGAAAGGGAAGTGCTGGGAATAATTTGAGTGCTTATCCCTCTGAACCCTGGCCTTATAGCACAGGATGCCTCGGGGCTGGAGAGCAGAGGAGGGCAAGATGCTGTGTGTGTGTGTGTGTGTGCGTGCGAGTGTGCGCGCGTGTGCGCACATACCAGGCAAGATTCTGAAAGGAATTGCACACAGTAGCTAAGCATGCCCTTCTCTCAAAGGAAATGTATAATATATGTCAGCTAAGCTACACTCATGATTCAGGGAGGTTTTGAGAACCAAAATGGTAGAAGGGGTCCAAGGCCGCCTACAGGGGCTTGGGTGGGCTGCACCCGAGGAGAGTCCTGAAGCATGGTTCTAAAACCAAGAGCATTGCCAACATATTCCCAAGTCATCTCTCAGTATCCAGAAAACAAAGAACTGTGATTCCGTGGAGAGTTAATATTCTTCAGAGTTACTTTTGGCCACAGGGGCTGTGTCCCCAGAGGATCCAAGGCCTCCAGGCCAAACCACTTCTCTTCTTTAGGGTTTGAATACTTTGCCTTCTCCTGCTGTCACGCTAACTCCCATGTTTTCCATATACAAAGTAATATATTTTTTCACTGCCTGTGTTTAATCCTCTCCACTCTTCCTCTCTTTATGCCAGCTGATTTTTGGGATGCAAACATACACGCATGAGTCATCATTAACAAAAATGGTGCTGTAGAAAGAGAAATCTCAGCACAAAAACTAAAGCTTACCAGAAATACCTACGTGGAATGTCACTGACAGAATTAACAGCAGACTCCAGGGAATGGATTCTAGCCATACAGTATGAAATGAATTATTTTTATGGATGTCTGTCACCAGTGGTTTAAGATTCTTGGAGCCAGTGTTCCAGGTGAAAGCATCTGCTCCAAACCCTATTAAAAGTACTTCTAGAATCACGTCTTCACATCCCACATTTCGGTGAGGAAGCCAAAAGGTAGCTAGAGGTAATTACTTCAGACTAAATCTTGTGCTCATGGTGCTACCTCATTAGCATTGTGGCTCACTCACAAGCCAAGATCTACTTCTCATTACTTTGGAGCAGAGATCAAGTAAGTGTGCAGCGGTTGGGCATGGTTCTGAAATGCAATTCCTTTATATTTCAACATATAGGAAATAGAAGTATTACTTTTGCCCTCGTCTCTGCCATTAATGTTCCTGGCTATTCAAGTTCGTGCCCTTTGGGAAATGCACACCTTTCTCCCCTTCTAAACTTTTCTCTTCCTGCGGGGCCCAGGTGAGATTCCACCCTTTCCAGGAAGCTCTCCCTCTGTAGCCCACTGCATCTTTCTCTGAAGGCCGGTGGTGGTGTTGTCTGGGAAGCTTTACTGACAGTGTGTGTTACGATGAAATTCTGTTCTTCCGTTTGAGCTAACATCTCTAGTTGATGGATTTTATTTCTGGGAAGCATAGGGAGAACTGTAGGAAACACATCTTGTGGCCCTAGTAGAATCAGTGATGGGCTAAGAGATGAATTATAAGAATTACAGTTTTCCTTTATATAGCTTTTTATAGCTTGTGTGGTGCCTTTTTTTTGGGGGGGGGGTTCCAAAGCAGACATTTACTGGGAACTAAAAAGCTTCAATAAGATAAGACGTAGAACATGTGGTTCTCTGGCATCAATCTGTATGCACATCCTGACGTTTGTCTAGAGCAGATTGGACCTAGCAACCAGTGACCAGAGAGGAGTCCTTTGAGCTTGACCAGTGGACTGACTGTAGATTGTGGCCTCTACTCTAAACTCTCAGTACTCACTACTTCCTGAGGCTGCCCATTCCTCTATAGAGTGAGGAAGACTTGTCTGACCCCTTTTCCACTGGTATCCTGCAGGTATTTGCAGGCAGCATTTTCATCTCCTAAATAATTTCTTTTCCATTATAAACACCTTTCCATTCTTTAGCTTCTCTTCATATGCCATAGTTTATTTCTTGTTATTGTGGTTGTTCTTTCTTAGATATGCCATAATTAATCAACCTCTCTAAGAAAGTGGGATGCCCAGAGTTGAATTCTACTCCAAGAGAGGAACTTGCACTTTGGTTTCTTATGGGCCAGAGTTTTGTTCATGCAGTGGTAGGGGAGGAAAAATAATTTTCCCTCTACCCTTTGAGTTCTTGGCTGAGACCCCTATAATAAAAGCTAGATGAACAAGAGAAAAACACACTGAAGTTTATTTACATGTATACCTCATGTATTCTTGGGACATATCTAGGAAGAAATGAGTAACTCCAATCTTTTAAAGTTTAGATGAAAGAGTGTAGAAATGTATTACAGTATTTAAGTTTCTAGTTCAAAGGTGGAGAAATCAGGGGTTTTGAGTCCTAGTCACATCTGGAAGTGAGGTTTAAAAAGCTGATGGCCATCTCCATTTATTCTCATTTCTAAAATGTTTAATAATACATTACACTTTTTTCCCTCCCTTCTTCCCCATGAAAGCAGTAGGACTTCATACTTAGATAAACTGCAGTGATTCAGATCTAGAGGTGTGTGACTGGTCACATCCTTTCCCCGAACAAACTAATACATATACAAGAGATTGAGATGATAGTGCTTATGATACTGAAGGCTATGATAAAATATCAAGATAAAGAGCAAAATTTGGTTTTGTATTGCTCAATAGTTAATTAAAATACGTTATTCTCATCCAAGATATATTCAAGTATATCTCCTTCGGAAAAAACACCATTGGAAAGTTAGAGGAACCATAGAAAATACCTGCTTTTAATCAAAAGAAAAATTATGAAATAAAACTAAAAGCCTTGGAGAAGATTATACAGCCGGCCTATGTTTTAATGAATTATATTTATTTTGGTCATGGAAAAGGTTGCTTCCTATTTTCCCATTAGTCTCTAGTCAACCCCACACAAAATCTGTTTCTAGAATTTAAGTTGAATACATGGATTAAAAGAAAAAAGGAAATATTTTTTGATCAAAAAGTAAATCACTAAAATGGCAGAGCTGCTTTATTTTAAAAGGGGTATTGTCAAGCTCTTCAAAATACTTTAAAATTAATCTTTCGATTATGTAGGGTAGTGAGTTTGATGGTGGTTCCCCGGGAGATATGTCCTTGTTCCAGTCCCTGGAACCTGGTGAATGTGACTTTGTTTGGAAAAGGGTCCTTACAGATACAATGAAGTTAAGGATCTTGAGATGAAAGCATCCTGGATTACCTGTGTGGACCCCAAGCCCATGATGAGTGCCCTTATAAAAGACGGAGAGGGAAATCTTAGAGTGATGTGGTCACAAGCCAAGGAAGACAAGGAATGCTGACAGCCCCCAGAAGTTGGAAGAGGCAAGAAGGGATTCTCCTCAAGAGTCTCCAGAGGGAGCGTAGCCCTGCCAACACCTGGATTTCAGGTTTTGGGCCTCTAGAAATCTGAAAAAATAAATTTCTGTGGTATTGAGCCAGCAAGTTTGTGGTAATTTGTTATGGCAGCCATAGGGCACTAATACACGTAGGATTCAACCAATTCATTGAGCAGCAATGATATGTTGTGCTGCAAGTCACTGAGGAAATTGTTTCTGTCTACAAGAGTCCCACACAAGCGTAGTGAGTCAGATATGGGATGGACCTTTACAGTGCTGTGTGAGAAGATTTATTACAAAATTATATAGATATATATTGGGGTCCCTGGGTGGCTCAGATGGTTAAGTGTCTGCCTTCGGCTCAGGTCATGATCCCAGGGTCCAGGGATCAAGCCCCGCATCAGGCTCCCTGCTTGGTGGGGGTGAGGGGGGGCTGCTTCTCCCTCTCCCTCTGCTGTTCCCTCTACTTGTACTCTCTCACTGTCTCTGTCAAATAAATAAATAAAATCTTTAAAAAAAAACCCCCAAAAACAAAGTTACATAGACATATATGAATAAGGGGACCAGTGTTTTTCTGAAAAATGCCAAAATTAGGTCAGCTGCAGGCAATGCTTGGCTTGTAAATGAAAGCATTTTTGTAAAACAAGCTTTTTAATACTTCTATTAATAATATTAAAAGGATGTAATCAGTAACCTAAAGGCTTGAATGTGATGAATTTTTAAGCTGGGATGTGCTACGTGAAGGGGACGTTTCAGTTTGTTCTTTAAATACTAAGAGAAACAAAGTATAATATCCAACATGGTATGAATCTGCCTGGGCATTTTAACACCTCTGTCAACCCAGGCTGTCAGATTTTTCTGTTGTGAAAATATATCTCTAATTTTACAATGGTGGAATCCACTGAATTTATCACTACTATATAAAAAATGACATAGAGTATTTTTTAAAAAGATTTTATTTACTTATTTGTCAGAGAGAGCACAAGCAGGGGAAGTGGCAGGCAGAGGGAGAAGCAGGCTCCCTGCTGAGCCGGGAGCCCGATGCGGGACTCGATCCCAGGACCCTGGGATCTTGACCTGAGCCAAAGGCAGCTGCGTAACCAACTGAGCCACCCAGGCATCCCGGACATAGAGTATTTTTAAAGCTTTATCGAGGCATAATTTACATGCTGTGAAATTTGCCTATGTTAAGTCTACGATATAATGCTTTTTAATAAATTTATAGAGTTGTGCAAACATTACTACAATCCAGTTTTAGAACATTCCCTCCACCCCAAAGACCCCTCATGATTATTTGCAACCAATTCTTAACCCCAATCACAATCTCAGACAACAACTCATCTGCTTTCTGTCTTCCTCATCTTGCCCTTTCTAGACATTTCATGTAAATCTGATAATAAAATAAATATTCTTTTGTATCAGATTTCCTTAACTTAGCAGAATGTTTTTAAGGCTTATCCATGTTATAACATATCTCGTTATTTCATTTGTGTTTATTGCCAAGTAGTATTTATAAATGGTTTCATTTTCTTTATAAATGTTTCGTTTATCCATTCACCAATCAGTGGACATTTAGATGCTTTTATTCTGGGCCATTATGAATAATCCTGCTATATACATTTGCATACAGGTATTTGTGTGGACATATGTTACAAAACTTTTCCAAACTGACTGTGCCAGTACTCATTTCCCACGAGTAATATATGAAGGTTCCAGTTATTCCACATCTTCACGGATATTTCTTACTATCTGTCTTGATGATAGCTTCCTGGTGGGTGCAAAGTGGTATCTCGTTTTGAATAATGACTAATGATGTTGACTGTGTCCTTTGAGACCATTTAGGTGGACTGTGGCTCTTCAGTTGTGTCTTTGGTCTTCCAGGACTCAATCATGTTTTTTTTTTTTTTTTTTTAATCAAGAAGTGCGTAGAACACACACTGGGAAGAGCAAAAGGTTATAAGAAGAGTTGAGGACAAAAATGGAATAAAGAAGATGGTGAGGGAAGGTTATGAGAATAAAGTAGATGCATGATTATGGGAAAGAGAGAAGGAAGAGCTTATTAAAAAGAAAAATTGCATTGCTTGGAAAGTCAAATCATATCATAATGATATCAGTGAAGACAAAAAAGACATGAGTACATTAAGAACATTGGTAACAATTTGAACATTCTCCGTCCAAAGTAATGGCAATGTATATCAAGGTCATTAATTTAGATCAAAATGTGTTCATGGACTGAGAGTACTTTTGAGTTATTATCCATTACACTTGTCTAGTCTTGGCAGAAAGAGCACATTTTCATCTACTCATAGCTTCTTTCTTTTTTTTTAAATTTTATTTTATTATGTTATGTTAGTCACCATACATTACATCATTAGTTTTTGATGTAGTGTTCCATGATTCATTGTTTGTGTATAACACCCAGTGCTCCATTCAATATGTGCCCTCTTTAATACCCATCACCAGGCTAACCCATCCCCCCTACCCCCCTCCCTTCTAGAACCCTCAGTTTGTTTCTCAGAGTCCATAGTCTCTCGTGGTTTGTTTCCCCCTCCAATTTCCATCCCCTTCATTTTTCCCTTCCTGCTATCTTTTTTTTTTAACATACAACGTATGTTAAATTATTTATTTAACGTATGTAACGTTATTTATTAATGTTACATACAACGTATGTAAATTATTTATTTCAGAGGTACAGGTCTGTGATTCATCAGTCTTACACAATTCACAGCGCTCACCATAGCACATACCCTCCCCAGTGTCTATCACCCAGCCACCCCATCCCTCCCACCCCCCACCACTCCAGCAACCCTCAGTTTGTTTCCTGAGATTAAGAATTCCTAATATCAGTGAGGTCATATGATACATGTCTTTCTCTGATTGACTTATTTCGCTTAGCATAATACCCTCTAGTTCCATCCACATTGTTGCAAATGGCAAGATTTTGTTTTTTTGATGGCTGCATTCTATATATATATATATATATATATATATATATAAATAACACATCTTCTTTATCCATTCATCTATTGATGGAAATCTAGGCTCTTTCCATAGTTTGGCTATTGTGGACATTGCTGCTGTAAACACTGGGGTGCATGTACCCCTTCAGATCACTACATTTGTATCTTTGGGGTAAATACCCAGTAGTGCAATTGCTGGGTCATAGGGTAGCTCTATTTTCAACTTTTTGAGGAACCTCCACACTGTTTTCCAGCGTGGTTGCACCAGCTTGCATTCCCACCAACAGTGTAGTAGGGTTCCCTTTTCTCCGCATCCCTGCCAACATCTGTCGTTTCCTGACTTGTTAATTTTAGCCATTCTGACTGGTGTGAGGTGGTATCTCATTGAGGTTTTGATTTGTATTTCCCTGTTGCCAAGTGATGTTGAGCACTTTTTCATGTGTTCGTGACTTCTTTCTTTGATTTATTAAGGTCTTCAGCTATGGCTTCTCCTTGAGAGATCAGCTACTTTCTGGTCACAGCGTCAGGCACTCCGTGGTCACTAGTGTCTATCTGAGCTTCATAGTGTTGAGTGCGGATAATTCCAAACTTCATGTCCTTTCTTCCTATCAACATACTTTTGTTTGTGCAGCGCACTCACTTTTGCTCTTTCTCTGCCTCTGCTTTCTTCATCACAGACCTAAGTAGACCATTTTGAGGGAGTTGGGTTTTTTTGTTAGTTTTTTATTTTTGGGTTCATGACTTGTTAACACATAATCATAATATGTTGTGAAACATTCTGGGATATTTCCGCTGTGAATGCTAGTGCCTGAATCATTGAGATTTGTTTCTTCAGTTTTGACTTCAGATGAGGGTCAGTTGAACAATTGTGGTGGTAAAGAATACAAAACAGCTTTTTTTTAATATTTTAATTTTTTTAAGTAATCTATACCCAATGTGGGGCTTGAACTCATAACCCCGAGATCAAGAGCCACATGCTTCACTGACTGAGCCAGCTAGGTACCCCCAAACAGTTTTTATGTAATGCCAGTTATTTTAATCCTGGTCTCAAGGGTGAGCATAACGATTTTTCTAAAATGTAGTAAAATAAGTATATTCAAATTTTAAAGACTTAAAAAAAAATTCAAAGAATAGGAAAGCACACATACTTTTCAGAGTTTAATTCTGTTTATCACCAAATTCACATATGTGTATATATGAGCTGTGAAGATCAAGTACTATGAGCAGAGTTTTAATAAATAGACCAGAGCTTACATATTTAAATGAGTGTTATATACTTTGAAATGAATGATCTAGCTATAAATTTACTCCATCCATTTTACAATTCCTCAGTCTTATTTTGGGATCTCCATCAGTGCCAGTTTATGAACCAAATTAAAAAAAACCTGATCTCATTACTTTATTGTCACACTTCATATATAAGATGCAAAAGCAATATGCTTTAGTAATTGAGATTTAAATAAATTGAGTTTCCTATCTCATATATTGCCTGGTGCTGGGCTTAGCCTATTTTGAGATGCGAACACATTTCCTTCATCTTGTCTCATCAGAAAGCAATGTGTTTAAAACAAAGGATGTGCTGATTGCAGCACTCTTTCCTCTGGGCCCATTACTCTTTTCATTGGAATTTAGTACCAAGCCCTTTTACCACCTATTACCAAAAAAAAAAAAAAAAAAAATTCTCTAAACATCTGTGAGATGAGTCCGTTTGCATTGTGATGATAGGCACTCCGGCACGTTGTCTTGTGGGAGGGATTGATTTCCAGAGATATCCATTAGGCGAGGAGACAGAAAATAGGGAAAGTAGGACAAGTAGGAGGGCAGCTGTCTGCAGCCAAGAAGAGCGGTCTCACCAGGCACTAACCCTGCTGGACCTCGATCGAGGACTTCTCGACCCTGGTACTGTGAGCAAATAACTGCGTTATTTAAACCACCCAGTCTGCGTGCACTATTTGTTATGGCAGCTCTGGCTGACTAAGATATAAGGGCGTTCTTTTCCGTAACTGCAGTACAGTGATCAAAATCAGCAAATTAATATTGAAGCAGTTCTATCTTTCTTCTGACCTACCGACCTAATTTGATGTGTATCAATTGGCCTCATAATGTGTTTTACAGTAAAAGAAATTCCCGATCACGCGTTGCATTAGTGAATATTTTGTCTTGAAAGCCATGTCTCTTAGCCTCCTCTCATCTGGAACAGGTCATCAGTCTTTCCTTCTCTTGGTGGTGACAGTGAGACTTTTTTATAAGTACAGGACCGCTTACTCTGTAAAGTGTTCCTCAGTTTGGGGCTGCTCTTTTCTCATAATTGGATACGGATTATGTATTTTTGTCAGGAATACAACAGAAAGGATGTTGTAGTCTCAGTGCATTAATACCAAGAGACACATGGTGTCAGTTTGTTCCATGACTGATCATGTTAACTTTGATTATTTAATTAAGGTGTACCAGGTTTCTCTACTGTGAAGCCACTTTTCCCACTTCTGTAATTAATAGATTGTGGGGATATACTCTGAGACTCTAAATCTCCTTCCATCCACTGGTTTTAGAATCCACTAATGTTTTCTTGCTTGATTCACTGACTACTGTTATGGTTGCTAAATGGCGATTTCCTTATTCTGTCATTCCTTGTGTATGTATTTATTGGCTTTCTACTGTTAGGAAGAGCTTTCTTTTCTCCCTCATTTATTTGTGTATTTATGTATACCAAAATAGACTCATATATTAAAATATGCTGTGGCTCATTTTAATTCTGGTCATACCACATAAACTCTCCAAATTTGGTGAAAATATATCCATTTATTTCATGTGATATAGTACTAAGACACAAAAAAGAAAATTTCAATAAATTTATATGGAGATAAGATTGTCATAGCTGGACTGGATTTGGGGAATGATGAAAAGGAAGAATCAAAAACAATTGTCTGACTTCCTTCTAGGTTGGGTATAAGAGAGAATGAGAAAAGGAGATTTGGATTTGTTCTTTTAAAATCAGTGGTCAGGTTTGTGAATTTTTTTCCTTTAGAACCATAGGTATTATACGATGGGATTTTGTTCCTTTGATTTCTTTTTAAATAGCTGATATTTAATTTAGGCAGCAAAGCAAAAATGAATCTTTAAGCACAGAACTTCTCATGTATTGCATTTACTATTAGTTTATTGGATGTTATATACCATATACCTTCATATAGCTTTCTCTTTTTATAGTAAATTTGGAAACAGGGGATACTATACGATTGCATATGAACAAAGAATCATGTGAAAAATTACATAAAAGTAAATAGGGCAGTTTTAAATTTTGGGAGGGAGACTGTTTTATACTATGCCTGGGAATTTGTTTTCCACACCTTTGTGCCAACGATAGAGTGCTAGTTCATTTATTTTGCTGCTGCTGAATGATGTATTTGATACCTAGTTAGGAAAATCTTTTCTTAGAGGTGAACTGCATTTCATTTACAATGTCCATGAATGCATTTTAGCTGTAGTAGTAAAAATGTGTATTGGAAAGATAGGATCTTATCATCCTATGCCCAATTACTCTTTTTAGAAAAAGTAGTTTCTTAAGTTGGCAATACAAAGCACTGTTTGTAACAGAAAGGAAAAAAAATTCTTAGAGTTTTATTTAAATATATCATGGCATATCTGAACAAGGGGCATGTTGGCATGTTTTCTGTATAATTGTTGAGTTGGAAAAATTCTCTGTGTTCACTAGAACCAGTCATTTGCAATAACAGTGTTAGGAAATAATGACAATACCCCACTGTGTGTGTGTGTGTGTGTGTGTGTGTGTGTGTGTCCGTCCGTTTCATGCCTTGTGTTAAGTGTTCTCACTGTATTTTCTCACTTAATCCTCACTACAACTGATAGCTCATAGAGAGGAAGTAGCAGAGTCAATATTCGAATCCAGGTCTACCTGACTCTAAAACTAGAGATCTTATACACCGTTCACACCAAGGCGTGATCAGTGTAGCTTCAAATGAGAAATAAGGTAAAAAAAAATTAAACAAAAGAAACATTTCCCAATGACCTTAGTTGGTATTTCTTAACATTAGGAAATGAATCAGATGTGACTTTGTGCAAAGCAGTTTAGTACTAATTTAGGATTAAAAAGAAAGAGAAGGCCATCTTTTTGTTGTTATAATTGTCATCTTTGGATGTGATGTGTTTAGTTAAATGAGATAAACTATGTATATTTCCTTTGCTATGAGAAAATCTGTCTGCAGTTATTTACTCTTAGTTTTACTCAAGCTGCACAAACGTTTGAGGTTCAAGTTTTCTTTTTAGCCTCCTTTTTCTCTAACTTTTCATTAAAAGCTGCTCTGGAAATCCCATATTTTACCCAGAAAAAGTAAAAAATGGAAAATTGGTGTTTATTTTTTGACCTCTCTGTTCCACCAACACTGTTTTTGTTTTCCTACTCAAAGTGATAAGAAAGAAATTATTTTCAGTTTACCTATAGGCTGCCCTGCTAGTGGAAACATCTCAACTGTTTAATAATTAGGAGAGGCTGCTTCCAAGCTTAACTTCTTTCAGGTATGTTTTTATTTCCCTTCTTGTGTTGGACTCGCTGCTTTCTGTGAACTTTTGAATTGTCTAAGAGAAAATTGTACAGTTAAATTTAGCAGTATTTTCAGAAACACCCTGGCAAGAGAGACTATGATTTAGTGTTTATTTATGTTACACACAATTGACTGTTACATATATATATATATGTAAATTTTTAGCCCTTGAGGTTTAATGGGGAGTTTGGGTGAGTATAATTTAGGTTCAAATATTTGAGGGTTTTCTTTAAATTACTTCTCTCTGGTTTAGAATAAAAATGTTTATCCTCATTTTATACATCTTCTCTCTTCTAGTTTTTGGGGTCTTAATATTAAGTTTCTGGGTGCTTTTTGGGAAGAGTGATATAAATAAGTTTGACTTAGCTTCTTGATAGTCAAAGTTTCCATTGATTTCAGTTGTAAACCTTCTGAAATTTGAAACCCCTCTGGGCAATTGAATCCCAAACCTGGTACATTAAAGGAAGGAAGCCAAAAGCTCTGGTAATTCAGATGCTTGACAACAGTAACCTAATCCAGCTGATGTGGTGTATAGTCCTCTTCAAAATAAGGTAACTGCAAATGCTGAATCTTTGAGTTGTTGGGTTTTTTTAAATACCAGTCATCTTTTATTGGGTGTTAATTCTCAGGATATGAAAGGATTTGGGGGGTTCCAGGTAAAGGTCATGGTCAGGAACACAGAGTGTACCTGCCACACTGGGCCATCCTCACTGGTACTTGTGTAGCCACTCATTTGAGTTCCTTATGGGAATGGCAGTAGTTCAAAAGAATGTGAGCTACTAGAAATCTCAGCAATGCTCCCTTTTTTCACATTGACATGCTTGTAACAGTGGCAGTGACCTCTGGAATGTTCCAGCAATGCCTTTCGGGGGGGGGTATCCCTTATTAGTACCCAACTTGGCGGCTCTCCTATTTTGACTCCATGAGCTGCTTCTCTTTCACGGGGTATAACCAACACCATTGTGGAGTCCCAGGTGTCTACTGGGCTGGCTACCATGAGCACTTAAGAGTTTTTAACACCTGTTCATGCTTTGAGCTTAATGTTCTTGACTGATGAGGCAGCATGGCACAGGCAGCAAGACATGGGCTTTAGGATTAGAGTAGCTTGACTTCTAAAAATCTTTCAAATATATTTTAAATACTTTGCAATTCACAGAAAGATGCAACTATAATACAGAGAGGTCCCCTTTACCCTTCACTAAGTTCTCCAGGAAGATTACTTTGTGTGTAACTCTGCTACAATAGCAAATCCAGGAAATTGACATTGGTAGGATGTGGTGTATAGTTCTAAGTTGTTTTCGTCATACCTGTAGATTCATATAAGCACTATCACAATCAAGATACCAAATTATTCTATCAACAGAGATGTCTCTTATGCTGCCTCTTTGTAGTTATAACCACTCTCTACTCTGCCACCAGCCCTAAACCCTGGCAACCACTAATCTGTTTTCCATCTCTGTAATTTTTTCATTTCAGGAATGTTGTATTAATGGAATCATACAGTATGTAGCCTTTTGAGATTGGCTTTTTTTTCTTGAGCATAATGTCTTTGAAACCCATGAAAGTTGTATATATCGTAGTTTATTCTTCTTTATTGCTGTGTAGTATTATACCCTATGGACTTACCATATGCTGTACCACAGTTTTTTGTTTTTTTTTTTAAGATTTTATTTATTTGAGAGAGAGAGTGAGATAGCGAGAGAGAGCATGAGCAGGGGAGGGCAGGGAGAAACAGGCTCCCCAATGAGCAGGGAGCCCGATGCAGGACTCGATCCCAGGACCCTGGGATCATGACCTGAGCCGAAGGTAGGTGCTTAACCGACTGAGCCACCCAGGTGCCCTGTACCACAGTTTTTAACCTTCAACCTATTGAGGGACATTTTGGGCTTTTTGTTTCTTTGTTTTAAGTTTGAGTTGTATTTGTAATAAAATTTAATAATTTTATTTTAAAAATTTATTGTAATAAATCTACCATGAAAATTCATGTACAGGCTTTATGTGGACATAAATTTTTATATCTCTGGTATAAATGCCCGTGAGTATAGTTGCTGGATCATTTGCTAAATGTATATTTAGATTTTAAAGAAACCGCCAAACTGTTTTCCAGACTGGCAGTACCACATTATATTCCTTCCAGCAACATAGGAGAGATCCAGTTTTTCTGGATTCTTCTTATCCTTTGGTATGGTTACTATTTTTAATTTTAGCTCTTCTTATAGATACATAGTGTTATCTCATTGTGGTCTTATTTTCTTTTTCCTAATGGCTAGTGACATTGAACATCTTTTCATATGTACACACATTCTGTAATGTAATGTCGCTTCATGTTCTTTGTTCATTTTCTAATTGGTTTGGTTTTGTTTTTTAACTGTTAAGTTTTGAGAGTTCTTAATATACTATAGGTACTAGTCCTCTGTCATATGACTATTCCAATTAAAAAAAAAACTATTATGGAAAAGTCCAAACATGTACAAAGTTAGATAAAACAGTGTAATGAACCCTCACATAACTTCAACAATTATCAGTCTCTTCTCTACACTCAAGTTGTTTTGAAGTAAATTTCCAGACGTCATATCATTTCATGTATACATATTTCAGTAAGACTCTAAAATATAAGGATTCTTTGGGGGCACCTGGGTGGCTCAGTCAATTGAGCGTCTACCTTTTGCTCGGGTCATGGTCTCTGGGTCCTGGGATTGAACCCTGTGTCATGTCGGGCTCCCTGCTCAGCAGGGATTCTGCTTCTCCCACTCCCTCTGTTGTCCTCCCCTCCTCCCTGCTTGTACACACTCTCTCTCTCCCTCAAATAAATACATAAAATCTTAAAAAAATTAAAAAATATAAAGACTCTTCTCTTAAACACAACCATAATAGCACTGTCATATTTAAAAGAACACTAATTCTTAATATCATCGAATTGCTAATTAGTCATTACATTTCCCCTTTGACATTTTTCACTTGTTCTAGAGAATACAAGTAATGTCTATCTATACATTGCAATGGTTGATAATGCCTCTAAAGTCCCTGTTAATCTGTAGATTCTCCCTTCCAAAGCTGCTGTTTTTGTTTTTGTTATTTTGCATTTGTCAGAGATAAAAACAGCCAGACAATAAAGCTATGGAAAAAGATTTCATTTAGTAACTACTGATGGAAGGGAAAGAGCTGAACTCCATTCCAATCTGTGCACAGGTGACTGGGTGTTTTAAAGGGAGAATGGGTGGCAGGGAGGGGCAATGGAGACTCAACAAACATTACAAAGGGTTGGTCAGTGAAAATGTGGTCAGGCTAGGCATGTCTGCTAGCTGGCAATTACTGAAGTGAGGATTTTCACCCCCTACAGAGAGTGGGAGACAGCAGCCCCATCTTCCTTATGATACTGTATCAAGGAATGGTTTTCAGATCCCTGAGAAAGACACTCCTGGGTTGTAGGCAGATACATGCATAGCTCCAAAGGACTGAGAGAAGGATTCACAATTACAAGCCCTTTTTATTAGATGTTCTAAGAAAGGGAGATCAGGAGCTTATCTTAAGATGTTGACTAGAACAAATCCTTTGAGCACTCTGAACTCCTAGATGGGAACTCAAAAGGGGGTTGGGTCATCCAGGAACTAGGTGTTAGGCTGCTAGAAGCCCTGTTAATTGGGTCAGGTCTCAGTGCAGGGTTGGAATTCAGTGTGATGCAGAGAGTTTTTTGCAGTTCTCACCTTCGCCTTTTTTTGTTTTTTTCTTTTCATCCTGCCTTTTGCCAATTGCGTCTCCATGATGTCAATTGATACATTCTTCTATCCACTCTATTTACTGTAAATTGATAGTTGGATTTAGAAGTTTGATCGCATATAGGTTTTCTGTTTTGGGTAAGAATACTTCATAGATGGCAGAAAGTAAATAATTCTGGTTGTTTTTTCTTTTTGTGAAATGAATTGCTATATTCCTTGACCCATTATTTCAGTAGGGTTTGAAAATTTGTGCTGTTGTAATTTCTATCAGTGACTTCTCATTTATTTTCTAGAATATTTATCAAGGGAAACATTTCTCCATGAAATATGTGGTTACCCTGAGGATACGGTTTATATAGGCAACACAGGACAAACACTTGATTCTTTCTCTTTATTTGAAGTTTTATTGTTGTTGATGTTCAAATGTCCATTTTGGTCAAATCGGCCCTAAGGCCTTTTGATGTGACTTCAGTTGTCTTCTTTATTATTCTAGATATTCCATGTTCATCTTAATCATTTTCTATACGAGACCTGGAAACAGCCATTTCACCAGGAGCTTTTGGTTCCTTTTATTGGGGAATGATTTTTAGGACCAAAATTGGGGCATTTGTGGTTCTCACTGCTACTGGATAATTCACTGTGTCGCCAGGCCTTTTCAGTGGTGAGTTCTATCAAAATCAATTATCTTTAAAATACAAAAATAGGTAATGAATTCATTCTGATACTTTTAACTGAACTCAAATGGTTCACCATTTGGGGTGCATCAAATTGAACAAAACTCAAGGAAATGTTGAAAGTAAAGAACTTTTTATTATTGTTACAAGTAAGGAAACCGGGAAGTAGCTCTCAAAGGGATGCAGACTGTCTGGGTCCGAGGAGAAGAGGGTCCTTGGCTTTGGGCAGAATAGAAATCAAATGTGAGCCAAGAGGAAGTGGGAGCAGAGTTTATTGAAGACGTAGAGAGCAGATAGAGAAAGAACATCTGGGAATGGAATGGAAAGAAGAGAGTGAGTCTCACCTTTGCTTGGGGTCTAGGGTTTTACTGAGGTATGTGGTCCAGTGCACGTATCTTCTCAGGCATCCAAGAAAAAAGACAAGTTCAAGTGACCTCCATAAATTACTTATGCCCTGGAGCCAGGGGTCTTGGTGAGTCGGTGGTCTTGGAAAACATTCATGAGGACCCTGCCTGGTCACTCCTTAGCTGTTATCTGTTGGGCTGGAAGAGTCCAAAGAAATCATTAATTCCTTGACCTTTCCAAGGAGGACCTACATTACTTGGTACTATAGGATATATGTGAGGTGGACGTGTAGGTCCTAGCAAGAACAGAAGCAAGAAAAGGAGCAAGAAAGCAGTCTTTCATGGGGTCTCTTCAGTTTCCCTGTCTTAGAAGCATTGTCTTCCTATGGCGTTAGTACAGGAAGCTTTTATTCAGTGTATTAGGGGGCGGGAGCAGGGAGCTTGCATAAACACTTTTGTTCAATGTTAACATGCTAGTGCATAAATCTGTGTTCAAAAACTGGCAGAAAACCCCACCCATAGGAGGAGGATCTTCGTTTTATAATGAGCTAAAGGTAACTTCAGGACAACTCATGGGGGGCTCCTGCACAGGTACTCAGCCCAGTCCAGCTCATACTGGCTCCTGTAAGGCATATTCAGGTGAAAACACCGAGCAGGGGGCTCTCAGGTAAAACACCTAGCTGGACAACTCTTTGGCTGGAACTGTCGGTTTTGCAAAACAATGTTCTTTCCCTACTTTTGTCCTTTCCTCTCCTTTCTGCTGAGAGCTTGCAGCCCTCTTATTTGAGGAACTTCATGTTGCTTCCTAGCTAACACTTGCAGTTGAAATGTGGAACTATAAGGATTTTTACCTAATCTCCTTGGTGGTACGTCTCTCTCTTCCTGCCTACTGAAAATTCTGGTTCCTAACAACACCAGTATAATTATGTATTTGTTTTATCTACATTACTCATGCAGTAGTCTCAAAATAACAATACCAACATTACCAGAAACAATATGATTGTTAAAACTAGTTTGTGTATTTTTTAGAATTCTTTCTGTTTTTAAAGTATATAGTACTAGGTATATACAGTAAAATTTCTGTGTTTTAAACTTACTTGATATAGTTCCTTCTGTGTAGTTTTGACTTGTTTGTTTCATGTTGCTTCTGATTGTTAAGGATTTTTTTTCTTGGATTTAATTGGTTTTATAATCGTATAAACACTGCTTCTAAATCTGCAGCGTAAGGTGTACTCAGACAGGTCTGTCCCAGTCCTCCCTACCGCATTGCCTCCCTCCACCTACAGGTAATCCTGTCTTCTTTTTTCCTCTTTCTCCTTTTCCTTCTCATCTTCAGTTTGGTTTAGCTATTTTTTTCCTTTTTTTTTTTTTTTTTTTTAGGGAGAGAGAGCATGGGGTGGGGGGTTGAGTGGGGGAGAGGCAGAGGGAGAGAGAATCTTAAGCAGACCCTACGCTGAGTGTGGAGCCTGACATGGGGCTCAATCTGACAATCCTGGCATCATGACCTGAGCCAAAATCAACAGTCAGATGCTTAACTGAGCCACTCAGGCGCTCTGATTTAGCTTTAATTTAAAATAGACTCCCTATCCTCCCATCTTAGATAAATGTTAGCACATAATATATACTTTTCTGCTTTCTTTTAAACTAGAGATCACTCCATAGCAGTATATGAGGGTCATCATTATGAACGTTGATTATTGAGCATCTATTATATGATAACAGCTCCTTAGGAATTACCAAGGTAGCCGAAATGATTTCATTTTTGACTGCCCTTTGGCTTCTAGCTCTCATACCTGCTTTTAAAGATGCTGTCTTTTCTTATTTTTAACTTTCTTTTTTAAAAAACGTTATTTAAATAATAGAATTGATGGAACGTTTTTTCTGATTATGAAAGTATTTCATGTTAACTGCTGAAAAATTCCAAACTACAGAAGATTTTGAAGAAGAAATTAAAAGACTAATATCAGAAGCCAAGGGTAACCTCGGCTAGGGTTTGGGACTGCCTTAGTCTGCTTGGCTGCTATAACCAATTACCCTAGACTAGGTGGCTTAAACAACAAACATTTCTTTCTCACAGTTCTGGGGCTGGGAAGTTCAAGGTCAAGGTGCTGGCGGATTTAGTTCTTGGTGAGTGCTGTCCTCCTGATTTGCGGACTGCCCCCTTCTCATTGTATCCTCACATGACAGAAAGCGGAGAGAGGAGAAGCTCTTTCCTTCTTCTAAGGGCACTAATCCCATCATGAGGGCTCCATCTCATGACCGAGTCACCTCCCAAAGGCTTCATCTCCAGATACCATCACACTAGGGACTAGAACTCCAACATATGAATTTAGTGAGGGGAATATAAACATGCAGTCAGTAACAGGTACATGGCTCACCAATCTTTTGTTGTACATCCATATGTTTTTAACAGCTGGATTCATATTGTATATGCTGCTTGATCGTCTTTTATTTTTATTTAACAGTATATGAGTGTTTACACGTATCTGGAAATGTATTTTTTTTTTTATTTTATTTATGCATTTGAGTGAGAGAGTGCAAGAGAGAGCATGGAGTGGGGGGTGGGGTACAGAGGGAGAGGGAGAAGCAGACTTCCCTCTGAGCACGGACCCCCCAACCCGGTGCTCAATCCCAAGACCCCGGGATCATGACCTGAGCCGAAGGTAGACACTTAACCAACTGAACCCCTAGGTGCCCCTGTAAATGTTCTTTTAAACATAATCTAAAATGTTTAAATGGTGTTATTCCACTGTATGGTGATACTAAAATTTATTCAACTATTCCCCCATATTTAGATAGTTAGGTTGTTTCTAGTTTTTCACTAATGTGAACATAATTCTTTCTGTGCATTTCTGATTTGAGTGTGACTACCAAAGGTTGGTGAAATATTTTAGGTTTTGTTGTGTGATGCCAAGTTGCTTTTCAGAAAAAAAATAACATGGTGTTACACAAATTTTCACTCCCATGAGAAATCCATGATTTTGTCTGCCTCGTGGAGCCTATGCCAACATTTTATCCTATTATAGTTTTCAAAACTTTACCATCTGTAAATAATGAGACACTAATGTTCCTTAAATTAATTCTTTAGAGTATCTCAGACTTATTTTCACAGGTGAATTTTTAGATCCCTCCTTGCTACTATTGGCATCTATCATAGGTAAGATAACACCAGCCATGAGCATGGCTCACATGTGATAGAAGTTTGTTTCTTATTCACATTGAGTCTGAACTAAATGTTCTTGACAGGTGGGCAGCTTACCTCCACACTGTGATTCGGGAACCCAGACTCCCTCCACCTTGTGGCTCTGCATCTTCTGGCAGTGACTTTAGATTGCTATGCTTGCCTTCATCAAGCAGGGAGAGGAAAACGCTTCAGTGCTCAAATGGAGGAAGATTCTATGGGCCAGACTTGGAAATGGTGCTTGTTACTTCCGCTCACCTTCCTTTGGCTTGAACTCAGTCATGAGGTCATTTTTCACCACAAGTGAAGCAGAGAAGTTGTGTGCTCAGGAAAAAGAATAGACAGGATTAGGGGAACAGTAAGCCAGTCGCTGTTACAGTGTATGCGTCTGTAGCACACATCTGCCTGGTTTGATTTTGCTTTAGGGAGGAAAACTGGACAGTTTTGAGTTGGAAACTGTAGTTTTGGTTGCTCAGAAGCAATTTTTGTTTGTCCCTGATTTTTGTATGTATAACCGGAAGAGGAGGTTGTTTTGTAGACGAGTTTCTGATTATTGCAGAAATATTAATTTATTAAATTTGTAGAATAGTATAATGATAGAAGTAGTTGTCTTTGGCAAGGGAAGAAATTAAATCATGTGGTTGTGTAAAAATGACTCATCCAATATGGATTAATTCACATACCTTGTTTGGATTGCTTATGGTCCTGCATATTTTATGGCACATTTTATGTTTAGAAATAACTGCAGGATAAGTGTCTATCAGTGAACAGGCTCATTGGTGCTGTGCAGTTCTGGTAAATACAAAGAAACAAAAACAACATCATAGTGTGCAAAATGCCATGTAGGAAAAGGGTTATTCGTGCTGCAAATTTGATTTTACTTTTATTTGCAATAAACTTGATCCTGAAATCCATTAGACTGAATCAGCTAAGAAATAAGAACGTAGCAAAATTCGATGTCAGTTAATATAATTATGCTGTTTTCTTGAAGGTAGACCTGAAAAATCCTAAGGGTTTGGAATGGTAAATGATTTTCAGCAGATGGGTGTGTACCTCTATTTCCACAGAAGGACCAGAAGGGCCTCATGTGAGTTGTCTTATTTTGGTCCTTAACCAAATCATATTATACAAGGACAAGATGTTTTTCTTTTTTGCACACTGTAGCATACCAGCTAGCTCTGTCAGGAGTTAATGATTCCCCAGCTGTCCACAGTGGTGAGGACTCGCTTAAGGCATCCATCCAGCATGTATGGGATATGCTTCAGTTGGCCACCTGGGGGTACCCACCTCCTATTGGTTTCTCTCATAAAGTGCTTGTTAGAGAAATTGCGATCAAGCGTGATTCTTAATCACCTGCCTAATAGAATTTCACTGGTTGCCATGTCCTCACATCTTGAAGAGAAGCTATGCCTGGTTTGTTACTCCTGGAGTTGGCCTGTCTTTGATTTGAAGGTACAGTACAGATGAGACCCCTAGAAACTGCTCACTGACTGACCGTGGCAGGGATCAGCTTTCCTACCTGGGCAAGGGATGTGTCAAAATAGATTCTTCTGGAGTTTGTTTTTCTCCTGTTGTTTTTGTTGGTCTAAAGTATTCACTTAATATTCGTAATGTGGTTCTTTTACTTGAGTAGGAGATCACTGAACAGTGGAAAAATCTGCTTTTAGCTTCATTTAGTATGGTGTTTTTGGTAATAGGGCCCAGAAAACTGGAACTTAGTGTTTAAAGAGAGTGGGAATGATTTTAAATAATCTTGTAGTCGTTAAACCTTGCATACCAGGAAAAGACAGTAAAAATAAAAGCGTGGCATGGAAGATAGAAGAACTTTCATAAACTTTTCAATTAAGTATCACTGGTATATAAAAAGAAAAATTAGTATGTGCCATTTACACGTGGCAGAGTATAAACAGATAAATGTATCAAAATTACAGGTCGTGAGATTTTGGAACTTCAGTTTGAATGTTTGGTTGGTTGTTTATAGCTAAGATTGACCATTTTAGGTACCACTGTGGTCCATCTATTACCACTGTATTTTATAATCAAGACAGTCAGATTCCTTTTAATTACTGGTATAAGCTTGATTTGAATTTAGCCTTTAAAATATTAACCTCAGGTGCCTGGGTGGCTTGGTTGGTTAAGCGACTGCCTTCGGCTCAGGTCATGATCCTGGAGTCCCAGGATCGAGTCCCGCATCGGGCTCCCTGCTCGGCAGGGAGTCTGCTTCTCCCTCTGACCTTCTTCCCTCTCATGCTCTCTCTCTACCATTCTCTCTCTCTCTCTCTCTCTCAATAAATAAATAAAAATCTTTATAAAAAAATAAAATAAAATATTAACCTCTACTGTAATCAACCAGGCAGCTATGTAGTCTCATAAATAGTTATTACAGTTCCATTGATTGCATATATAGTGAACTCTGTACAGTCTTAGTAGTTATTAAACCCTTGTTTCTCCCTGCCCTCCTTTCCTTTTGTTACTTGAATAAAATGCCACTATAAAGAACACCTTACATTGGCTTATCCAAGTAGAGAAGATTTGTCTGACAGTTGGAAAGTGTGGGTGAGAAAATTCTAGTTCTCAGGTTTTCAGAATTAACAAGCTCAACCAATTAGTAAATATCTTCCACCAGAGAAACACTTGTTTTTGATTAAACTCTTATTCATAAGGAATAGCACATCATGGATAAGAGGATGTATGTGGTGGTGTGTGTGTGTCTGCCTGCAGGTGTGTCTGTCCAGTGCAAGAGAAAGATACCACTTACTTTCTTTGAATTTTTGCAAAACTTATGGTTTGGTTGATAGTGATTTATTCTCCTGTATCCCACCAACCTGCTAGAGGATGACCAGCTCGTTCTGGTTTCCCCAAGACTTTTTAAATTTTAGCACTGAAAGTCCCACGTCTCAGCAAGCTCCTTAGGTGTAGGCACGCTGGACTGGTTGGTCACCCTTGCTGACAATCCAGTCTTGTGTGTGAAACCTCTAGGATGTGGAAACTTCAGCCTGGAAGATGTCAGAGGACTTTTAATTGGGCTTGAGTTCAGTTTAGGAAAGGAAACTGACAGTCCCACATTGGGCTCTGATATTGGTGGGGTTGATAAAGGTAGTGTTAAGACTTGTATGATTAAGAATTTTTTAAAAATTTGGTATAATGAATTAAATCCTACTCTATCAAACTCCATGGTGAGTTGGCAAGGGAAACTCAGCTGAGTTAATACAGAAGCAAATATTGTTAACATGAAGTTACTTAACACTTGGCTTGGTGACTGGAAATATAGCAACACTGTGGTAGTGTGTCAGTGAGCAAATAAAAATTGGCTGCAAAGAAAATGGAAACACTATATTTAGCAAGTTGCTGTGAAAGTCATTAGGACAATGAAGCTGCTGAATGGGTATTAGATCATAATGTGCAGGCTGCTGGCCAGTAGGGATATTTTTATGAAGTAGAAAAAGCTGGGAGTGTGTGGAGTGTCAAGTGCATGACGTTTGAGTCAAGGGCACCTTTTGAATTCTCAAGGGAGAATTCAAAAAAGGCTGCCCTTTCTCGAGGCGGATGCAGCAGGCGCCAGGGCTCATGGGTTGTTGAAGGGCGTGTGGGCTGGATTTCAGCCCTTCCGGGGCACCTCCCATCCGCCTCCTCAGCCTGCTACCCTGTGCAGGCACAACCTGCCCAACACAATTAGGTTATCTGGCTTCGGTACCCAAGCTGAGTGAAAGGAAACCAGGGAAGTGATCTATTTCAGGAGGAGCCATGGTCTCCAGGTCCTGGGATAGAGAAGAATGTTGAAAGCTAAATTCCATCTTCATCTTCTAGGAAAATATTTAGTTCTCTTTCCCTTCTCCTTTCGGGAAGGAGGGAGCTGATAGAACTTGAGGGAGAGGAGTCCTTTTACTTTACTTAATCCTAGCTGAATTCACTGTTTTGTGTTTTGTTTTGTTTTGTTTTGTTTGTTTGCATGTGGCCATGAAAGACAGGCCATAGGGTTTTAGAATTTTCATTTACGTTGTCGCCACTACTCCAATAGTAGCTACTTTGGGTGCCTTTATGTTCTGGGCACTGTGTTGTGCCATTTACATACCTCATCTCATTGAAATCCTTTCGACGAACTTGTAAGGTAGAAATCAGGATGACTGCTTTGTGGCTGAGGCACAAGAGACCCCAGGGAGGTTATAAGGATTGGTGAGTCTCCCAGTGGGTAACTGAATGAGCCAGGATCCTGTGTGACTCCTGTGGTTGTCTCACCACGCCTGGGCTGACCCTGTGTCACGGGCACCATCTTTTGAGAGTTTAGTATGAGAGAACTTCAGAGGTCCCTCTTGACAACCAAGGCATCATATACATAGATGATTACAACTTAAAAAACTGATGCTGGAACATTATTTTCTGAATGTTTATCTTAGAAAAATATAAATAAATATAATTAGATATGAGTATACATAGGAAAAATATGATTGGGACTGGAATTTCTAGTTCCTTTGGCAACTTTCCTACTTCAGCTTTTTACGTTATGCCTTAAAATGAGAGTCCGGTCTAGAAGTAAATTAGGAGAAAGTTTTAAAAATGGTATAACCAAAAGAAGCATGCATTTGAAAAAAAAATTATAAAGACTTAATTATTATGTATTCCTAACTTCCACAGTACTGGTAGACGTTTTACACAAACATAAAAACCGTGACAATTATCTGAATAATGATTGTTTCTATGTTATGTATATTCTGTGCTAGGAGCCACCGTGGTTCTTATTTCTACTCTGAAATCGTAGTTATGGCTTTCTCCTTAGGAGCTTTCAACATGTGTGAACACTGGAATCTAAAAATAAAACCAAATTGCCTTGAGTTGAACCTTAAAAAGTTCACCTTCTAAAAAAAATATAGCATAGGGGCCCCTGGGTGGCTCAGATGGTTAAGCCTGTGCCTTCGGCTCAGGTCGTGATCTCCAGGTCCTGGGATCGAGCTCCGCATCGGGCTCCCTGCTCTGCGGGAAGCCTGCTTCTCCCTTTCCCTCTGCCTCTCCCCTGCTTGTGCTCTGTCTCTCTCTCTCTCTCAAATGAATAAATAAAATCTTTAAAAAAAAATACAGCATATTTGCCCTCAGTGTCAAAAAGAGTTCCAAGTAAAATAAATCTTGAATACCCTTAAAGTTAGATTCTTGTAGGAAATATGAACTTTAAAGGTGTTTGCCAAGATTGTGCTGGAATGACCAGTCCCCCCCTTTCCAGCCCTTGAAGCTCTGACGGTCAGCCCTCTGACCTCCACTAGAAAGGGGGTTGGGGGTTGGGGCCAGAGAAATGGGCTGGTCTCTGGATGAGTTTGTCTGGACCAAGGAAAGGTTTCTCTTCTCCCGTATCAGCATTGCTCACCTCCCTGTGAATGATGCTGTGTTTTCTTAGGCCAACTATCTTGACCACAGCATGGCCTTGCTGCAGGGAAGTGATCTATTTCAGGAGGAGCCATGGTCTCCAGGAAGCCCAGGCAGCCAAATGTCCTCCTTGGCCTCTGCATGAACTCTGTGCACGGACCCGTGTGTATTGCAGAGCTTCTGGGCTTGCTGTCTGTACTTACAAGCTGCTTCCGGGCATGTGCACGAGGGCCCTGTATGGAAAGCTGGATTGGAGAAAGTGGCTTCGTAAAGGTTTAAGCAAGACTTCCTCCTCTGCGTGTCTCAAATCTAAGCTGTCTGCAGCTGTAGCACAGACCCTCACCTAAGTTTCTCACCCCGTTATAAGCATAAAAGTGGGATAGAGTCCCAGCTGGGCCAGCCTGGCCTGCGTCTTATGTGGATGCCACAAGTGGAAGAGAGACCAAGAGAGGGTGCTGAGCTGCAGCACACCCCACTGGCATGCTGGCCCAGGCTCTGTCCTGGGTATTGACTGTAAAGTTTGAAACACTTAGGGAGGAGGTCAGAGATGGGACCCTGGGGAGAAACAGTCCTGCTGCAGGTCCCCAAAGCGCCCTAGTGAGAAGGTTGATGTCAGGTGAGGACTGGGGAAAGCTGAGGGGAGAGGGAGCTAGCTGCCTGGGAGACCCCTTGCCTGTTTGTGGCTGAGCAGAAGGGAGACGGAAACAACATCCATTATATTTAGCGATATTCTACTGCTTTTCATGCTGTCATTGTTTCAGAGTTCAGTTTCATATTTCCTTATTCAGATTTCACACCTTTGACTCTGCCACGCTGAGGAGTGCCCCACGTACGGACGAGGGGCTGCCTGCGCTGTGTTTGCAGGGAGCCCTCGTCTGAGCAGCCCTCCGCAGCCGCCTGGGCACCTCTCCTGGCCCCTCTTGCTTGCCCTGCTCTTCCATCTTCTTTGACCCTCCGGGCCCAGGTCAAGTCTCCCGTGTTTCCCCGCAGCTTCTTCTTTTCCAGCTCACGCTGACTTCTTCCTTCCCCGAACCCTTTTCGTCCTTCATCATATGCACCCCTGCTTGGGGCAAGTGCAGCAAGCACAAAAAGGCCGTGTGGTGCAGCTTTGGGACAACAGGCTCGGGCACCTGAATGCACAGGCCCAGTTCCCAGTTCTGTTCACTGTCGGCTTTGTGGTCCCAGGCAGGTTCGTTCACTCTGTTAGGCTTCAATTTCCACTTCTATAAAACGAAGGTAGAAATAACACCTGCTTCTTCCTTTTGTTGTTGTTGTGTGTGTTTAAAGAGCTAATATACGTGCTTGGGAGAGGTTCTGGCCCATGGCGAGCACTCAGTAAATGTTAGCTGTTATTTAAGTGTTAAATGTATGCTTTTATTTCTTTCATGTGTTGTTTATAGGACCTAACTCAGTACCCAGTATTTTGCCAATTGAATATTACTGTTGGAATAGCTTGTCAGCGATGAAGTTGTAGCAGCCTTCCTGTTAATTTCCTAAATTGATCAGGTATATATGGTATCCTGAATCATCATCCTTTTATTTTTTTATAGTTTGATTTTTTAATTTAAATTCAATTAATATATAGGGTATTATTAGTTTCAGAGGTGGATGGAGTTCAGTGATTCATCAGTTGCATATAACACCCAGTGCTCATTACATCCTGTGCCCTCCTTAATGTCCATCACAGTTACCCCATCCCCCACCCACCTCCCCTCCAGCAAACCTGTTTCCTGAGTTTAAGAGTCTTATGGTTTGTCTCCCTCTCTGGTTTCATCTTGTTTCATTTTTCCCTCCCTTGCCCTGTGATCCTGTCTTGTTTCTCAAATTCCTCATATGAGTGAGATCATGATACTTGTCTTTTTCTGATTGACTTATTTCGCTTAGCATAATACCCTCTAGTTCCATCCACATCATTGCAAATGGCAAGATTTCATTTTTTTGATGGCTGCATAGTACTCCATTGTGTGTGTGTGTGTGTGTGTGTGTGTATACCACATCTTCTTTATCCATTCATCTGTTGATGGACATCTAAGCTCTTTCCATAGTTTGGCTATTGTGGACATTGCTGCTATAAACATTAGGGTGCATGTGCCCTTCAGACCACTACATTTGTATCTTTGGGGTAAATACCCAGTAGTGCAATTGCTGGGTCGTAGGGTAGCTCTATTTCAACTTTTTGAGGACCCTCCATACTGTTTTCCAGAGTGGCTGCACCAGCTTGCATTCCCACCAACAGTGTAGGAAGGTTCCCCTTTCTCTGCATCCTTACCAACATCTGTCATTTCCTGACTTGTTAATTTTAGCCATTCTGACAGGTGTGAGGTGGTATCTTGTTGTGGTTTTGATTTTTATTTCCCTGATTGCCAAGTGATGTTGAGCATTTTTTCATGGAATCATCATTCTTCTAAACACGTGTTAAGGATGTGTTTGTACTTGAGAGTAGTGTTTGAAATTCAGGCAAAGGGAAGTTGAAGACAGATTTAGTTGGCAATGACAGAGAGGTAGCAGAGCATTGGTGATCAAGGGTATTAGCTAGATTAACCTTCTGACTCCCCTTGCCTACTACCTATTGGGACTTGGGGCAGGTTTTTTGACCCTTAATACTTTGGTTTAATACTTTGGTTTCTCCGTTTGTAAAATGAAGATTTTAATAGTGCACATCTTGTAAGAAAGTGCTACGGATCTATATGTAGGAACTGCCTGGGGCACCGTAGGCATTTACTCAATATCAGGTGTTTTATTGTTGTCATTGTTAATAGAATGTGTGTTTCCCCAGTTTACCTGGACAGTCCCAATACCAAATACTCTTTTTCACTAGCTGAATTGTATTTGAATTTATCAGTCCATATATTCCAATAAGAGGTTCAGAAAATATGATTAAGGTGTCACTGGCTGTTTTTAATCTTCTTAGTGCAAAAGTTTACTTGTGTACCCATGCAGATGTGTTTTGCAAGTAGCAGTGATTTCATTTGCATGCGTTCCTTAGAGTCTCTGGTGTGCGAGAAGTTTGGACTGATAGAAATAATGGGAAACCTGAAGTAAATGCTGTTTGACAGTGTGGTTGGAGAGGAGATCACGTGATGCAACCAAAAGACATGAAATCAGCTATAAAACATCTGAATTCCGGTTCAGGAGGCACTGCTCACTAGGTCTAGATCTGTAATATGGGGATGGTGCTCTCTCTTCTGCCAAGGGCATATGGATCTTTCAAGGATTAAATATTAGACTGGACCAAAAAGCCCTTTGACATAGAAAAGGCCAGACAAGGGCATAATGTGTATATTCTTTCTTCTTCTTTTTTTTTTTTTTTTAAAGATTTTATTTACTTATTTGACAGAGAGAGACACAGCAAGAGAGGGAACAAAAGCAAGGGGAGTGGGAAAGGGAGAAGTAGGCTTCCCGCCAAGCAGGGATCCCGATGTGGGACTTGATCCCAGGACCCTTGGATTGTGACCTGAGCCGAAGGCACACGCTTAACGACTGAGCCAACCAGGTGCCCCAATATTTATATTCTTGTAATGGCTTCTATTTTGGCAATTTAATATTCTGGTTAGTAGAAAGTTTTGAATGACACCAAATTAATGACCAATTAACACAAAATAGAAATGCATTAAGAAATCAGCCTGCTAAATAAATGTAACAATACATGCCTTTCTCGCTTATACCTACCATAAAGTCTTTCTACCTACTTGGACTAGAAACTCATCTATTTCTGAATCTGATATCTTAGAAACTTCCAGAATCACTGCTGCCTGCCATTTCCCCATTGGGGCTGCTGGGCCCTTTGCTCTTTGTTATGGACTTCACAGTAGTCACAGTAGCAACATCATTTAGTGCCACTTTCTGCTGGAAATCACACTGGGTCATCATTGCCTGAAGCCCTTCACTGACTGTTCCTTGCTGTCCAAATAAAGTCCAAACTCCGCAGTGGGACATGAGGGTCACTGAGGCCCCTGCCTCCCTCTCCAGCTTCCCTGTCACCACTCTGTCAGTATTAGATCCCACAGCTAGAATGAACTTTTATTCTCTTCATCTTGCTTGCCCTATCTCAATCTTAGGCCTCTGTAACATGTATCTTATTCCTTCTCTCCTTACCTAATTCACTTCTCATCTTCCTCAGGTGTCAGCTTCATCGTCACTCTTGGGGCATCCTTATCTGTCTCACTCTCTGTTCCTGCTTGCCTCTTCTCTCTGTGGAGCTGGCTGGCTGATGGGTTCACAGTACAGTGACACCCTCTCTGCCGTGCACACACTCTCCTTTTGGCCATCTATTCTCACACAGAATTTCTGAATCAGCCCACAGTACGTGGAGCTTGCATTTCAACCTGCAGCAGCCACTACACACCTTAACCTTTAAAAGGATACTTCATAGAAGAATTGAATTGAATTGTGCACTGCCTCAGTTCATTCAGTTGTAGGAAAATCCTATATTAAAGGTTTTACTGTGGATTCATGCAAATGGAGGAAGATACTGAAGATGAACTTTTATCATTTAATTCAGTAGAAATCACTGTTTCTACACATAGAAATGCATGTAATAAATAATCTATGTTGAAAGTGTGCTAAATAAACCAGCTCTGTTTTACTTAAATGCTACAGAGAATAGTGAATGCTTTGGATTTGGATTTATATCTCACCTTATATCTCACCTCTGCCACTTGCCGGCTGCAAGATCCGAGTAAGTTCTTCTTTCGCCCTCAGTCACAAGGTGGGGACAAGCATGGCTCCCAGGGCTGGTGTGGAATTGAATGAAATAAAAGAAGTAAAGTGCGTAGCATAGCTAATGGTGCACATGAAATGCATTAAGTATTCCCTATTATGAATGAATTGAAACTTTTCTGGGACTGTTAATGACAGACAAGGATGATATCACCAGAACTGAATTTTTTTGCTGTAAAAGGAATAAAAATTGGGGCCTCTGACTAAATTCATTTTAGAAGGAATATAAATTAGACCGCAGATTTAATGAATAAAGCCTGAACTCATTGACCTTTGATCTCGAAGGACCCCGATCTTCTGCAAATCAGTTAACATTTCTGGACTTTCATTTTTTTTTTTCCTCACCTGTAAAACAGCCTGAGCTATTCTGATCCCTTCCAATTCTAACTTTGATTTTCAGAATGGTTACGATAATGGAGATTATATTCCTCTATGCCTTCTCTGTCCTTATTTCCACATATTTCTTTGTAAATAACACACTGAGCTAAGTTTGAAGTTTCTGGAAGAAAAATTTACCATAGCCACAGAATGGGGTATTAAAGGTCAATTGGGGTTTTTTGAATACATAAAACTGAGAAATGCATCATTGTCTTCTTAGAATTGTTAGCTCCTTTCCTTCGGACTCTGCATTTGAATATCAAAGGAGACATCAAAGGTTGTTATTAAGATTTAGATGAGGTACTTTATGAGTTCAAGGAGAGTGCATTAAAGAAGAACCCAAAGACTCTTACATTTCTTTTTGTTGTTTTTGTTAAGCTTATAATCTTTTCTAATGTGAGCTGTGTCTTTGTTACTTTGGTCAACTGAAAAAAAAAAACAAAAAACACCTTTTTTTTGTGTTTCAAACAGAAGCAGATTCTTGAAGTCCTGTTCTAAAAAGCTCTGATTTTAATTAAAAAAATTTTTTTGGTCATGGTATATGACTCTTTATTAATCCCCTTTATTACCTTGAAAGAACAGGAGAAATTAAATTAGTATGACTGGTGTTCTAGAAGGAATTTTGTATATAGCTCATAGGAGTGGCAAAATTTTCCTTCTACCCTTTCAGCTTCTTTGGCTGGTCTGATAATTAAATTGGCATAGGATAGATTAACAGGAGAAAACAAATTTAATTTCATACGTACAGGAGCCCCATAAAAATATGAGACCCAAAGGCAAGTCAGGCTTCTATGCCTTCCTGAGCTAAGGAATGGGGTAGGGGTCTGGGGCTTCCAAGCAGGGGAGGGTAATTCGCAGGACAACAGGAAGAGCAGATGTGTGGTAATTACAGATTTGCTCTGTCCTACAGATAAGTCAGTCATTTAGATAAAAGTTATTTCTGATATAGCTTTCTCTCTGAGGCAGGCCCCCTCTTCTAAATTCTTTTAGGTAGTGAAGGGAGAGATCAAAGTTTTCCTTGACTCTGCTGGGTCTTGATTGCCCTTAGCTTAAAATAATCCACATGCCTAAGTGGTAGATTTTAGGGTCATGTATTCTGTGCCCCTTCAAGCTTTTTATAATTTATCGGTATAATGTTAAACAATAGCAACTCTTTGTATCTGAGATGTTTGCCACAGAGCTAGTGTTAAGGTAAAAATTGACAGGTTTTTATAGATCCTGAGAAGGGCTGGAAAGTATAATATAACATCTTCATTTAAACCAGCAGAATTTAAGGTTAAGATAGTACCACCTAAGTGGTTTTCCTCCTCCAGCTTGCTGTCTCCCACCCACACTGAGCATTCTTATTTTGCACCCTGGTCTAGCACTGGAGGATAAAGGAACACACAGGAAAAAAAAGGGAGGGGGGGGGGGGTGGGGGAGGGGTTGAGTGGAGGCAGAAAAATATTTTAAAAATTTTATTAGGGCAGGTAGCATTTATTGATCATTGTGTTATATATATCAGTTATCTACTGACACAGTAATTCTGTGTCAACAAGGTCAGTGGCTTAAAATAATGAGCATTTATTTATTTAACACTCAAGATTATGGTGGGTGCTTCAGAGTAGCTGGTTGTCCTTGTCTCAGCCAGGACCTTATATGGGATTTGATGACTGACTGAGAAGCTGTGGAGGTGAACTTCAGGAAATCACATTCAGCTCTGAATATTTGAACACAATCAACTGAGAGGGTGGATGTTAATAGAAAATTTGATGTCAGAAAAAGAGAGTATTGGGTGTGGGGGAGCACAGTTTAGGGAATCTACTCTGGATAATCTTGATCTGTTGTTTGCCTAAAATCAGAAATTGTTAAAAGTGCAGAGTTCGACAATGCCAACACCCCAAACTAATGTTAAAATATTTTTTTCATGCGCAACTGCAAATTATGAAGGGCCCACTCAAGTGTGGGGGAATCGATCAACTAACATTTGCTTCCTCCTAATCCCTTAGCATTTCTTTTTAAAATTTTCCAGTTTCTCTCTGTTTTTCTGCACTTGTCATTTATGATGTCATCCGCTGGTGAGAACATCCAAGGATCACAGCATTTTAGACCTGAAACCATTGAGTCCAACTCTAATTGATAAAAGAAGAAAACAGAGCTCTTACAGACTTGTTACAAACCATAAAACCAATGACTTGGAAGCACAGGAATAGAACCCTTGGTTACTATTCTAGTGGGTTCCTCAGTGCTTTGGTTTGGTTGTTGGAATGTTCTCTGGCTTCACAGGGAAAACAATGGAGGCTTTGCCTGAAATTGAAAATTATCAGTGATGGCATTTGCATAATGCCTTGTTTAAAAGGCACATACAGGGGCGCCTGGGTGGCTCAGTCAGTTAAGCGTCTGCCTTTGGCTCAGGTCATGATCCCAGGATCCTGGGATCGAGCCCCACATCGGGCTCTCTGTCGGCGGGGAACCTGCTTCTCCCGCTCCCCCTGTTTGTGCTCTCTCTGTCAAATAAATAAATAAATTAATTAATTCAAAACTAAAAGGCACTTATAGATACTTTAGCTTGTGATTGAAATGAATAGCTGAGAGAGAATAGCTAAATATTGTAGTTTTTTGGTCTCTTCCTTTGTAAAAAAGGAATTCTATTTTTCCACATGGAATTGTTCTAAGTGGTTAATAGCTACAATTTAATTACTTAGATTTGTGTCTGGCACATATTATTTGGTATTTTTATTCTGTTTGTTAATAATAATAATGTTTTTGTTGTTCGGTTCTACCTTGCAGACTGTACATATATCACGGACTAATGGGGAAGATCCCACTATCTAATTTTCGTATGAATGGGGGAGGAGGAAGGGATACAGAGAATTACGCCTTGCAGTGCTTCCTGTGTGAGCTTAGGAATCTCAGCCTCTAACCTAGAGTTTACCAAAACAGGGCCTATACCATTTTGGCTTATTTTCTCTTTTTTAATATTGGTCAACAACTAGAAATAGAAATCTTGAAAGAGGTCATTGTTCAACCACTGCTCTCTGTATCATTTTAAGCTTCCATGGCTTTGGGATGCTACACTTTAAGAGCAAACTATTTGGTATCTGAAGGAGCTTAACTTCTTGAGGAAATGGAATTTGTTGTGGAGGAAGAATTTCTTTTTTTTTTTTTTTAAGATTTTATTTTTTATTTTCCAACAGAGAGAGAGAGAGACAGCGAGAGAGGGAACACACGCAGGGGGAGTGGGAGAGGGAGAAGCAGGCTTCCCGCGGAGCAGGAAGCCCGATGCGGGGCTGGATCCCAGGACCCCGGGACCGTGACATGAGCCAAAGGCAGACGCTTAACCACTGAGCCACCCGGGCACCCGGAGGAAGAATTTCTAAACAGAGGGACACTTTATAAATATCACTCCCTGAAATAACCCTCAAACAAAATGCAGACTTTAGGAATTTACCAACATTGAACAAAATCCTAAACCCTTGGTTTGTTGTTCTATGGAGAGGACACCACTTCTGAGGTTTTCCACTGTGTTAAAATAAACCAGCAATGGAGGGAACCTGAGAAATGAAGCTTCCAAAAGCAGACCGACTCAAGAAGCGCTTTTTCATTCCAACCTATTGCAATTTCAGGCCTCCCCAACACTTTTCCTTCCCACACCATTCCCTTCCTGCTACCACTTATCTTGCTCCTGGAAAGGAATAGCAGAAATACCCAGGGTTGATCTTTGTTGAGTTATCCTGAAAATGGTAGTAATAGTGGAGGCAGAGTTGAGGGAAGCCACTTAGCAGTGCTTTAACCTTTTGGGAATCATAGATCCAGTTCACACTGAAGATCAGAGCTAAGGATTTTGCTTCAGAGATATACACAGATACATACCTAAAATCTTGTGTACTGATTTCAGGAAGTGATGCCTCTTTTGGGACATTATGGTGCACCTGCGTTGTGAGAGCTGATAATATCCCTGGCCTTCCTCCTTGTCAAGCTTGAGAGCTAAGGAACGGTTTAAGTGCAGTGCTTGGGGATGGATCCAGTCCAGATTTTGCTAAAAGCAGACTCATGTGTTTTTGAGCTCACCTCATTTTCTCCACTCATTAAAAACTCTGAAAGGTCAGATCCACAGCTGTTTATGAACCAAAATAGCTTTCTCTTGCTTCTCTTTCATTGTCTTTATTTTTTTAGTTAAGATTATTTATATATTTACTTGAGAGAGAGCGAGAGAGAGTGAGAGAGAGAGAGCATGAGTGGGGTGAGGGGCAGAGGGAGAAGCAGACTCCCTACTGAGCAGGGAGCCCAAGGATCCCAGGACTCCCGGATCATGACCTGAGCCGAAGGCAGATGCTTAACCAACTAAGCCACCAGGCACCCCCATTGTCTTTACTAAAGCCATGTGCCTCATATGCAGAAATATGGGCCTCCCACTTTGTACAAGTGAGTGAGCTATGGTGGACACAGCATCCACATAAGTTCCTGCCCCTCTAAAAGTTGCCGTTCTTGTAACCTAGTTTGGTTCCTGAGGCCATAGGCAGGTGAGAAAATTGCCCACTGCATATTGGTGAGCTCTGATCCCACTAATGATGCTTACTAACTTTGTTAGCTTGGGTAAATTTCTTAACCTTGGGTGACTTGGATCCTTTATTTTTTCAGGGGTAAGATATTTGTGAGATAGGGCACTTGGGTGGCTCAGTGGGTTAAGTGTCTGAATCTTGATTTCAGTTCAGATCATGATCTCAAGGTCATGGGATTGAGCCCCATTTTGAGCTCTGTGCTCAACTGGGAGTCTGTTTGGAATTCTCTCCCTCTGCCCCCCTCCTGTCTAAAATAAATAAATAAATCTTTTAAAAAAAGATATTTGTGAGATATTTTGTAGATTGAAGACATAGTACCTCTCAAATTAAATACAGTATGTAAACTCTTACTTTGCTTCTGGTCATCCCTTTGACCAGTGTAACCATACAGTTGCCAGAATGTCTGGGTTATTTGGTGTAGATGGGGTAGTAATATTCATAGCTAAGAGTGCTAGATCCTGCTCCGTATATTATTTCATTTTTTTTCTCACAATGTTTCTGTGGAGTAGGTCCTACTATTATCCTTTTTTTTTTTTGGTAAGTGAGAAAAATAGATGGGCAAAGAAGTTAAGAAACTTGCCCCTGGTCTTCCAGACAGGAAGCAGCTGGGGGACTAAAACCCAGGTGGTTTGGCTCCAGGAGCCATGCTCTTAGCTCTAATCCTTTCTAGCCTTTTTTCGAGCTACGGCTTATTCACAGTGAATGGAGAACATTATGTGTGGTGGACTCTAACACTTATTTAAGATTTTTTCTCTCTTTCCTATTTCAGGTATCTGACAGCAAGGAGCAATAGAAATTTCCTGCTTACCATGAGGCCATTCTTAAAAAGGGCCACTTTGGTCATAAGTTATGTAAGTATATATATATATGCTTCTGAAATATCTGATAAGGAATATTTTACTTTTACTTGGCTCAGAGACATGATCCAGATTATTTAATAGAATCAGCAATCGATTCTAACAACACAATCTTAGGATCAAAGAATTTACATGCTGTGAACGTTAACAAAGCTTTGGAAGATATGTATGAAAGCCTTCTAGGAGTATGAACTCTGTGACACAGACAGTGTCAACTATAATATCTTATGAGTCCCTTTCAAGGTGCTGATCCTGAGTTGTCTCAGCAGCACAAACCTAGCTATATCAGCTATGTATTGCTGCACAACAAACCACCCCCAAATGTGGTGGCTTAAAACAACCACCACATATATTTGCCCTGAATGCTTTAGTTGGGCAGCATCGAGCTAGATGGTTCTAATGCTCCTCATGATTTTTGCCTGGGGTTGCACAAGCAGCTTCCTGTAGCTGTCAGCTGGGCTCATTTGTCTGTCTGTGGTATCTCATTCCCTAGGGTCTCTCCCTTGGCCACTCTCTAGCAGGGTAGCCAGGACTTCCTTAAAACATGGCCACTGGGTTCTAAAAGCATGAACCAAAAGTTGCAGGACCTCTCAAGGGGTAGGCCCAGAACTGACACAGTGTACCTGCTACCACTTTCTGTTGGTCAGTGCAAGTCACAAGACCAACTCAGACTTAAGAGGAGGGGCAGTTGGTCTCCTTCTTGATGGGAAGAGCAGAATGCACATGCAAAGGGAGCCGGCATTCTTGGTCGCCATCTTTGGTGACTGGCACATTAATCACTTTCTTACATTGTTGGATTCAGGAATTCCAGATTAGGAAACCAGTCTCTTATGCTGTTGCTGTTCCCCGTAAATTTGGAGAGGAAACTTATAAAGAGTGTTTGCATTGTAATGTCACCAATTAACGTGATTTTTTTTTTCTTGACCCTAAAACATGTTTATGGAAGAAGAGTATGCAAAAACTGAATAAGGGTGGAGAGCCTTGACTGGACAATCTCAACAAAAGGGACAAAATATTTCTCTAAAGTATTCCCCAGTATCTTTGCGTAGAATTAGGATGATTCATCACTGGTTTCAGAAGTGATTTATTTTCTTAGAATTGTATGCGAATGCAAGTAATTTGACATCATTGCTCTGATGAAAGTTGTCAATTATTAATCCTGTTTTTTTTAAAACTTTATTCTCAAAGCCCTTTCGACTACTTAACTTTCTATTCTTTTTGTTTAATTATCACAGCCTTTTTCCTCTACATGGTATTTTAGGGAATTTATGTTCTTTTGGGATACTTTTCCTATTACCTTTATAGTTGATATTTTCCATTATAGTGTCTTTAAGAATTTAAATTCAGTTTGAGCAGGACGTTGTGTGAGCGTTAAGATGATTTTCAGTTGCTGCCTAGGCATTGTTTACTGTCGATAAGCCATTGGCTAACACGATACATTTATTTTCAGTTTTTGGATTTGAGGTTATTTATATAAAAGATATTTATAAAGGAAGTCCGTGATATTCATGGAGAAAAAAATCCAGTCTTAACTATCTTCAAAATTAATCCTTTAGATTTTTATTTAAGCAAAGGTTTCCCTCTGACTTTAATAAAAACAATGTAATTGGTCCTATTGAAATCACCTGGAAGGCCTGTGTGGGTGAACACCCTTATAAACAAAACTCATCCCCACAGAAATGTCTCTGCTTCTGGTTTTCTTACTCACCTTAGCAACAGGATAGCACCATTTAGTGATAGAATTCCACTGGGTGACACAAAAGCTGTTCCTGGGATTTGTTGAAATAACCCTTCATGAATGTTCTGCTTCAGGGCATTCAGGGGTGGGAACACTTCAAGTGTGTTTATTCAGAACACAGCAGTATTATTTATTGTACTTTAAATTAACTTTCATGGGGCTGTGTAAATGGAATGGTTAAGAATGTGGTTGGACAGTGACATGCGTTCACCTCCTGGATCTTGCAGGTTATTAGCTGTGGGATTCTGGGTAAGTTACCTCTAAGCCTCAGCTTTCTCCTCTACCTCTGGGGTTGCTGTGAGGCCGTAGGTGAGATGGAAAAGTCTTTAGCACAGTGGATAACAGCTGGTAAATGTTTGATACTGACAGCTGTATTTAAGAATTTGCTTGTCTCTCCCTCAACACCCTCCTTGTTTATACTCTTCTCCCTACCCAGCTGTTTTTCATCTTGCCTCCTCGTCTTGAATGTTAGGATTTTATAGAAATGCTCACAATGAAACAAAACAAGACATTTATAAAGCATCTGCAAGTGTCCTCCAGAAAGGTGGGGCTTATGCCCAACAAGCAATGATTTTCTTACCAAATCTTTTCTTTGAAGGTGATTGTTGTTTTGTACTTCCGTCTGTGGATCATGGGAGGATCTATGCCCCTCTTTTCAGAGCAGGATAATCCAGCTTCATTTTCGCCTTACATTCTTACGAGGTCAGTAAACGTAATTTTTCTTTTTTACCTTAACATGGTATTTATTAGATTGTTTTAAAATTCTTAAATGATAGTTTACCTTTGCATTCTAAGGAAAGGAGGGTTGTATTCTGTCCAGAGTGTGGGGAAAAAAGAAACTACTATTCATACATTTGGAATTCTTCTCCACTGATGGTGCTATTTTGTCAGGCTTATTGCTATTCTCATATTGGTATTTATTTGCTTATCCAACAAGTATTTTACTGAACACTTATTATCAATAATAAATACCTACTGAGTGGCAAGTGTTACAGAACAATGCACGGAGAAGTGTATAGAGGTTGATTGAGCATTAAAACTATTTGCAAAATCAGTGAAGATGTTGAAAGTGGAAAACAGAAATGAACAATAATTTTTGCTAAGATATAGCTCATTATATCATACTATTTGTCCTTAGAGATTTAGAGATATTGGATCAAGTAGTGATGTCAACCAATGGATCTGGTTCATTGAGATGGTTTTTAATTCCTTATCTGTTCCGTCTGCTGTGATGTCCTGCTAAGGGCTTTCAGATGTAGTTATATTTGACCATATTAATAACTTTTCTTCAGGATATATTGTTGCAGGGCGCCTGGGTGGCTCAGTCGGTTAAGTGTCTACCTTTGGCTCAGGTCATGATCTCAGTGTCCTGGGATTGAGCCTGGCTTCGGGCTCCCTGCTCAGTGGGGAGTCTGCTTCTCCCTCTCCCTCTGCCTCCTGCCCCCCCCACCCTGCTCATGCTCTCTCTCTCTCAAGTAAATAAATACAGTCTTTTTTTAAAAGGATATATTGTTGCTATTATGTTTAAATATTCAGATGCACTGTTCTTAAGTTTTTATAGTTTTATATATACTTTTTAGCATTTAATATCATTTTCATAATAGTATCCTTCACTTTTTTGTGTTTGCAAGACATAATAAATCTTAAACCTTGTTCTACTGTCCATTTTTATTTTGGCTTACTTGTATCTCTTAAGGACAACACATTGTTGGATTTTTTGTTTCTATGCCAGGCAGTGATTTTGCTTTATTTGACTCATTTATTTTATGTTTTAACTGCTACATTTCTATTTTCTTTGCCTGTATGTTTTTCTTTATTGTTCCTAGTCTTTCCTTCCTTTTTTTTTTTAAAGGCAATTTCCCTTTCAAAAAAGATAACTTGAAATTTGATTAACCCATTTCTACAAAAATATCATGGCACAATTGTTTGCATTACTTCTGACATATATTTCTATTAAAGAATCTTGACTGTGCCTTCAGAAATCATATGATATCCAGGCTCTAGTGTTGACTTATCTTTTTGAGGTACGCTAGACACTTATAAATTGTTTGTATCTTCTGTTTTTCAAAATGTTGTTGGATTAATCATGACATCCCCAACCCAGCTTTTTGTTAATGTTGCAACCTACTTGTCCTTTTTGGGTAGCTCTCACTGGCTTTCGAAATTTCCAGGATCCTTGCCTGGATATTTTTAGCTCATTGATAAATTGTTTCAGGTTCTGTAGCTCCTTAAATAGCTCCATTCACCTCCAGAACAGACTATTCTGAACTCACCAACTAGTGATTTCATTTATATCTCTGTCATCAGTAAACAAGTGCCTTCCCCGTGGTCCTCACTGCCCTCCTATCTGCCAGGGGTGTTCAGTTCCATTTTTATCTCTACTGGTGTCAGAAAAAATTCTTTGGTGTAACCTCTGGCAAAATGAGTACCTCGGACCAGTCATTCGCCAGGTTCTGCCTTTCACTTCCAAGGCATATATATCCTTTTTCATAGGGGCCTGAAACACATTTCATCTAGGACTTTCTGTCTGTGAATCCATCTAAGTGACTATTCTCAGGTAATTTAATCAGTGTAAAGTGATAGAATACAATATCCTAACACCTTTATATTCTTCCCCTTTTTTCTTTTAAAAAAACATAGTTTTCTTCCTGGGGCTCCTGGGTGGCGCAGTCAGTTAACCATCCAACTCTTGTTTCTGGCTCAGGTCGTGACCTCAAGGTCCTGAGATCGAGCCTCACGTCGGGCTCCCTGCTCCTCCCTGCTCTTCCCCCCACCCCCCAAAACCATATCTTTCTATTTCTGTGTTTCGTGCTTAAAATATGGAGATACCCAGGGACATTTCAATGACAGTTGCTATAAATGGCTTTTTACATTCCTGTAAGATAGCTGCATTATAATTGACTCTTTTGAGCATCCAGAAAATTGTCTTTAATTCCTTTCTGAAGTAAGGTTTCTACTCTGCTTGCATAATTATTTGACCTCTGGTAGCCTGATGATTCTTAAATTGGATTACCTTGGTCTATTTCCTAGTTGTGTTGGTTTTTCTTTCCTTCTCATCAGCAATGCAATTTAGCTATGATTTGGCTGGCTCCGTGAGCCTGTCACTACTAATCACAGGTTTGTCATTCAGCTGTGTCAGTCTGCCTCATTGATGCTCCACCTCTTTTATAGCATCTTTGCTTCTATCTTGCAAGTATTACATTTTCTTTTAAAGTCGATATAATAACTTACCCTATTATCAGATGAGAATTTTCAGACTAGCTTTCTCTTTTTTTAATAATTGCTGTAGTTATTGCTATATTGCAAGTTATTAATATAAGATATTGCTATAGTTATTACAGTTATTAACATGTAGTTAAAAAAAATCCTAACAGTTTTAAGAGCAAAGGTTTTCCTTTGTTTCATTCAGATGATTTCTTGTGGCTTTAGTTCTGAGATTCCTTCACTTGTAGATTATCTGTTTCCATGTGGTTAGCTAGGAAGAAATACCCTGTCATTTTCTATTTACCAACACTAGGATGCAAAATCATTGTGGTTTGCTTATGAGAATCCTTTGTTAAGAAAAATTATCAAAGACATGGGAATAAGACAACAGATGACTGCGTGACATTTAGTCTTAATGTAGGGCATTGTCTAACCTAGAAGAATACAACTTTGACTTATTTACATCTGCGCTACTATATTTTACAACTGTGTCAACTTAGAACTTAACATATAGAATAGGATAGGTGTGAACATTTCTTATTCTCTATAGTAGGAAATGAGACTTCAAATGTTACAGTTTTATTGCCTTATAGGCAATAAATTGAACAAATTTGTATCTAATTTACCAATCTCATTCCTTTTTATTATTTTATGAACTATATAACCCTAGTTTTTCATATTTAATTTGAGTATATTGATATATGTATACATTTATATATATGTATTTATTCTATTTATATATATCTAAGTAACAGTTTAATAGACCTACTGTACAGTTCACCTACTTAAAGTATACAATCCAGTAGTTTTCTCTATACTTAAAGAATTGTGCAACCATCATCACAATCAGTTTTAGAACATTTTCCTCTCCCTGAAAAGAAATCTTATCTCCATTAGCATTTACTCCCCATTTTACCTCAGTCCCCCCACTCCTAGATAACCATTGATCTACTTTTTGTCTCTGTTGAGTTACCGAATCTGGACATGGCAGATCAATGGACTCAAATAATGTGTGGTCTTTTATGACCGGCTCCTTTCACTTAGCATAATGTGCTCAAGATTCATCCACATTGTAGCCTGTATTCATACTCCGTTCTTTTTTCATTCCCCAGTAATATGCCCTTGTATATGTGTACCACTTTTTACTTTTCCTTTCCTCTGTTGATGGCTGTTCCAAATAACACTGCTATGAACATTCATGGACAAGTTTTTGTTTAAATGTATGTTTTCATTTCTGTTGCGCATGTATGTAGGAGTGCATTTGCCAGGTCATAGATGTTAACTTCGTATTTAACTTTGTGAGGAACTGCTAGACTATTTACCAAGGTAGCTGCTCCATTTTACATTTACGTTTACATTTACAGCAGTATTTGAGGGTCCAGTTTCTCCGCATCCTCACCAATGCTTGTCTTTTTTGACAATCTTTCTGTTGTTTTTATTACAGCCATACAAGTGGGTATAAAATGGTATCTCAGTATGGTTTTGATTTGCATTTCCCTAATGGCTAATGATGTTTAACATCTTTTCATCTGCATATTGGCCACTTCTTTATCTTCTTCAGAGAAACGTCTATTCAGATGCCTTGACCAGTTTTTAATTATTTTGATTATTGAGGGGTTTTATTATTTTATTATTGAGTTGTAATAGTTCTCTTTATATTCTAGCTACAAGTTGTTTATCAGATAACATGATTTATAAACATTTTCAACCTTTCTGTGGGTTGTTGTTTCCCATTCTTGATGGTGTCCTTTTGAGCACAAGTGTTTTTAAATCTGATGAAATCCAACTTATCTATTTTGTTGTTGTTGCTTGAGGTTATATCTCAGAAGGTTTTGCCTAACTCAAATTTTCTTTTAAACTGGCTTTTTCAAGTGTCTGGTTGCCTTATTAAACAGTTATATAAACTTTTATTTTCATTGTGTATTTGTATGAGGATTAAATTTTTAATATTAAATTTTAATTAAATATTAAATTTTTAATATTTTCAAAATTGTACTTTGTTACAGTTTATGTTAACAGTAATTTGGAAGCCATTTAGAATTTGATTTCTTATACTTGATCACTGGGCACTGGGCACTTGATCAAATCACAAGGCAAATCAATGAAGTATTGGAGAATCATCATTATCAGAATATCCTGGCAATAAGGCTCTTATTGTATTAGCTGCCAGGAATTTGATGTGACTGATCAATAAATTTTTCAACCCATAATTAATTGAGATTGTGTGGATCAGTTGAATGGTATGACATTGAATTATAAACATTTCTACTTTAGACCTGAGAAGAAAAGTGTAAGTAGAATTTAAAGAATGGAGGAGATACTATAGGTTGCACAGCTTTCTCTTGACAAGCGAGTTTCCCTGGGCTCAGTTGTCCAAGCCAGGTAACTTAGTAGCCATGATTGGCTACTACCTTCCTTTCATCCCTCACCTCTAAGCAATCACGTCGTTCTGTATCTTTGATCTGAATGTCGCTAGAATGTTTTCACAATATCCATCCCTGCTGCTACCATTTTCATCAAGGTCCGCATGGTCTCTCACATGCATTACTGAAATCCTCCTAACTTGTCTCTCTCCCCACAGTTTGCTCTCCTCAGATCCATCTTCCACACTATTTCCAGATGATACTTCTCACTGGCTTAATATTGAAAAGGTCTGTGGTTTCCTGTACCCTTTAGGATAAGGAGTAAGGAATTTGACCATGGTCATTCTCTTCAGGCTCATCTCTTGAAACCCCTCTGCCCTTCCTCCCTAACCTTAGACATTGTTAACATCCTAACCTGCTTTAGTTCCCTAAATGCACCACTGCCTGTTACCCTAGATTCTTTTTACATGTTGTTTTCCAGTCCTATAATGCCCTTTCCTTCATTCTTTAGCCATTGTTGGTTCTGGAAGATCTTGCCAGAACCTTCTCAAGCCTGTTGCCTGAACCACCACCACCTAACACCTCAGAATCCTGGGACCCTCACAGACCCCCATGCATTCTATTTACCTATGCTGTCTGTTTCTCAGTGTAAGCTCAGCCCATTCATGAAGGCTCAAGGTAAGTGCTAACTCTTGCAGAAAGGTTTTCCTGGCATAAAACTAGTGACTGCTTCCCACTCACAGGCTGTACACTTAGTGATTTCCACTGTGAATTGCTTCAGTAAAATTGCTTTTTTCTTGACATTCAGGATCTGGTGTTGTGACTTGGGAGGGAGAGGGAGCCTGCAGCCTGGTGGCTTTGCAGTGAGCATTCATCAGAGGAGCATGTGCAGGGTAGGTGGCCGGAATGACCTCAGGGCTGGTGTCTTCCCTTCAAGAAGAGAGGGGACTGCTTCACAGAAGTAGATCTCAGAAAGTTGGATAGGAGTGTGTTCTAAAAGCAGACTGAGGCTACTGCATATATTTGCTCAAAGCTCTGTGAGCAGCAGCTGTCCTGGTGGCTCCTAACATCATTTCATTCTCTTACTAGGCTTCAGCTCAGAACCTGGCACGAAATAAATCTTGAGAATATTGTTGGATGAGTGAATGGTAATCCTGGTTAACCCCCACCCCCACCCCACCGGGGAAAAGGAGTGAGCCTTGTTTTGAGGTGCCCTTCTGGTGGAGGGGGGTTGTGGCACACCTGCTATCCCCCCCCCAGGAACACCAGAAGTGTGATTGTAATTGTCACGTGCAGCCTCCTCCCAACCCAATGCCTTGTTCAATTTTCTGTCTTCAAAAATATCTGTAAGGGTTTGCTTACTTGTAACTTCTTTTTTTTTTTTTTAAGATTTTATTTATTTATTTGAGAGAGAGAATGAGATAGAGAGAGAGAGAGCATGAGAGGGGGAAGGGTGAGAAGGAGAAGCAGACTCTCTGCTGAGCAGGGAGCCCGATGCGGGACTCGATCCTGGAACTCCAGGATCATGACCTGAGCCGAAGGCAGTCGCTTAACCAACTGAGCCACCCAGGCGCCCCGCTTACTTGTAACTTCTTAAAGGCAACAAAATGTTTCCTTGAGAATGATGGGATTTATGCTGTGGGGTATCTGGTTAACTTGCATGATTAAATATAATACAAGAAAATACAAATATAGCACCGTGGTTCTGGCATGAATTTTCAGTTCCGTCCCTGGTGAGGTGGTGAAACGCTTAGCCAGGAGCATCGAAGGGAACTCTGTCTGTGGGACCGTCTCTCTGCCTCCTGTTTTGTCAGCTTGGCTCTCCTGCTTCCCTCCTGGGTCTTTCACAATTCTTGCACCTTTGAATGCCCACATAGCTGTGGCTGTAGTGTTGTTTATATAACTCACAAGAGATTCTCTATTATCTTCTTTGTAATTGCTCTAAATTTAAAGTACTTTAAAAAATTTTTTTAAGTTAAGAAAATTTTGCCCTCATATGTCCAAATCCCTCCATCCCTCTCATCCCACATGGAATTTCTGTAGGAACAAGGGCCAGGACAGAAGTTTTTATGTACTGAAACAAGGACAAAAAATAAAAGTAAAAAAGTAGTGATTTTGGCAATTTGGGGATTGCAAATTTTGCACTTGAAAATTTGGGGATTGGATTTGAGAGTGCAAAGCGAGAGCCAAGGATTGAGGCATGAGTTCGTAGCAGGAATCCTGACCTAAAAGGATAAAATCAAGGACAAGTTGAGTATAGAAGAGGCGGAAGATGGGGCTGAGGGCCACCGTGATTGTGTCCACTGCGGGGGCTGAGAGTCACATAAGGCTACTACTGAGCACTTCAGATGTGGCTAGTCTGAACTGAGGTGTGCTGTGAGGATAAATAAAGACTACCTGGGATTTTGGAGATGAAATCCTATAAGAAAAAAAGAAATTAAAATGTACCACTAATAAATTTTATACTGATTATATGTTGAGATATTTTGAATATATCCATCGAAACAAGATATATTACTAAAATTAATGTATCATGTTTCATTCTACTTTTTTTAAATGTAGCTAATAGAAAATTTGAAATGGTGCATGTTTTTATTGTATTTCCGTTGGACAGCCCTGGCCTAGACCAAGCACGGGGGCTCTTGGTCTGAGGAGGGCGAAGGATGAGCGGGCTGGCGAGGAATAAATGGTGTGTAGAGCCCACCCCACACCCTCCACACCCTTCCTCTGCCTCAGGCTTGGGTGGTTTCTTCTAAGCTGCCAGCTCCTGCTTTGGTCAGCTGAAGTGGTGGGAGGACTTGGACTGCACTCCACCTTTGGGTGTGAAGACTAACTTTGAATTTGAGTCCCATCTGAACAAAATGTCCTTTAGAGCCCAAGACCATGGACGCTCATGACACTTCTTGTAAATTACCACCCCTAATTGTGCCCTGACTACAGCCATCTGGGGCTTGATGATTTTACTCCAGCTGGGTTGCCAGACCTACATGTGTCCCTAAAACACTTGGGAATCACACTGAAGTATCAGTTCTGGGGTCCAGTGCCCAAAGATTCTGCTCCCATGGTTTTGGTGCACTGTACTTGAGAAGTGATGGGAGAGGTTGTGTGCACCTTGTTCTGTCCAGAATCGTCCTTTATATAAGTCTCTTTAGAAATATGATCCTTTGACATTCAATCTTGTAAATCTTGGATTCAACATAAGAACAAAAGCCCAAGTTAAGTATGGCTTCTGCATAAGGGTGGAGCCTGCAGAAGAGAAAACACAATGGTCCACTCTTAAGGCCCCCTTCTGCAGCTGCTGCCTAGTAATTGGGTTTCCATCTGACAGATTGGAAGGGGACAGGATGGAAAGCCATGTATACTTGATGGAAGTATTGTCTTTATAATATTGTAAATGGTTGTTTTTCAAATCCAGGAAATAGACTGGGATTTTCAGTGAATGAATATAAAGGCCCCCTATCAGCCTCGTGTATTTTCATGAGATGTGGCCCTGGATAAGCAAGTGGAATATATCTACTTAAGTGGGTAGCTGTATTTCTGCTGTTTGGAAATCTAGGTAAAGGCTTGTATTACTTTGTAGGAAAATATCAAGATAGGAAATACTAAGATGAAGGTAGAACTCAGCATCTTCCTTCTAAAGAAGCTTCTTTTCTCTTTTCCATTTTCAGTTGATAGTTTCAAAGAGGCACAAAAAAAGCCTTAGATTTTGATCGTGACAGCCTCAGGGCACTACGTCTTCCTAATCTTTATAACTCTTGGAACCCCTAACGTAAGGACTATTTTCATAACAAACTGTGAACAAATTGAACTCAAATTTAAATTATTATTTTAAAATGCATTGTGTGTTTCAAGTGGGTTATGCAAAATGAGCTGCTCTGTTCTTGCTTTAACAACCAGCAGGGCTTTGTGTTAGGAGGCCCCCCATACGTGTGTGTGTTTTTTTTTTTAAACGAAACTGAAGTTATTCTGATTTTTAAAGCAGTGATTACCAAACTAGGGTGACTCAGAATCACCCAGGGAAGTATGTTACAGATAAAGATTTCCTGGTTCATGTCTCAGAAGTTCTGAAAGAATAGTTGGGTAAGAGAGTCTTTGACCTGCAGCCTAATTGGATCTGGAGGCACGTGTGTGTCACCCTTTTTGAAAGCCTCAGGTATAAACCAGGTCCTCTGTGGCTGAAGAGCTCTCTGCAAGGGGGCTGTTGTCTCCGTTATGTATTTTGTATTACATTCCTAGAAAAGTAGCTTCATGGGGATGAAAGAGGTTATCAAGGTCACTGAGAACGGTCTTCCCAATTGAAATGATACTACGTAATAGTAATTGACCTAACTTTTCTTGGACCCTGGGAACAAAGGGGAGAAATACAAGGAAGAGGAAAACGGAGGTAGCTTGGCGAGGTAGCACTTGCTACCTCTGGACTCGGGATCCATTGTTGGAAATTGCTGGTCTGGATCACTTACTGATACTTTACTTCTTGAAGAAAACTATATAAACCTTTAAACCTACATGTTGTATTTCTCTTGTAATCTTAAGTCCCTGAGAAGCTGATAAAAATTAAAGAAACAGTTTTCTTCTTTTTTCCTAACGTTGGAACATCAAGACAAAGATTGCTTTTCAATAATGAATAAAATGCCAAGCCCAACGTTTTTATTTAAGGATTCTATTTCTTGCTCTGTGATGCTTTAACAAGCACTTATATCTGTAGTCATCTGTTTAGTTACGCTGTAGAAGGGATCACACACTGGCTTTAAGTTTTTGTCAGCCCTGCTTTAACTAAAAGTTAGAGTTTGTTTTGTTTTGTTTCGGTTTAATAGAAAAGCTGAAATTCACCTGGGCTTCCCTGTTCAAGAAAGAAGTCAGGGTCTCAGGCAGGCGCTTTTCCACAAAGTACCAATATTTGATCCATTGTATTTCCTTTCTACTTTAATAAAGATGTGCGAATGGGAGGCTGTATGATACGGCGGAGAATTCCATGCGGAGCCGTGTGTAGGCTCTGTGCTGGGTTTGCTGCGGGACACTGAGCGAGTCACAGCCTCCATAAGGCTGTTTCCCAACTGCAACAGTAAGGCTAATGCCCACTTCATAGAGATTGTGTGAGGGTCAGCTAATCCTTCCGTGCAAATACTTTGTGAACTAGAAAGTGCTGTACATGTTTAAGGGATTTTTAATGTCATTGGATGTGGTTCATTAGCATACCAATAGGATTCTTCTGTGGAAATCTGGAAATCTGTGCCTGATGCATAGTAAGCAGTTAGTGCATGTTTGCTCAGTGGAAGACAAACCTGTGCTCCATGAGAGAAAAGTATTTGAAATAAAGATGTTGTTAAATGCTTTACGGAAAGAAACAGACCTTAAGTAAGAAATGAACCAAGTATTTATTTTGCAGAAGGTGTTATTTGCATTTTTTTACTTTTTAACAGATATACCAGTGAGAAGTTGTTGCTGACAGTCTTGCATGTTGAAATTCATTTTTTTCTACTTTAGTGAAGCTGTCTCTGCTAATAGAATAACTGTATTAATGGCACATTAAAAAGGTCAGAGAGACCTAATGACATTTCAGATTCACTCTATTATTTATCCATGGTAATAAGAGTTCTCACTTAAACTGTATTCATTGCAATTTAATATAAAATAAGAAAATATAAGGCTGGCATAGCTTTTTAATGATGCTTCTGTGACACCTGAGGGGAGGTGTCTTTCCTCAAACATTCCTCACGCTTTGATGGTGTGCCATGAGCTAGCCCACGCTAGGTGCTGAGGGGGCCACCCAAAAGCAGAATCGCCAGTTTGCACCCTTCAGGTGGACAACTGGAAACCCAGCAGGTATCTCTTGTAGGACCATATAAAGCTATGTGGTTGCCCCAGGGCAAAAATGCAAGTATAAAATGGAAATATTTTCAGATTTTTAGGTATTATTTTAATACCAGGTTAATTTCTTAAAACCCACTGAATCCAACCATTTAAAGAGCAAGGTGCTGGGGAAATAACCATCCACGAGACACAGCCCTGTGCCCCAGGAGCTTCTGCTTTTGGGGGCAGACGGACACATGAACACACAGCTACAGGGGAGCGTGCAAGCCTAGGCGGGGCTGTGGGAGCACCGAGAGGGACCCAGCCTGGCCTAGCAGCGGGCTGGGACAGGCAAGGTTTGTCAGAGGTTGGGACCAGAAGGGTCAGCCGGAGCTAGAGTTCAGTGGCCCATGAGAGTTGGTCCCAGAAGGTGAGGCGAGCTGACAGGTGCTGCTCTCAGGAACTGGACACCTGAGAGAGAGCCGGGAACACTGCAGTGACAAGTGTGTGCGGACAAGAGAAAAGGAGAGGTGGGGGCCATGCTCCAGACTCAGGCTGGAACAGATGCTCAAGAAGCCCATGAATGGAGCAAATACTGAGAGAAGCAAGGCAGCCATGAGGAAAGCCTGTGGCCCAAAGGGAGGGTGCTGCCCTGCTTAACGGACCACTTGGTTTGGGTTCGTGAGAAGCCTGGTTTTACTTTTATTTTCCGTCTGGATTCTTATGGGAATTTTTAAAATAACCCTACCTTTATTTATTTATTTATTTATTATTTATTTATTTATTTATTTATTTAGAGAGCGAAAGTGAGCATGTGTGCACGTGCACATGGGGTGGGAAGGGAAGAGGGAGAGGGAGAGAATCCTCAGGCAGGCTCCAGGCTCAGTGTGAGCCCAACATGGCACTTGATCTCACCACCCTGAGATTGGGACCTGAGCTGAAATCAAGAGTCAGATGCTTAACTGATTGAGCCACCCAGGTGCCCAAAATAGCCCGACCTTTAATTGAGCTGGTTTGATAAGACCATTGGTTCTTATAATCCACCAAAACTTTAAAAAACAAATGCAGTGAGAAGCTGGTGAGAGTCATTTGCATCCCTTTTCCGAGTTCACCAAGTGTTTGGAAATGGTCTTGCCTTCCCTGTTCCCAGGTGCCGAAGCAGCAAGTGTTCAGTGGTACTGCTGAGCCTTGGTCCTGGAAAACCTGGAAGGTCCTGGTGCCTTCTACTCTGTTGTTATGGAGGACGGAGGGGATGAGGGCAACAGACTACCATCGACACAGTCCATTTAGTTGGGGTTGCCTTGTGGCTTTCTGCCTCAGCCCTGTGTCCTGGGGGTCAGGTCCTGCTTCCAGTCACCCTGTCCTTGTCTATAGATGGTTTTCTGTGATTTCCTTTTCTTGTGTGTCTTCTGTTTCTGTTCTGTGTTACCATTATGATGTTCATCCATGTTGTTGCATTCATTCTTGTTGCAGAATAGATTTCCTTTGAATGGGTATATTACAATGTATATATCCATTTTATTGTAGATGGGTGTCTGGTTGTCTCCAGTTTGGGACTATTAAGAAGAGTTGTGAACAGTGTTGCAAATGTATTTTGGGAAACATCTGTTTGCAGTGCTGTTGGGTATAAACTCAGGAGTAGACTTGCTAGATCATGCATGCATTTAATGTGCTGCCTTAAACTGCCTGCCGTTCTCCAAAATGGCTTCACCAATTTACAGGAGTACTTCAAAGTTTGCGTTTCTCCACATCCTCACCCAACACTGTAGTGATATTTTCCCTTTTGGACATTTTATCGGGAGTCATTTTATAATTTTTTATATTACACATTTTTTTTTAAAGATTTATTTATTATTTATTTTGAGAGAGTGAGAATGAGAGAGAGAGAGAGAGTACATGAGAGGGAAGAGGGTCAGAGGGAGAAGCAGACTCCCCGCCGAGCAGGGAGCCCGATGTGGGACTCGATCCTGGGACTCCAGGATCATGACCTGAGCTGAAGACAGTCGCCCAACCAACTGAGCCACCCAGGCGCCCTATATTACACATTTTTAATTCTTTAATATGACCCATATTCTTTTTTATTTAATCTTTTTATTTTTTTAAGATTTTATTTATTTATTCATGAGAGAGAGAGAGAGAGAGAGGCAGAGGGAGAAGCAGGCTCCCAAGGAGCAGGGAGCCCGATGCGGAACTCGATCCCAGGACCCTGGGATCATGACCTGAGCCGAAGGCAGACACTTAACCATCTGAGCCACCCAGGCGCCCCAAAAATCCACATATAACTTTTGAGTCCCCAAAAACTTGATGTAGTGTTCCATGATTCATTGTTTGTGCATAACACCCAGTGCTCCACGCAGAATGTGCCCTCTTTAATACCTATCACCAGGCTAACCCATCCCTCTACCCCCTCCCCTCTAGAACCCTCAGTTTGTTTTTCAGAGTCCGTCTCTAACGGTTCGTCTCCCCCTCTGACTTACTCCCCTTCATTCTTCCCCTCCTGCTATCTTCTTTTTTTTTCTTAACATATATTGCATTATTTGTTTCAGAAGTACAGATCCGTGATTCATCAGTCTTGTACAATTTACAGTGCTCACCATAGCACATACCCTCCCCAATGTCTATCACCCAGCCACCCAATCCCACCCACCCCCCACCACTCCAGCAACCCTCAGTTTGTTTCCTGAGATTAAGAATTCCTCATATCAGTGAGGTCATATGATACATGTCTTTCTCTGATTGACTTATTTCACTCAGCATAACACCCTCCAGTTCCATCCACGTCGTTGCAAATGGCAAGATCTCATTCCTTTTGATGGCTACATAATTTCCATTGTGTATATATACCACATCTTCTTTATCCATTCATCTGTCGATGGACATCTTGGCTCTTTCCACAGTTTAGCTATTGTGGACTTTGCTGCTATAAACATTGGGGTGCATGTACCCCTTCGGATCCCTACATTTGTATCTTTGTGGTAAATACCCAGTAGTGCAATTTCTGGATCGTATGGTAGCTCTATTTTCAACTGTTTGAGGAACCTCCATACTGTTTTCCAGAGTAGTTGCACCAGCTTTCATTCCCACCAACAGTGTAGGAAGGTTCCCCTTTCTCCACATCCCCGCCAACATCTGTGGTTTCCTGACTTTTTAATTTTAGCCATTCTGACGGGTGTGAGGTGGTATCTCATTGAGGTTTTGGTTTGGATTTCCCTGATGCCGAGCGATGTTGAGCACTTTTTCATGTGTCTGTTGGCCATTTGGATGTCTTCTTTGGAAAAATGTCTGTTCATGTCTTCTGCCCATTTCTTGATTGGATTATTTGTTCGTTGGGTGTTGAGTTTGATAAGTTCTTTATAGATTTTGGATACTAGCCCTTTATCTGATATGTCATTTGCAAATATTTTCTCCCATCCTGTCGGTTGTCTTTTGGTTTTGTGGACTGTTTCTTTTGCTGTGCAAAAGCTTTTTATCTTGATGAAATCCCAATAGTTCATTTTTGCCCTTGCTTCCCTTGCCTTTGGCGATGTTTCTAGGAAGAAGTTGCTGTGGCTGAGATTGAAGAGGTTGCTGCCTGTGTTCTCCTTTATGATTTGGATGGACTCTTGTCTCACGTTTAGGTCTTTCAACCATTTGGAGTCTCTTTTTGTGTGTGGTGTAAGGAAATGGTCCAGTTTCATTCTTCTGCATGTGGCTGTCCAATTTTCCCAACACCATCTGTTGAAGAGACTGTCTTTTTTCCATTGGACATTCTTTCCTGCTTTGTCAAAGATGAGTTGACTATAGAGTTGAGGGTCCATTTCTGGGCTCTCTAGTCTGTGCCATTGATCTATGTGTCTGTTTTTGTGCCAGGACCATACTGTCTTGATGATGACAGTTTTGTAATAGAGCTGGAAGTCCGGAATTGTGATGCCACCAGCTTTGCTTTTCTTTTTCAATATTCCTCTGGCTGTTCGGGGTCTCTTCTGGTTCCATACAAATTTTAGGATTATTTGTTCCATTTCTTTGAAAAAAGTGGATGGTATTTTGATGGGGATTGCATTGAATGTGTAGATTGCTCTAGGTAGCACTGACATCTTCACAATGTTGGTTCTTCCAATCCATGAGCATGGAACGTTTTTCCATTTCTTTGTGTCTTCCTCAATTTCTTTCATGAGTATTTTATAGTTTTCTGAGTACAGATCCTTTGCCTCTTTGGTTAAATTTATTCCTAGGTATCTTATGGTTTTGGGTGCAATTGTGAATGGGATCGACTCCTTGATTTGTCTCTCTTCTGTCTTGTTGTTGGTGTATAGGAATGCCACTGATTTCTGTGCATTGATTTTATGTCCTGCTACTTTACTGAATTCCTGTATGAGTTCTAGCAGTTTTGGGGTGGAGTCTTTTGGGTTTTCCACATACAGTATCATATCATCTGGAAAGAGTGAGAGTTTGACTTCCTCTTTGCCGATTTGGATGCCTTTGATTTCTTTTTGTTGTCTGATTGCTGTGGCTAGGACTTCTAATACTATGTTGAATAGCAGTGGTGAGAGTGGACATCCCTGCTGTGTTCCTCACCTTAGGGGAAAAGCTCTCAGCTTTTCCCCATTGAGAATGATATTCGCTGTAGGTTTTTCGTAGATGGCTTTTATGATATTGAGGTATGTACCCTCTATCCCTATACTCTGAAGAGTTTTGATTAAGAAAGGATGCTGTACTTTGTCAGATGCTTTTTCTGCATCTATTGAGAGGATCCTATGATTCTTGTTCTTTCTTTTGTTAATATATTGTATCACGTTGATTGATTTGTGGATGTTGAACCACCCTGCAGCCCACGGATAAATCCCACTTGGTCATGGTGAATAATCCTTTTAATGTACTGTTGGATCCTATTGGCTAGTATTTTGGTGAGAATTTTTGCATCCATGTTCATCAAGGATATTGGTCTGTAATTCTCCTTTTTGATGGGGTCTTTGTCTGGTTTTGGGATCAAGATAATGGTGGCCTCATAAAATGAGTTTGGAAGTTTTCCTTCCATTTCTATTTTTTGGAACAGTTTCAGGAGAATAGGTATTAATTCGTCTTGAACTGTTTGGTAGAATTCCCCTGGGAAGCCATCTGGCCCTGGGCTTTTGTTTGTTGGGAGATTTTTGATGACTGCTTCAATTTCCTTAGTGGTTCTAGGTCTGTTCAGGTTTTCGATTTCTTCCTGTTTCAATTTTGGTAGTTGATCCATCTCTAGGAATGCACCCATTTCTTCCAGGTTATCTAATTTGCTGGCATAGAGTTGCTCATAATATGTTCTTATAATTGTTTGTATTTCTTTGGTGTTGGTTGTGATCTCTCCTCTTTCATTCATGATTTTGTTGATTTGGGTCCTTGCTCTTTTCTTTTTGATAAGTCTGGCCAGGGGTTTATCAATCTTGTTAATTCTTTCCAAGAACCAGCTCCTAGTTTCGTTGATCTGTTCTACTGTTCTTTTGGTTTCTATTTCATTGATTTCTGCTCTGATCTTTATTATTTCTCTTCTCCTGCTGGGTTTAGGCTTTATTTGCTGTTCTTTCTCCAACTCCTTTAGGTGTAGGGTTAGGTTGTGTATTTGAGACCTTTCTTGTTTCTTGAGAAAGGCTTGTATTGCTATATACTTTCCTCTCAGGACTGCCTTTGCTGTATCCCAAAGATTTTGAACAGTTGTGTTTTCATTTTCATTGGTTTCCATGAATTGTTTTAATTCTTCTTTAATTTCCTGGTTGACCCATTCATTCTTTAGTAGGATACTCTTTAGCCTCCATGTATTTGAGTTCTTTCCGACTTTCCTCTTGTGATTGAGTTCTAGTTTCAAAGCATTGTGGTCTGAAAATATGCAGGGAATGATCCCAATCTTTTGGTACCGGTTGAGACCTGATTTGTGACCTAGGATGTGATCAATTCTGGAGAATGTTCCATGGGCAGTAGAGAAGAATGTGCATTCTGTTGCTTTGGGATGGAATGTTCTGAACATGTCTTTAAAGTCCATTTGGTCCAGTGTGTCATTTAAAGTCTTTATTTCCTTGTTGATCTTTTGCTTAGATGATCTGTCCATTTCAGTTGGGGGGGTATTAAAATCCCCCACTATTATTGTATTGTTGTCAATGTGTTTCTTTGCTTTTGTTATTAATTGCCTTATATAATTGGCTGCTCCCACGTTAGGGGCATAGATTTATACAATTGTTAGATCTTCTTGGTGGATAGACCCTTTAAGTAGGATATAGTGTCCTTCTTCATCTCTTATTATAGTCTTTGTTTTAAAATCTAATTTGTCTGATATAAGGATTGCCACCCCAGCTTTCTTTTGGTGTCCATTAGCATGGTAAATGGTTTTCCACCCCCTCACTTTCAATCTGGGCGTGTCTTTGGGTCTAAAATGAGTCTCTTGCAGACAGCATATTGACGGGTCTTGTTTTTTAATCTAATCTGATAGCCTGTGTCTTTTGATTGGGACATTGAGCCCATTTACATTCAGGGTAACTATTGAAAGGTATGAATTTAGTGCCATTGTATTGCCTGTAAGGTGACTGTTACTGTATAGTGTCTGTGTTCCTTTCTGATCTATGCTGCTTTTAGGCTCTCTTTTTGCTTAGAGGACCTCTTTCAATATTTCTTGGAGGGCTGGTTTCGTGTTTGCAAATTCCTTTAGTTTTTGTTTGTCCTGGAAGCTTTTTATCTCTCCTTCTATTTTCAATGATAGCCTAGCTGGATATAGTATTCTTGGCTGCATATTTTTCTCGTTTAGTGCTCTGAAGATATCTTGCCAGTCCTTTCTGGCCTGCCAGGTCTCTGTGGATAGGTCTGTTGCCAATCTAATGTTTCTACCATTGTAGGTTACATATCTCTTCTCCCGAGCTGCTTTCAGGATTTTCTCTTTGTCTCTGAGACTCGTAAGTTTTACTATTAGATGTCGGGGTGTTGACCTATTTTTATTGATTTTGAGAGGGGTTCTCTGTGCCTCCTGGATTTTGATGCCTGTTTCCTTCCCCACATTAGGGAAGTTCTCTGCTATAATTTGCTCCAATATACCTTCTGCCCCTCTCTCTCTTTCTTCTTCTTCTGGGATCCCAATTATTCTAATGTTGTTTTGTCTTATCGTATCGTTTATCCCTCGAATTCTGCCCTCGTGATCCTGTAGTTGTTTCTCTCTCTTTTTCTCAGCCTCTTTATTTTCCATCATTTGGTCTTCTATATCACTGATTCTTTCTTCTGCCTCATTTATCCTAGCAGTTAGTGCCCCCATTTTTGATTGCACCTCATTAATAGCCTTTTTGATTTCGACTTGGTTAGATTTTAGTTCTTTTATTTCTCCAGAAAGGGTTTCTCTAATAACTTCCACACTTTTTTCAAGCCCAGCTAGTATCTTTAAAGTCATGATTCTGAACTCTAGGTCCGACATCGTAGTAATGTCAGTATTGAGTAGGTCCCTGGCAGACGGTACTACCTCTTGTTCTTTTTGCTGAGGTGATTTTTTTCGTCTTGTCATTTTGTCCAGAGGAGAACAGATGAATGAGAGAACAGAACGCTAACAGGTTAACATTGTCTCCAGCAAATATACTGTATACAAATCAGAAAAGACCTGAAACCAGGGGACAAGAAAGGGAAAGAAAGAATAGAGAAAAAAAAAGGAAACAGAAAAAGACAAAAACAAACAAAAACAGAACAAAACAAAAAAAAAACAGAATATGATTAAATATAATGAGGCTAGTGCATAGATCAGTGCCACACACTAGCTTTTGGGCATATTTTGGTCTGTTAGAAGAAAGTGCCTGCTAAAATTTTAAAGGAAGAAAGACTTATATATGTACAAAATAAGGGTTGATACAATGAAGGGATGGCAGATGAGTGTAAAGATGAAAATTATAAAAGATTTTATAAAAGGAATTGATAAGTTGTTTTTTAAAAAGAAAGAAGATTTAAAAAGAAAAAGAAAAAAGAAAAAAAAGAAAAAAAAAGGGAGAGAATGTGATCAGGCAGGAGAATAGAACAAAGCCATACACTAGTGATTTAGGGTATATTTTGATCTGTTAGAAGAAATTGTATCAAAATTTTAAAGAGAGAACAACTTATATATATATGCCAAAAATAAGGGTAACTACTATGAAGGGATAAAAATATGACTCTAAAAATGAAAAATAAAAAGTTTTTTTTTAAAAAGGGATTGATAAGATGTTTGAAAAAGGGAAAAAGAAAAATTAAAAAAAAAACAGTTAAAAAATTAACTTTGAAAAACTAATGAATTATGGTAAAAAAGCCATGAATTCTATGTCCAGTATTCTCCTAGCGATGGAGTTCTCCCGTTCTCCTTGATCGGTAAACTTGGTCTTGGCTTGCTGGCTGTTCTTGCTGATCTTCTGGGGGAGGGGCCTGTTGCCGTGATTCCCAAATGTCTTTGCCGGAGGCGGAATTGCCCAGCCCTTGTGAGTCCGGGCTAAGCAAGCTTCTCCGGTTTGCTCTCAGGAGCTTTTGTTCCCTGCAAGCTCTCGGTACAGCTTTGGAGGACCAGGGTGAAAATGTTGGCCTCCCAATCTCCGCCCGGAGGAGCTGAGAACTCAGGGCCCCGCTCCTCAGTGTGCCCCCAGAGAGCAGTCACTCCCATTTCCCCGGTCTCCGGCCTCACTCCGTGCTCACCCGGCCTGTGACTGAGCATTTCTATCTCTGGCACCCGACCCCGTGTGGAGTCTCCAAACCCAGCAGATCCCTGCGGTGCGTTCCTGCGCCGCTCCTCCCCGGGGAGGAAGGGGAGTCTCCCCGACTCTGCCACTTGTTGGGTCCCTGCTGGAGGAGCAGTGGCCCGACTGGGCCGCAGATCACAGTTTATGGCAACCCCGAGCTGAGAGCCCGCGCCTCGGCTCCGTCTCTGCAGCCGGCTTCCCCGCTCCGATACCTAGGAGCTCTGCCGCACTCAGGCACCCCTAGTCTTTCTGTGACCCTGAGGGTCCTGAGACCACACTGTCCCGCGAGGGTTCCACCCCCCGCTTAGCCACTGGAGCGACGTCCCTCAGCGGATCCGGCTTCTCAAAGTTCCGATTTTGTGCTCCGCGGCTCTATCATTTGCCAGAAGCGGCCGATGGAGGACCCCTCCCCCGCCGTCTATCCTCCCGAATATCGCCTGGGATTCACTTCTCCGCAAGTCCTACCTTCCAGAAAGCGGTCGCTTTTCTGTACAGAGAGTTGTTACTCTTCTTATCTTCGATCTCCTGTTGAGTTCCTAGATGTTCAGAATGGTTTGATCCCTATTCAGCTGAATTCCTGAGACCAGACGAAATCCAGGTCTCCTACTTTTCCGCCATCTTGCTCTACCCCCCCACCCACTTCTGTGCCCTTACCCTCAGTCCATCATTTTGAAGTAAATCTCAGATTTGTATTTCATATGCATATGTTTTTTAGTATGTATTTCTGAAAGCTAAGGATCCTAAAAAAAAATAACCACAATACCATTTATTGCACTTTAAAAATTAACAAGGATTCTTGAGTTTTTTCTTGCTTATAAGTGGTTATTTTTCATAATGGATTGTTTGAATTAGTACCTAAACAATATCTGCACTTTGATACGCCTCTTAGGTCTCATCTGAGTGACAGATGCCCTCTTCTTTTCTCCCCTTTGCCCCTCTGCCCCTTTCACTCCTCTTAACAATGTCTTTGTGGAACAACTGGACATCATTTGTTCTGTGTTCTGGCAACATTCTGGATTTGTCACATTGCGTTCCTGTGGTGTCCTGTAGCATGTTTTGGCTTTTTCTGTATTTGATGTGAACTGGTGATAAAGGCTTGATCAGATTCAAGTTTGATTTTCTTTCTTTTCTTTTTTTGGGGGGGAACAAGACTACTTCATAGGTGGTGACCTATATCTCCATCAGGAGGACATTTGGCTATTAGTCTCCCTTTCTGTGATGTTAAAATTGGTTAGTCAGTTCTAGGCACCTGATGTAGCCTGATCCATCCATTATGAAGTACCTTATTAGGTTTCACCTAATAATTTTAGCAGCCATTTATAATCATTGCTGTTAGCTAGTATATCAAGAAGGAAAGATACCATTTTTTAAAAGTAATTTTTAAGACCTGGAGATTAACTGAGTGACAAAATGTTGTGATTTTCCTGTTTGATGGTTCCACCTTCTTTAAAGCCAAGTCACAGAGAATCTTCCTTGAGCTAACAAGCAGATTGTGTCAGCTTAGAAGCTCTGTGAAAAAACAAAGTCCAATGTGACCCAGTCATCTTCCTGTGGAGTTGGCATTCTCTCATGAGACAATTTCTCAGCCCCCAGGCTAAAAGGGATGAGGCAGTGTTTTTGTTTTGATTTTTGTTAAAAAATAAAGGTTGGACTTCATTAAGCTTTCAGTGTGTACCACAAGATTTGTATATTAACATTTTATTAAAAATACCAGCAGAGAGGAAAAGAGTTGGAAAACACCACTGAAGTATCCCCACTCCTGGAGCGCCTGGGTGGCATAGTCTGTTAAGCATCTGACTCTTGGTTTTGGCTCAGGTCGTGATCTCAGGGGCATGACATCAAACCCCGCCTTAGGCTCCATGCTCAGCTCGGAGTCTGCTTGAGGTTCTCTCTTCCTCTCCCCCAACCCCTCTTGCTTGTTCTCTCTCCCTCAAATAAATAATAAATAAATCTTAAAAAAAAAAAAGTATCCCCACTCCTTCAACCTATTTCTCTTTTGGGGTTTGAGATTCGGGACAGTGAGTAATCCCCACCCCTAAGCCTCACCTGGCCATCATTGATGATTTGTAACTGCCAACCTTGAAGGGAAAGGAGGGAAGGGAAGGAGATCAGTTGGGAAGGTCTGGGAAGGGTGTTCCTAACCAGTAGCTACTTGTGGAGAGGAAGTCAAGGTGAAAGAACTCTTCATATTGGAAGCTAACTAGAAATGATTTGATTTAACCCCTTTGCCAATCCAAGAATCCCTCCAAAAGAATCTGACTGTCAGAAGACTTCCCTTCATGTTCTGCACTGTCATGGTGCTCATCTCATTCCGCTTCTTTGATTGTGTATATCTTGTTTTCACTATTGGGTTATGCACTTTTTTGAGGGGAAGGAATTTATCTAATTATTCTATTTAATCCCATATAGGGTGTCAAACAAACATGGCTGGACATCCGTTGAAACCGTGAAAATAAATTTCATTCAGTACTGCTGTTAAGCGGGGGCGGGGGGGGGGGAGCTGAGCGCTAGTCTGATTTGGGCATTTTAAAGGGACAGTGAGAGCAGCCCGGCAAGCCAGGGCTCAGAAGAGGCCGAGAAGTGAAAAATTTCAAAGGACCCGTCGTCCAAGTGCATTTAGGCTGGCTGTGTCTGCTGGCTGGCAGTTATCCTCTTACAGACACTGGGAGACAGGCCCTGTCCTTCCTGATGAGGACATTTTAAAGGAATGGCTCTCAGGTCCTTGAGAAAGACTTCTGAGTCGTGGGACAGACATATTCACAATTGTCAGCCCTTTATAGAAATGCTCTAAGACAGGGAGGTCAGAGGCCCTTTGTCTGGTGCTGGCTAGAACCAACAGTCAGTTCTCCTTGGCAGCATTGTGCTTTCTCAGGCAAGGGTTCTAATGGGGGCCAGGGTCATCCTAGGGATGTGCCTCATGCTGCTAGAAGCCATGCTAGAGCTTGGAGTCTCCTAGAGCACGGGTTAGGGTGAAGTTGGTTATGTGCTGATAGTTATGCAATTCTCAAGGGTCTAACCACTACTTAATGGATTTGTGTTGGCCCGAAGTATTTAAATAACTTCAGTTTCCTCTACCCTGAAAAGAGCGGGCTCAGCTGGAATGCCTTTCACCTTCCCTTAGTGGCTAGACACAGCCAGAAAACAGGAGCATCCCCTGTGTTCATTATCTCCCTTCCCTAGGTCTGTCTGTTCTCCTTAGCAGGATGATAGGTGTCCTTCCCTTCTCTTGAAGGCTAGCCCCTTTACTTGGGACTAAGAGACTTCATTTCCCTACCACAGATGCTCTGATTTTTTTTGAAATAATTCAGTATGACCAATTTGTTATAAACATGCTTAAATATTTTACTATCTACAGCAGTTTTCTGGGCACTATGAAAAAAAGGAGAGTTTAAAGGTCTGTCTCTTACCCAGGGAATCATACCTAGCAGAACAGCATTTCTGTCATATATCTTCATCAGACTTTTCCTTCTTGGCATTTATCTCAGGATGTAATGTATTTATTTACATGATAATTTTTAAATATATGTCATGGAAACTCTGTCTTTCTTTGTTCACTGTTGAAAGGTCATCACCTGCCACAGTGCCTGGAACTGTTAAATATATTCCAGAATGACCTATTTTATGATAAAATGAATGAGTGGCTTTCCATCTTACCTTGTCTTTTCCGGTAACACCAACAGTATACAATGCTATTTTATTAAACCATGGTAAACGAATGTTTGCAAAGTATCATGGACCTTGAGTTGTGTTTCAGTGATTCTTCTTCTCTTCGTAGGTTCCTTACCTATTCCTACCTCTTGGCCTTCAACGTGTGGCTTCTGCTTGCACCCGTTACTCTATGCTATGACTGGCAGGTCGGCAGTATTCCTCTGGTAGAGACCATATGGGACGTGCGGAACTTAGCCACCATCCTTCTGGCAATTGTCATGACCTTATTGAGCCTTCATTGTTTAGCAGCCTTCAAGGTAATTTTCTAAAATCCAACCAAACTCTCTGCATTTGATGCTCTATACTTGGTGATGCCTTCCCCACCCCGCGCCCCCAGGTGGTCTAGGTGTAAATTGAATCTACTCTTTTGTCTAAAAAACTAAAAAAATTTACATTTTTCCAGGTAAGTCATACATATTTTAAAGACCTTCGTGGAGTTAGCAGATCACAGCCACCTTAATTATATGGTATCTTTTACTGTGCTACGAATCCTGTAGACATTGCATCTGAAATTTAATGTTTGCAAATAAGAATTTTTTTTCCTGCTATAGTTGACTAACTTTTGCAGTAACTTGTTTGGTTTCATATAATGATAAATGAGATCATGATAATATATTCATAAGTGCTTAAAATACGGTCAAGATGCTGCTTCCACTAAGGACCGCCTGCCTGACTGGGTGGGTTGGGTGATTCTCCCTTGGGAAAAAAAAAAAAGAATGGTATAAAACTGGAAAAAAATTATTAGATGCAGCAGTTTCAAGAATGACCAAAGACAGCAAAGAACTTGAAAATGTTTACTTAGGAGAAACTGCTACTGCATTGGGGAAGATGCTTCTTGCTTGAGGGGATTCCCATCTCCCCACCCCCAGATACACCCCCTCCCCTGCCCAGCCCAGCTGGTGTGAAAAGACCCACAGGTTTACTAATTAGAGGCTGATTTGGTTTGGGAGAGTAGCAGAGCAGCAAGAAACTTAAGGGGGAACTTCTGGAAACAAGAGAGCTGTGGAAGGGCTGAGATAATATGCTCTGCATGCATTCATGGCTGGCTGCTAAACAACATGGGGCTCCCCAGGGAGCACAAGCAAAATTGAAAGCCTGGGGAGACTTATTTATTTCCTACAAATCTGAATGAATTTTTTCACCCATACACAGGTTGGGCAGCAGAGAGGGGAGGCTTCATTGGCTTGAGTTGTCGTTGTATAACTTCTGTTGAAATCATTGGCTGGTCAGAAAGCTGTGCAGGCGCAAGAGAGATTCCGGCAAAAGGGGGCAGAAAGAAACCTGAGAAAAAATTTCAGCTCTCTACAGAGAAACAGATTCTTCATTTTGAGTCTAGGCAAGTTCATTATATATTAAAACAGTAAACCCAGCAAATTTCAGAAGAACAAAATGGAATACAGAGGCACTATGATGTATGATACACAAGGCTTAGTTTTTAATCAGATTATTGAACATGTAAAGAAACAGGAGAGTGTGACCAAAACTCGGTGGTGGGGGCGGGGGGGAATAGTAAATAGAAAACAGAATAGAATTAAGAATCCAAAAGTAAGCTCACATTTACATGCTCTGTTGATTTTTGGCAAAGTTACCAAGGCAATTCAGTGGGGAAGGGATAGTCTTTTAAATAAAGGTACTGAAATAATGGAGTATCTATAAGGAAAAAATGTGACATTTAACCCTTATGTCATACTGTACACTCAGAAATTAATTCTCAAAGGAAACAGGAGAAAAATCTTTATGGACTTGGGTTAAGCAAAGATTTCTTAGGACACATAAAGTACAGACTATAAAAGAAAAAGATGACAGATTGGACATCATTAGAATTAAAAATTTTGCTCATCAGGGGCGCCTGGGTGGCTCACTTGGTTAAACCTCCGACTCTTGATCTCAGCTCAGATTTGATCTCAGGGTCATGAGTTCAAGCTGCCCATGGGCTCCACTTAAAAAGTGTTTGATTGCTCATCAAAAGATAACGTTAGGGGCACCTGGGTAGCTCAGTCGGTTAAGTGTCTGCCTTTGGCTCAGGTCCTGATTCCTGGGTCTTGGGATCAAGCCTTGCATTGGGCTCCTTACTCAGTGGGGAACCTGCTTCTCCCTCTGCCTGCCACTCCCCCTGCTTGTGCTCTCTCTCTGTCAAATAAGTAAATAAAATCTTTAAAAAAAAAATAGGATAATGTTAAATCATTCAAAAGGCAAGTCACAAATTGGGAGAAAGTATTTGCAGAACATCTACAAAGGAGTTGTATCTGGAACATTTAAAGAGCTCTTAAAACTCAGTAATAAGACAAATACTCATTAAAAATGGGCAAAAAATTCAGACACCTCACAGAAGAAGATAGGCAAAGGTTAATAAACATATAGAAAGATGCTCAGCATCATTAGTCATTAGGGAAATGCTAATTAAAGCCACAAAAAGAAATCTCTGCATACCCATCAGAATGACTGTAATTAAAAAGATTCACAATACTAAGTGTTGGCCAGAATGTAGAGCAGCTGGACCCCTTATACGGATGAGGGTTGAAAAATAGCTCAGCCACTTTGGAAAAATTTGGCAGTTTCTTAAGAAGTTAAAATATAAAAATAAACAATTTTACTCAATATCTACCAAAGAGAGATAGAAACTTCTGTCCATACAACATACAAGAGTCTTGTAAGTATTCATAATAGCTGAAAAATGGAAACAATCCAGTAACCTCAAAATATAAATGGATACACTTAATATGGTAAATTATTCAGAAATGTAAAGGAACAAATAATTTACTTATACGTAAAAAAACATACATGAACTTCAAACACATCTTACTAAGTAAAAGAAGCCAGATGGGCGTGCCTGTTTGGCTCAGTAGGTAGAGCATGTGACTCTTGCTCTCAGAGTTGTAATTTCGACCCCACATTGGCTGTAGAGATTACTTAAAAATAAAATCTTAAAAAAAAAGACATACAAAATTACATAATGTATGATTCCATTCATACAAAATTCATTCATACAAAATGTCTGTTATTGTAATTCTGCCTTTTCTAGAATTGCCCAGAAATGCCTAGAGAAGGCAGAATTATGTCAGAAAATATGTGGGAATGGGGAGTGGGTATAAACAGACTTAAGGGAACTTTTTGGGATGTTGAATGCTTTTAAAATTTAATTGTGGTGGTGGTTGTTAAATGACATGTTTACCAAAATTCACCAAAATATACACACAAAATGGGGTGAATTCTATTATATGTGGGCTATATCTCAATAAAGCTCTATTTTTTAAAAAAGATTAAAATGTTACAAAGAGATTAAAGGCTAGAATAAATACAGAACTGACATTTGATTATAAAATACAAACGTGATCCTGAAAATTTGATGAAAAAATTTTTTGAATTACTAAACCTTTTTTTTAAGGAAAAATTCATATACAATTAACCATTGTTTTTAAAGATTTTATTTATTTATTTGACACAGAGAGACACAGCGAGAGAGGGAACATAAGCAGGGGGAGTGGGAGGGGGCGAAGCAGGCTTCCCGTGGAGCAGGGAGCCCGATGCAGGGCTCGATCCCAGGACCCTGGGATCATGACCTGAGCCGAAGGCAGACGCTTAACGACTGAGCCACCCAGGTGCCCCTACAATTAACCATTTTAAAGTGTACAGTTTAGTGGTACTTAATGTATTCATAATGTGTAAGTACCAGCTCTCTCTAATTTCAAAACCTTTTCATCACTTCATTAAAACACCCCATACCAATCACTCCCAACTCTCCCCTCCCCATCCCTAGGTGACATCTAATCTGCTTTCTGTCTCGGTGGATTGGCCTATTCTGGATATATCATAAAAAAAAGAATTATACAATATGTGACCTTTGTGACACTTTGCATAATATTTTTGAAATTCATCCAAGTTGTAGCATGTATCAATACTTAGTTCCTTTTAATGGCTGAATAATATTCCATTGGATGTATACACCATAATTTGTTTATCCATTCATCTGTTTGTGGACATTCGTGTCATTTCTACCTTTCTGCTGTTATGAGTATTGCTATATTACAACATTTGTGTATAGGTTTCTGCATGGACATATGTTTTCATTTCTTTTGGATATATACCTAAGACTGAAACTGCTGGGTCATATGGTAATTATGTACTTAACTTTTTGAGGAACTATTTTTCATATTGGCTGTACCATTTAACATTCTTACCCAGAGTATATAATCGTTCCTATATATCTAATCTTTGCTAATACTTGTTATTTTCCATTATTTTGTTTAAAGCCATCCTAGTAGGTGGGAAGAGCTGTTTCTTTGTGGTTTTGATTTGAATTTCATTAATGAACAATGATGAACGTCTTTTCGTGTGCTTATTGGCCATCTGTATATCTCCTTTGGAGAAATGTGTATTCTAGTCCTTTGCTCATTTTTCAGTTGGGTTGTCTTTTTGTTGTTGAGTTTTAAGAGTTCTTTATATATTTAGGATATTAAATCCCCAACAGATAAATGATTTGCAGATATTTTCTCCCATTCTTTAGATTGTCTTTTCACATTCTTGATAATGTCCTTTAATGCTCACAAGTTTTTAATTCAATAAAGTGCAGTCTCTTTTCTTTCTTTCTTTCTTTTTTCTTATTCTTCGTTGCTTTTGTTGTCAAACCTAAGAATCCATTACCAAACCTGAGGTCATAAAGATTTATGACTCTATTTTGTTCTAAGAGTTTTATTGTTTAAGCTCTTATATTTGGGTCACTGATCCGTTCTGAGTTATTTTTTGTATATGTAGTGGTATGGGAGTCCAGCTTCATTTTTTGGCTGGTGGATATCCACTTACCTCTGCACCATATTTTGAAGAAACTATTTTTTCCCCCAACACCTTACTTAAAGTAATCCACTTCTTAATCATTTTAATCATCCTCAAGAAACTCTAGCGTGCCAATTAGTTACATAAACTTGAGCTCAAATTTCACCTTCTTAGTAAAGCCTACCATATGCACCCTATTTGTTTATTTATTTATTTGTGAGAGAGAACGAGAGAGCAAAAACGGGGAAGGGTGAGGGGAAGGGAGAGAGACAAGCAGACTCTGTGCTGAGCTCAAACTCAGGACCCTGAGATCACGACCTGAGCCGAAACCAACAGTTGGATATCAACCGACTAAGCCACACAGGTGCCCCCCATGTACCCTCTTTAAAATGCAATCATCTACCCTTCACTCTTCTCCCTTTTAACTTTTCTTCACTATACTTCCAAGTTCTAAAATGCTATGTAACTTTGTTATTTTATGTAATGTCTCTTTCCTCCAACTAGAATGTACGCCCCATGAGGACAAAGATTTTGTTTTGTTTTGTTTTGTTCACTGTCATATTTCTAGCATCAGGAGCTTGCTGCATCCAATATTTATTATCTAAATTTTATTGTTTGTTGTTCAGTATATATCATCTAAATGAATAAAAGTATAACAAGTTAGCAACTCCATTCAGTTAGATTTTGGTATGCAGAACCTTTTTTTTTTTAAGGCTATAAAAGGACCATACATAATACAAGTATGAAATGTTTGGGGGTCAGTTTGTTTTATTAGAATCTGGCCTTAGCTCATAGTTTGGCATGCCTGCTATATTGTTATTGATCTACGGGAGAAAATGTAGTAGAACACTGGATTGGTATGTCAGTAAGGGTTTTCCTGGACTCCCTCCCAACTTACTAAAGGGAGTGTTGAGTACCCATAGGCTACCATCTTGATGAGGTGTATTAAATATGGACCTTCATGATGGCAGTGCATCCCACACACAGGCAAGCCTTGGCCTTTTCCGGAGTGTCTTTGATAAGAAGATGAATGAATAGAAACTTCTTCGAAAGGAGATATTTGGAATGTGTTCCAAAATCCCTTTAATGCATCAGGAAAAATACTAGCAAAGCATTCCTGCTGTGGCAATAGTAACACTTAGCTCTTCAGTGGTAGCTTTCATCTTGAAAGTTCTTGGCAAACATTGACTGAAGCCTCCAACAATTCTTGGAGGCCACTTAACACTTGCTGCATTTTCTTCAGAGTTTGGACCCAGAAGTTTGGCGTCTAGTTCATATTTGAGATCTGTTCTTGACCTGCTTACACACTAGAAGGTCTTAAAAGTCAGATTTTCATGCTAGATAGTACATAACCTCTTAAAGTGGGGATAATACTATTTTTTTTAATGTGATGATTAGTTACTAAGGACATGATCTTCAGGGGTGTGACTTCAAGACAATAAGCAGTAGGTTTAAGCTTTTATGAAGATAGAGGTCCCACTTTATTGACATTCTTCTGTGCTGAAAGGAAACAATGGGTGAAATGTTAGTAATAATGTCGGCAAAATACATGGCTCTGTCCATCTAAAGCATTTCCAAATGATAGGTGTACTACATCTGTACATGATGAGTTGAAATTATTTTCAGTGTCCTTAAATTTTGAGATAGTGAGGCCGTACAGTACATTACCAGGGGAAAAAAATTACTGGATAAAGAAACATAGACATTGAGTCCAGGAAATCATGGAAAGTACTTTTATTTTCACCCTTGATTGATTCTCAATCATTCAGCAGCCACCCTGGCTGGTATTCAGGGAGAATATGTTCTGTTTAGCCTTACTACTTCTTTTTTAACTCTCTCAGTGTTGACTGAGTGCCTATTAGTTGATAGGATTAGAGCAGTAACAGAATGAAGGTCTTTCTACACGGAGCTTATACTTAAACACTTAAAATATGTTGTTATATGCCAAGTGTTGATGAGCATTCTGATGAGGTCAGGGTTGGCCTCACCGATAAGGTGACATTTGAGTAGAGACATGAAGGAATTGAAGGAGTGAACCATGTGGCTATTTAGGGAAGAGCATTTCAAGTAGAGGGAAAGCAAGTGCCAAGGCCCTGTGGCAGGAAAAATACTGGGGTGTCCACAGAACAGCAAGTAAGCTGACGTGGCTGGAGCAAAGTGGGCCAGAGGTAGAGAGCTGAATGAAATGATGCCAAAGAGATGATGGAATGTGTGTGTGTGTGTGTGTGTGTGTGTGTGTGTGTGTGCGCGCGCATGCGCACACACACACATGTACACAGGATTCAGCCTCCATCTTTTTTTTTAAATTTTTTATTGTTATGTTACTCACCATACAGTACATCATTCGTTGTTGATGTAGTGTTCCATGATTCATTGTTTGTGTATAACACCCAGTGCTCCATGCAGAGCGCGCCCTCCTCAATACCCATCACCAGGCTAACCCATCCCCCCGCCCCCCTCCCCTCTAGAACCCTCAGTCTGTTTCTCAGAGTCCATCGTCTCTCATGGTTCGTCTCCCCCTCGGATTTCCCCCCCTTCATCCTTCCTCTCCTGCCAGCCTCCATCTTTTAAGTCTCTGCCTACTTTCCCCTCTCCTGCCGTGCTGCTTCTACTGGCTTCTGGCTGTGTTGACAGGTGAGTTTTGTCTGGTTTTCTTCATCTGTCATCCTACCTTGTTATACCAGGGCTCTCGAGGAGAGGGACATCATCTACCCTGTTACCATTGTATTGATGCTTCTTTGACTGTTATTTAATATTTTAATAATTGACTTTAGAAAGCTAAAAATTAGCACATGTAATGAATAAAACAGCAGGTGTGTCATTTCCCAATCCCCACCCTGCCCCTCAACCCCACCATCTGTAGGCCTCCTTCAGACATTTTGTTCCTGTACATTTTTACACTTACTGAAAACCAAAACACATTCTTTCTTTATACAGGTAAGCTAAGTGAGATGGCATTATAGATTGCAGGCTCCTCCAGGCCACTTCCATGTCCACTTGGGAGTATTCCTGCAGGGAAGCAGCTCAAAGAGTGTATGTTTGACTTTTGATAAGCTCTTGTCTAGGATCACGTGGGAGGGCTAGGACACAGAATCTAAACTTCCTGTAGAAATAACAGCAGGGTAACTTTAGAGGTTGTTTCTTAATCGGTCCTATTTTCATAGTGTAAGAAATTTGAGACCTCAAGGAGTAGTTTATTATTTATCATAAAAGAATATGCTTGGGATCCTTGAGAATTTAAATGTAGAATTTGTCTTATCCTGTGCCTCTCCTTCATCTCCTCCTCCTATTCATACCCTTATTCACTAGGAGTGCATTTGAACCTACGTTACATGACGTAGAGAACAATCTACAAATTCACGGTGGCGTTGAATTCTTTTTAACGGTGAACTTTAAAGTGAACTAATTTGCTCTTACTCTTTGTGCTGAAGATAATCACTCTGTTGGAATGTATGTATAGTAGAGAGAAAGAGTATTTAAACCATGAGGGCTTATTATTCCATTCTTTTTATCAATAGTGACTGTTTATGCACCAGGAGAACCATAGGCTGAGAATGCTCTTGGGGTTCTCATTATGATCCTACAGACTGTGTATCAGATTGTTGACTTGCAGTAGGGATATATGTCAGGAAGGCAGCCAGCGTGACTTGGACTGTTGAGAGGAATTAATACCGTTGGTCCTCTTCATAGTTGCCCTTTTCCCCCGCCCCCTAATGTGATTTCCTGGCATTACAAAGGAAATACCACTGAATCGTATTTAAGAGTAATTTATTTGTTGTTGATTCCTTATTATATTCTCCCTCACATTCTAAGCAATTTTAATATCTTTGATAATCTTGTGGCATACTTGTAAAAAGAAAACCTGAGGAAAAAAGGGGGGTGGTTAGCGACACCTGACTTTCCCATAATGACCTCCACGATGAGATGTCTTTGAGGATGGACATTAGGCAGTGGAGGGTCCCCTCCCCCCCAGTATGGGGCTTTCAGGGCTATTTTTTTGTTTATTTGTTTGGGTTGTTTTATTTTTTAGTAGAGGTCACAGTTTTTTCCCAGTCTATCTGTTCATTCCCAGTCTTACACATCGTTCCGCTGAAGCCAACACAAATCATAGGCCATCTCTCTGAGTCCTGGAGACCAAGTCAAATTCTCAAGTCTACATGGGGACGAATCTGCAGCCTGGCCAGTGGAGGTGACCTCTAGGAACAGCTTGGTGGAAATGGAGGGGTGGGATGGGGTGGACCTGATGCATCTCGTCACTTAGGGAGGAGGTTGTGTTTGGGACCTCCCTTCATGCCTGTTACCAGCCTTGCCCTTGCTCAGCCTCCATGCTAGTCTGGATCACAGCCTCCATCAACATTTTCAATAAAAGAACAGACAGATAGGTATCTGACGGACAAACAGAGATTGTGAGCCTTAGATCCCTCATTAAATAAACCTCACACATCACAACAAGGAGGTCAGATTAGACTGAGAACCACTGTTGGAAAGTGATTATTTACTCATTGACATTCTTACCTTTTTTAAAAAAGAACTGGAGCAGCTTCTGGGAATAAATACAGTACAGCAGAGTTGACAAGGAGATGGAAAAACATGTGTGTGAGAGAGAGAGAGAGAGAGAGAGAAGAACTGAATTGTGAATATTTGGGGCTTTGCTGGACATACAGTCTGTCACAAATATTCACCTTTGCCACTGTGGCATAAATTAGAACATTGTACTACCACAGACCCATGCAGTTGAACTGAACAAGCTTTCAGATTTCTAGAAATTATTTTGCATTTAGCCAGCCAGAGAATAGGTTAAGGTATTTTTGTGGCACGTGGGTCACTGTGGCACGACTCTTTTAAATTCCAGAATAGCCATTATGAAACCTGGTGAAATAAGCATCTTGTTTTAATATACCAAGTGGTAAAATAAAATTGAACTTGAGGAATGAAGATTGCATTTAATGGTGAATGGCTCTGTGCCAAAGTTGATTTTTTTTTTTTTTTCCCCTTCTGGCCTACATTTCTCTCTTCGGTTCCCATTTTCTGCAGACTCCATGCTCTCCATCCTCTTCTGTCCTCTGTTCATGAAAATCCTCTCCATGCTATTATAGATCCAGTCTTTCTAGCCCGTTTATAACCCATCCGGTTTGTCCCACTTTGGGACCATTGCAGTTGTTGACAGAAATTCTAATGGTATCTCAACATGGTCCATCTGTCCCTGACCACCAGTACCATGGGAGTCGCCAGTGTCTGGGATGTCCGTCTCACATTTGGCTTCTCCGCCTGCCACCATTTTACCCATGCTGATGACATCCTGCTACTTACGGGCATAGTTACTCAGGTCAGTAGCTGTAGTCAACTTTGGCCGTTGGGCCATGTGCCAAAGCTGAAATTTTTGTTGATACCATTTTTCTGATGAGAGTGTGAAAATAAGCTGACGGCTTCATCAGATGCAGGGTTGGAAATTGGAGAAGTTGGATTTGTACCTGACTGTAAAATGGAACATATTGAAAGATCTACTGCAAGTGCCTTTTCCCACATACTTTTTCAAATTTTTATTTAAATTCTAGTTAGTTAACATATAGTATAATATTGGTTTCCAGAGTAGAATTTAGTGATTCATCACTCACATATAACACCCAGTGCTCAACATGACACATGCCCTCCTTAATGTATGTGATGCAAATTGCGACTTATGTTCTGTCATCTAATTCTTTGGTAGTCTCCTTTCATGTTGGAGGCCGCCCAGGTAATGCACATGGAGGAAAGCTGCTCTGAGTTCTAGATCAACAGTTGCTCAGGCTGGGAGGAGGAAGGCTATGGAGTAGAGTGATTAACACTGACCTGAGTCTGAGGCCAGGCTCTGCCACTGACCAGCCACGTAGGCTCATCTCGTTCAGCCATATTCCTGCACCATGGTGTAGGGTTATTGTGAGGTTAACCAGGGCAAGCCACATAAGACATTCAGCACAGTGGCCGGCACCTGGGAGGCCTTGAGTACCGGTCAGAGGTCCTAGTAGTCCTTGTCATCATCGTCATTACCACCATTATGAAATTGTCACGGATTAAAGTCAGGAGCATAATTAGGACTCCTGTTTTTATTTTATAGGAATAACCATAAAAACTAAAACCAAATAAATATAATCCAGCAGGACTGACTTTTTTATTGTATGTATTTCAATGTACAGTCATGTTTTACTTGATAAAAAAAAAAACAATTTGTAATGCTACCAAAGATTAATCCCCGCCTCCTTCAACCAAACCTCGTTTTATCCCCCATCCTATATAACAGAAGTTAAATTCTTGACCTAAGAGCTAATGGTGGTAACATACTTTCCAGTTTCTAATGCTTCAGCATATTTTGGAATTTGGAAGCAGGTATGCTCAACCATAACAGAAGCGCAAAAATCCTAACATAAAACTATTCTGTTAGTCTAAAAAAAAAAAATGTTTATCAAGGGAAAGAAAATAGTGGCAAATACCACTGATCTATTTATAAATGAACATTGTAGTTATCACCTAAACCTACAAACTAAAGAAATAGTATAGAGGATTTTTAAAGGTATTTGAAAGTTTAGCAAAGTAGGCAGGATATGAGAAATCATTTTCTTTTATTGTTGCTGTCCCTCAAGCCCTTTCCTGTCATTGCTGGGTTTCTCCATTCCACTCAGTGGTGACCATTGGAGCAAAATAGACACTAGAAATGCACCTTTTTTATTCAGTGGCTACTTAAAAATCAGAGGCCCTTGAGCAAAGTCTCCCCCAGGCATTCCTTTCTGTCCATTATTAATATGTCGCGTGCAAAGTCATTCTCCTTGTACCAGATCTGAATCTCACACAGATCCTTCTCTCTCTTGTTCTGTGTCATGTACAACTCAGTTGTACCTGCAGTGCTCTCCTTGGCTTTTGATCTAGGCCTGGCAGGAGTTTTTCCACATCATTTCTAAATAATTTGTTTTATTCTTTGCTTTCATAGGGCAATTGCATTTTTACAAGTCACACTCTTTAATAAGAAAGTGACTTACCTACCCCTTTGATGTTTATACCTTAGATGGAAGACTCTGAATTTATTAATGGAAGAATTAGATAGTTGTATAATGGGAAAGGGAATTTTCAAACCTCAGTAACAGCTTTATTTCTTTTTCTTGATTGTATACTTTATAATTCTTGGCAAGATTTCATAGTTGACATTATTATTGGCTTTTACTCAGAGTAATTCCACCTTTTGAGTGATAATCTTAACACTTAAAAAAATTTTTTTTTTAGTTTTTAAGTAGGCTCTACACTCAGCGTGGGGCTTAGACTCATGACCCCAAGATTAAGAGTCACACGCTCTACTGACTGAGCCAGCCAGGCACCCCTGTAATCTTAAGACTTTTTTTTAACACTTTATTTCTCTTAATGATTCATACTCTCATAAAAGCAACTCATTTCTACTTAGCCTTACAGTGCTTCTGATTGTTTTTAAACTCTTAACAAGGTCAAAAGATGTTTTTCAGACTCCTAGAGTCATTCTGTCCTTTCTGTTTCTATTCCGAACATGAAATTTCTATTTAAAGGAGCATACCTTTTTTCATCTTGTTCTAAGAAAACCATGAAATATGTAATTAGGACTCTCAGAGATAAAAGCAGCTACAAATACCTCTGAACAGAAGGTCCATTGGAAATTGCTATCATATTGGAAAATACAAAGGAGACCAAAGTGATTGATTACCACATTCTTTAGATGGTTTGCTGTAAGTACAATGCCCGAGAAAGCCTATGAAGGGGTAACAAACACAACTTGGGGAGAATAACATACAAAATCCTTAGAATACTTGTATTTATACCTGCTTTGCTTAAAGAGGCAGCATAGAATATTAGAGAGCAAGCAAGTTTGTAATATGAGCTTTAATGTTTATATGTTTATGTTATTAGACATCAAAATGTTGGTGGTAAGGTCTTCAAACTTCTTTCTGAATCTAATAAAAATAAATGAAACAATGTACATGGTACCTGGCATTGTTCAGGAGGGAAGTACTATATAAATCATTCCCACATGGATGTCTCAAAGTCAACATTCCAAAGTCTAACTCCTGGGGCGCCTGGGTGGCTCAGTTGGTTAAGTGACTGCCTTCGGCTCAGGTCATGATCCAGGAGTCCCTGGATCGAGTCCCTCATCGGGCTCCTGGCTCGGCAGAGAGTCTGCTTCTCCCTCTGACCCTCCGCCCCCCTCATGTGCTCTCTCTCTCTCTCTCATTCTCTCTATCTCAAAAAAAAAAAAAAAAAAAAAACTTTCAAAGTCTAACTCCTGAACTTACCCATTCACTGCGTACCCCACAGTGTTTGTGAATTCACTGCATTCTACCAGCCACCCAAGCCAAAATTCTTGGGGTTTCATTGTTTTCCTCTCTGCCTCTCTCTCTCTGATATCATATCCAGTCTGTCAATAAATACCAGCAAGTATATTTTCACAATATATCTGGAATTTGATCATTTCTCTCCACCTTCAGTGCTGCCATCCTGGTCCAAACCACCAACATCTCTGACCTGGATTATTGCCAGAGCTGCTTAACTAGTTTCCCTGCTTCTACCCTCTGATTCTGATCGAGACTGTTCTCAACACAGCCACCAGATGATTCTTTAAAACTGTAAGCCAGAGCCTGTCTCTCCTGTGCTTAAAATCTTCCAGTGGCTCCTTATGGCTCTCCATAACCTTTATAAAGGCCCTGAAGGTTCTCCGTGCCCATTATCTCTCTTGTTCCTTCCTGAACTCTTTGCCTGCTATGAATGGGTTTTATGAACTCCTTCATCTCCTGCAAGTCTTTGCTTAGTTGCCAGCTTCTCAGTGAGGCCTGCCCTGACCACCATGTTTAGAATTGGAACCCACTTTTGCCCACCGTATGTTGCAGATGCCCTTTGTCAGGCTCTCTCGCTCTTTCTCCCTGTCTTTTTTTTTTCCCCTCTCTGGAAGGGCAGAGATTCTTTGTGTCTGTTTTGCTAACTGGTGTACTCCAAAGAACCTAAAATAGTACCTGGAAAATACAAAGGACAGAAGTAATTACTAAATTCTTTAAGTGATTGCCTATAAGCATAATGCCCAGGGAGCCAGCGATACGCATTTGTTGAATGATTGAAGGATCAGTGACTGTGTTTTACCAAAAGCACCATTGCTGAGGATGGGAAAGTTTTCAGGAATACCTGGACAAGGCAAATGAACTGGGGAAGTGTCCGATAGTACCCCGATGCCCCTGTACTTTCCATGTCTCTCATAGGACGAGGTAAGGGTATGAGTGGCATGGCCAGTCCCACTTAGCGGCCACATATGTAGCGGTGAGATAGAAATAGAAATTGGTCTTAAGAGCAAACAAACTATTTAGGGACAAGCAGGATAAATTTGTAGGGAATATATAGATGCAGAATGGTACACTCAGAGAGGAAGAGCCCAGAAGAAGGCAATAAGGTAGAATATTAAATACTTACTGACCACTCACTGGTTCCAAACAATATGCTGGATATAGAGAATAAAGATAGGGTAAAACGCAGTAGCTGCCTGAAGAAGTTGGTTTTCCTTTCCTTCCGTTCCATCCCCCCACCTCTGAGAGAATTATCCTTCTAAATACAGGTATGATCTAAACATGCCTCTGATCTGCCAGGAAACCTTCCTGCTCTCCGGACTTTATCCTGACTAGAGCCATGACTGTGCAGCCATGTGACCTGATGAAGTTCTTTAAATGTATAGTGATTCTCTACACAGAAAATGGCAATCAGCTACTCTACATCTACCAAGAATGAATAGCAAAAAATGTGTTTCGACTGTAGCATAAAGGCTATCGCTGAGATTCAGGGAAAATTTTCTGTTTGCAGACAAAGAGGTAATTTTTGGTCCTGCTTATAGAAACTCCTAAGGCAGAAACTTCTCCTTTTAACTCCATTTTGCTTGAGCAGTTTATGCCATCATTTTTCAAAATACGTTCTAGCATCGCACAGGTCAAGTAAGGTTACTACTCTAAATGAAGATGCTGCATTTCAGAAGCACCAGGTCTTAAAAAGTTCAACATATTTCCATATTGGAGGATTTCAGAAAGCCTGGACTGTGCTCTTAAGCAACCTTTTCAGTTTCCACATGGGGTGTACAGTGAATGGCATTTCTCAAATTTATTTGAATTTGGAAGCCCTTTTTTAGGGGCTTCTTGCAGTATCCATGTTCTTGTAATATGCTCTGGGAAGTGTTGACTTAAATATTTGAGGGTGGGTGGAGAAGTGAACTTTAGAGTCCATTTTCTGGGCAGCATTTAAACTTTTTTTTTGCCTTATTTGTACTTTCACAAACAATAAGCCCCCTACCACCACAGCATCATCAGAAGAATTTTCATGTTTATTATCCCTTTAGCAGTTAATACCACCTGGAAAAGAATTCCTTTGAAACCCTTTCTTTTAGAGTTAGAGCAGCAGCAAGTGAAAGCTAAGATCCATGGAATCTTGGTTTTCATTGTATGGAGGCCATCATTTGAAATGTGTATAAAATGTTACAGTTTGGGGAAGCAGGTGTTCCCTCAACCCACTGGTATGTTAGGTGGCCGTTTCAAAGGTAAGACCAAAGTGACACCACAGTTATCTCTCCACATGTAGTTTTTCTTGTCTCTGGAGAAAGTTAAAAATTCTATCTTTACCTGCTTAGGTGTTGATTTACAAGAAGCCACTTGATAGAGTACTCTGTCTTCCCTGACTAGAAAGTGAATGGTTCTTGCCTCGGCATATAGTTCCTTTCATGGGTGGTTCTTGTGGGAAAGCTGGGGGACAAAGGACTTCCTTGAGCTCCACGATAAGCCAGTGTCTGCCTGTTTGCTAATAAATGGTTGCGCTTTTGGCAGAATGTTCTCTGAAACTTGCTTTCATTTTTGTATCCCGTCTGGGTCTAATTGCTAGAGGCCACCAGTATGTACAAAAGGACCTGGCAACTTTAAATGGCCATATTGGCTTCGTCAGTTTGTGACTCAGGACTCTGGCATTTGGTATTAAAAAGTGATTAATTAGGAAGAACATTTATTAATGTCAGCCTCTCTGGCATTGCCTTGAAAATTCTCTCCATTACAGTGTACCACAATTTCTTTTGATTTTGGTGACTTTGGCAGTGAACTGTAGTTTTTTTTGTTTTTTTTTTGTTTTTTTTTTGCCTTTTATAGATTTAGGTCCTCGCTATGACAGTGTTTTCACTTGGGGATAATTCAGTGTCGGGGCTTGTTGGAGGAAAACTTTTACTCCTTGTTTTTCTGTCTAAAACATTTATTCTCTTACCTTATAAGAATTTCCCAAGGGGGGAAATGACTCCTAATTAGTGATTATGTGGTTCAATTCTTTTATTTTTTTGGCAGGCCTCACATAGATATATTGAACTTCTTTTCTCTTATATACACATTGGAGATTTCTGTTGATATATGGTGGAAAGCAGTCCTTATGAAACAGTGATAATAGGGGTTTGAATTTCTGAACTTGAAATTACAAGCACAGATCTTCTGGTGGGATTGCATCCTGATAAACCTAAAACAAATTGAAAATGTAGTTCGAAAATGCATTTAATACACCTAGCCTACCACTGAGTATCATAGCTCAGCCTCGCCTACCTTACTACACATGCTCAGAACACCTACATTAGCCTACGGTTGGGCAAAATCCCCTAACACAAAGCCTGTTCTATAATGAAGTGTTGAATATTTCCTGTAATGTATTGAGTCCTATACTGAAAGTGAAAGACAGGACGGTTGTATGGGTGCAGAATGGTTGTCCATGGATCAGTTGCTTGCCCTCATGGCTGACCGGGAGCTACATGTGGCTCAGTGCTCGGTGTCACAGAGAGGACAGTACCAGGTATCGGTAGCCCAGGAAAAGATCCAGATTCAAAATTCAAACTATGGATTCTACTGAATGCCTATCACTTTCGCACCATCGTAAAGTCAAGAAATGTAAATGGAACCATCTTAAGTCAGGGTCCATCTGTATTTAGTACTATTTTAAACAGGGCCTTTGTTTCTATCCTTTGTTGCATTTATAAGTCTATTAAATTTGTCCTTTTAAGGTGGCAGGCAGCCTGTGGTAGGCAGGCTGTGTGTTTTTTTTTTTCCTTACAGATTTTATTTATTTATTTGACACAGAGAGACACAGTGAGAGCAGGAACACAAACAGGGGGAGTGGGAGAGGGAGAAGCAGGCTTCCCACCCAGCAGGGAGCCCAACGCGGAGCTCGATCCCAGGACCCTGGGATCATGACCTGAGCCAAAGGCAGACGCTTAACGACTGAGCCACCCAGGCGTCCCATAGGCAGGCTGTTTGTCCAGTTAAAGGTGAGAGAAGAGCATTATTTAATCACGCCTGTTATTTAGAAAAAGCTTTTCAGTGATTTGTGATGAAACAAAATGATCCATTGACTTTTATCACCAAAGTGGGTCTTATGCAATGAGATGCAACATATTTTGATTATAGAAGATATTTTGGTTTTGGATGAGTATATTGATGGATAACAGGATTCAAATCCACTTATTAATAGTAGTTCCTCTAGGAGCTCAGCTGTACAAGTAAATCTCACTTTTTTGTTGTTTTTACCTATTAAGAAAGAAGCTTTCTAGGGGTGCCTTGGTGGTTCAGTTCAGGTGGTTAGGCATCTGCCTTCAGCTCAAGTCATAATCCCAGGATCCTGGGATCGAGCCCCACATTGGGCTCCTGCTCAGCGGGGAGTCTGCTTTTCCTTCTCTCCCTCTCCCCTTCCCCTGCTCATGCTCTCTCTTGCTGTCTCTCTCAAATGAATAAATAAAATCTTTAAAAAAAAAAAAAGCTTTCTAAGTTTCTTATTACTTCATATTTCATAAACTTAAAGTAAGCCAAATATTTCTCTGAGATTTGTTTGAGAAAGCATGGTGAATTATTTTCTTTAAGAAATGCTGCTCTAAAATATTTAGATCTTTATTGTGTGAAACTATGTGGGATTTTTGTGATTCCTTCTTATTTATTTTAGATTACAGAGGGAAGGTACTGTCTTCTCTGTGATAATCCTGAGTAGATGAATCATACTTTTTAGTGAGTGTGACTCACTGTGTGAAAAAGTAAAACACCTTGTCTTTTTCTAAACAAAAAAATAAGTCTCTGCCATCCTAAGCTTTGGAAGATTTTGGCAGAGGAACTTCTCCTTTTTTTTAAGGATTTTATTTATTTATTTGACAGAGAGAGACACAGCGAGAGAAGGAACACGAGCAGCAGGGGTGGGAGAGGGAGACACAGGCTTTCCGCCAAGCAGGGAGCCCGATGCGGGGCTCGATCCCAGGACCCTGGGATCATGATCTGAGCCTAAGGCAGACACCCAGTGACTGAGCCACCCAGGTGCCCCGAGGAACTTCTCCTTAACAGAAGCATTTGAATAGTAACTATAGGTGGAAACGAATTCTGCCCAGCATGTACACTCTCATAGGAGTGAAACAATTTATGAAAACGTATCTAGGGGCACCTGGGTGGCTCAGTCGTTAAGTGTCTGCCTTCAGCTCAGGTCATGATCCCAGGGTCCTGGGATTGAGCCCCACATCGGGCTCCCTGCTCCGCGGGAAGCCTGCTTCTCCCTCTCCCACTCCCCCTGCTTGTGTTCCCTCTCTCGCTGTGTCTTTCTCTGTCAAATAAATAAATAAAATCTTAAAAAAAAAACGCATCTAATTTATCCTCTGCTTCTATTTGCTCAAATGAATTCATCAAAGTGAATTGTGAATTAATCAAAGTGAATTGAAACAGGTGAATTCAGCAAAGCTAAATTTACTCATGACTTGGCTTCCATGGCTAAATCCATCATGGTCCCTAATTGAATCTTCACAGAGGGGAAAAATTGGTTAATTGCTCCTGCCTCCCTCCCATACTGGGTCACCTTATTGAGTTACAGTTCTTTTTTTTTTTTTTTTAAAGATTGTTTTTTTTTTTTTTTTTTTATTTTGAGAGAGAGAATGAGAGACAGAGAGCATGAGAGGGAAGAGGGTCAGAGGGAGAAGCAGACTCTCCGCTGAGCAGAGAGCCCGATGTGGGACTCGATCCCGGGACTCCAGGATCATGACCTGAGCCGAAGGCAGTCGCTTAACCAACTGAGCCACCCAGGCGCCCCAAGTTACAGTTCTTGATTCAACGTTCTGGGGCCCTACCTGTGTCATCTCCATTTTGCCAACCAGAGCTGGATGCTGTGAGCGTGATGTGAGACCAGTGCCTCTAGGCAGTGGACTCTCTTCCCCACTCTGTTGGGACAGGCTCCAGGCACAAGACTGAGCTTCTGTCAGCATTTCTCTCCTTGCTTCTCACAGGTATCTTGTCTAGTGCATCACTAACGCTCTTCTGGACAGAGGCCCTCCCCTGAAGCCAAGGGTGTCTGATGGGGATCCTGGTTCCTCTCCCCCTCTCCCTTCCTCCTCAGCGAGCTTTGATCTCAACACACATAAACACCCATCTCTTAGAGCCACACCACTGTTGATTTTACAAATCCACATTCCTGAATAAATACTCTCTTTCTATATATATATATTTTGTTGTTGTTTTATATATTTACATATAGTATTTATATATGTAATTATATAATTACAATTAACCCAGCATGTACACTCTCATAGGAGTGAAACAATTTATGAAAACGTATCTAGGGGCACCTGGGTGGCTCAGTCACTGGGCGTCTGCCTTAGGCTCATTAACCAATACAGATCTATATATCTGTATAGAATATATATATTTATATTATATATAAAATAGATACAAAGAATAAGTGGTTGTCACATTCTTACATTCCTGGAAGATTTATGCATAAACAGTTATAAACAGTTGAATATTACAAATGGAACCTTGAGCAGTAACAAGTTACAGAACATGTGTAGATTTAAAATTTAGAAGGTCTTTGTCCCACGTAGTTTATTCATTGTGCTTCTGTGGTCATTAGAATATGTGTGTCCTCTTATTTTCCTTACTAAGAAGGGCACTTTCATCACATTATTTGATTTATGTCAATCATTAGTCCCCGCTCGAGACTTCTCCAATATAATTTTGACTTACAATTCAGTAATTAAGATCAGTCAACTACATGATGTCTTACTCTGTTGTGTGTGGTAGGTAAAGACATGCCCATTCTTCCAGAGGCTGGCTGTTAGAATGAGGAGATTTGCACATACTCTCTGCCACACATCCTGCTGCATTCCTGTAGACCATAGAACACTCATCTGCATCGATCTGGCGGAGTGAGTCAGTAGTGTTTTCTGTCACAGGCCTCGGGTGTGATTTTTCTAGACTGCCTTCACAGTGCCTCACTTGGTCACCTCCAAACTGCTGGCTCTCATCTGCTGTCAGTGTATTTCTGCTGCAAAACCAGAAGGCCGTGAAATCCCCCCAGTGAGTGCATGTGCACGTGTGCGTGTGCATGCACGTGCACACACGCGTGCGCGCACACACACACACAAACACTTGCTTTGGATTCCAAAGCCACATGGACTGTTGAGAGAGGACAGTCTTTGTGATGGGCTAGACCTCAGTTTGACGCTTGTTTCTAACTAATTGTATCAACGTAGGTCTGTGTCTTAAGCCCTTTGCGCCTCAGTTTCTTATCTGTACAACTGGGGATAATTACTGATGTTCTAATATTATCATGAAGTTTCAGTAGAAGAATTTCAGCCCAAGGTCTGGCATATGATTCGTGCTTGAGAGATACTTGTTTTCCCTATGTCCTCTACCATTTACAACTTACCAGGTAGTCTTTATTGCCTGCTCCACGCGTCTCCCATGTATGATAGTGCGCTACCGTAACTGCTCAGATGTGACCTTCCATCTCTCTAGTCTTCCTCACTTTTTAAAAAAATATACAGCTTTCTAGTACCTTTTCCATTTCTGTTTAGAACCACAGTTAGAGATGAAGAAAGTTCACTTCTTTGACTTCTGCCATGTCTCTAAAAATTCTTGTAGTTTCATTCTAATCAGGGAAAGGTTTCTTCAACAACGTTTTCTAATTTACTTAATTCCCTTTTAACTCCTTACTAATGCTTGCTTAACTAAAAGTGAATGGCATTCTTTTGCACGAGGCTGATATTTACCAATCATGCCTCTTCTAAAGTGTCTTTTAAAAGATTTTGCTTTTATTTTTCTTTAAACACTTAAAACGCACATGCAGAACGTAACATACGTTTGCAAATAACGCTCCAAATTAGTTTATCCTCAATTAGAGTAAAGTAATCTGAGAGCTTCACTCTTCCACCTGAATTAACTCTGAGACATACTTGTGTGCTCTTGTGAGATAAGGAATTTCAGTCTCAGGACCTCGTGTTGGCAAGAAGATTCAGACTGCTGATTAGAAACGAAGCAAACGAAACGCGGTGCAGAAAAATGAAGTTCAGAACCAAAGACCAGAAATCGAAAACGTCAGTTTCCTAATGCTTTGATTTTTATCTGCCTTCGGCTCTCTGTTCATTAGTGCATCTGGCCATGCTTCTTAGTGAAGAAAAGCTTGGCAGGGGGGAAAAAGCAGTGTTTAAATTGGCTTGGAGAAGACACAAGAGTGTACAGATATACTTTTGTCTCCAAGGGGATATAATTTCTTCATTCATTTCCCCTTTTAAAATTTTTCTCCTTGTGCACTTACGAGTAAATTTGAGAGCACATGGAAGTGAGGAAATGATGGCCGCAGTTCGAGCCAAGGAGAGTGTGGGTTGGCAGCTCTGTTATCGAGATCCTGAGCCTGCGCCGTTTTCTGTCCCACCCAGCTCAGCTTATCCCATCCATTTCAGACTAGGGAGAAAAACCTTTCCATGGTACCTTCCATGCCTCCATGTGAGACGTGAAGAGTGCCTCCAGTCATGGGAGGACTGTCCTTAGACCTCTCACAGGGTGACATTGCGGCCGTTTGGCCTAACTCGGGCTCCCAGGAGGATGTATAGTCACAAATTTGGGCACCGTGACCAAGGCTCTGAGAATCAGCTTTCAGGTTTTCTTATTCTCTCTACCTTTAAGACCGCCCCAAGATTCCTCCTGCCTCCTGCGTTGCTCTTATGGAGTTTAGATTCTAGGTCTTGTCTGAGGCATAACAAGCGGTCTGTTATGTGGGATATCCACAAGAGCAGTAAGAATTCCAAACTTCCTCTTCAGCTATTGAGAGGTCCGTCTCGATCTCATTGGCCAGATAAAAAGCTCTCTCAGGTTGGTGTTTGTCTTTACTGTTTTTATTTATTTATTTTTAAAGATTTTTATTTATTCAGTTGACAGAGAGACAGCGAGAGAGGGAACACAAGTAGGGGGAGCGAGAGAGGGAGAAGCAGGCTTCCTGCTGATCAGAGAGCCTGATGCGGGGCTCGATCCCAGGACCCTGGGATCATGACCTGAGCCGAAGGCAGACGCTTAACAGCTGAGCCACCCAGGCACCCCGTCTTTACTGTTTTTATACAACATTTAAAATTTTCTGTAACCTCAGTGGCCTTCAAAAGGGTGGTTTAGCCACAGGCTGACACCTAATGGAAATAGAACAATGTAAGGATGGGACCAAGGCAAGGGTGGGCTGGAGCCAGCTCTCCTGTCAGCTCACAAAAACCAGGGTTCTGACCCTTCTTTAGCATCCGCAGCTCTGCGTCCATCCCTATATACCCTCCTACTCTGAGCCGATCTGCCAGTCAGGGTCCCCCGCAGGAAACACACGACAGGGCCTATGGGGTGACTGAAGAATTTATGAAGGGTCTGTTTGCGGTGATACGGGCGGGGTTCATGGAGCCAACATACACAGTGACACCTGCCAGATGACCTAAAAAGACAAAGGACGGGACTGTCACTGGGGGGCCAAGGAATGAGAGCTGTGACCATGGAGAGGAACCCCAGGTGGGAGCTGTACCTGTAGATCAGTGAACTGAGCCACTGCCTGACTGAGGTGGAGGAGGGAGGGGCTGTAAGATGCAGAGGAAAACACAGCCAGCGGTGAAGATGAGCTGCACAAGAGGGCAGCCCAAGGGGAATAAGTTCGAGGTACGGTTGTGCAGGGCTCAGACAGTATCCTCTTGCCCCAAACAGCCAAGCTCTTTCTGTCCTTCTCACTTGGCACTTCCCATTCTCGTCTCGAAATCCTCCTTTGTGGCTACTGAGTTAGTATTTGGGGCCCTGTTCTCCATTCACTTAATGCCGTCTGCATTACCCCATCCTTGCGAGTGTCTAAGGGCTTTTGTAGATTTAAAGTTCATGATGTTTTAAATCAACCGAAGCCTCTGATTTGCTCAAGTGGAGACTCACTGATGTCTTTCCTGTGGACAGCCGGAGGAGGGGCCTTGGGGCACAAAAGAATTCTTAAGATGTATAAAAGCAACACAAGGAGAGCCCAGGTTCCCCAGTTTTGCAGGAAGGGGAGCTGAAGTTGTGTGCAACCCTGAGAACTATTTCTCCCAGAAATATTGCCATAACTCCCTGGCATTTGTGCTGCTGCTGATAGTTATTCGTGAAGGATCCAAAGGTCTAAGACATAGGACAGTTTACGACAGGGATGGTAATACCTCCACAGAGTCGTTGGGAGGTTCGGTCATTATGTAAACTTGCACAAATTTGGATTGGGTGCCGCAGGGTCGCCGTTTGGAGCCTCTCTCACCACCTGGCTCAGTGACTGGAATTCAGAACAGGCCCCTCACAAGAGATGAGGCAGTACTTGTAGTCACAAGGGATTCCAGTTGATCAAATAACTTGTCGTCTTCAATTAAAAATAACTTTCACAGTGACAATAATAGAAATACGATTAGATATTTTAATAGGTTAAAGTATTTTAAAAATTAAAACTGAATGTCAATAAAGTGAAAGATGTAACTTTTCCTGATGACACAAGCCACAGGACCAGGCAAAGGAAGTAGTCATAAGTAGCAGTGAATGGAATCAGAGTGGGGCAGAAGGCATGTGTATGTCCTCATTAAAATACCTTAGGACCATTGGTCAGTCTTGCCAGACCCTCACAGGATGCTCTTGGATGCATCTGCAGCCTGAGGACTGTTCACCCCAAGTTAATGTTGCAAATACCGTCTTTCAGAGGGTTACCAAAAGTAAAAGATTTCCTTGGCAGGGAGTCCCTGTAAAGGCTCCGCTAGTGATGCAATGCTGCTTTTATCGCTCAGCTTTACTATTGCAACACATATAAGTCGCATGCCAATTCTGCTTGCACCAGGTATCTAGGTAACAAATTTAAATGAGATGGTGACTCCCATCAAGGAATTCCTAGTCTAATGGAAGAAGTAGACCCCTAAACAGAAAGAAAAAGGAGGGCCAAATATGTATTGGCAGCCATGCCCCTTGTCAGCTTGGCAAACGCCTGACTCCTGGGGCTGAAGAGGGGAGCTCGACTGTCATCCGCTTCTCCAAAGATTGATAAATTAGACACAGACAGCGAGAGCCCAGCGCTGCCAAATAAATCTTTAGGCTTGAAATATAACTGTGGTATATGTAGAACTCCGAGAACATACTCGCACCCTACATGCCATTTTCCTGAAAACTGTAGAGGTGGGAGAAAATATGATAATAATGGTAATAATCACTGTAACGAGGGGGCACCTGGCTGGCTCAATTGGTAGAGCATGGGACTCTTGATCTCGGGGTTGTGAGTTCGAGCCCCACGTTGGGTGTAGAAAAAATTTAAAAGTGAAAAAATAATCTTAAAAAAATTACTATAATGAGGTCCATTCTCTGCCTTTCTGGAAGGGAACGGTCAGCAGTGGATGTCGTCTCTTTTGAATGGGCCAAGGAGGGGTCCTCTTCTCCTGGACACACACCCACACCCTGCTGGCCACAGTGCACGTGTTTGTGTGTGTGTGTGTGTGTGTGTGTGTCCCCTTGTCCGTGACCTGTGCTTTGACACGTGAACTGAGAGTGAGAAGGGGAAGAAATAAACCAGAAGCTGCTGGGCTGGACTTGGATTCTGGAGTGACATTTCCTTTGAGGTCACTAATGGTCCTGAGAAAACCGCTTCTTTTCCCTTCCTTAGCTGCTTGGTCAGATAGGTGGTGTGGAGGCAGAGCCGCTCTCTGGGCAGGTGTTAAGAGCTCTTGATCTCTTTGCAGCTCAGGGGCATGCTTCTCTACCTCGTCCCGAGCCAGAAAAGAATCAAACCTACCATCTGTCATACTGAATCTATCTATTTTTCCTTACAGACACAGTAAGTGTCAATACCCTTTTCTTGGTTTTACTGATCATCAGGTTAAAGCTCAAAGAAATAAATTAACTCTTGAAGTTGCAGGGTTAATCAAATAATGCATATTATTAATAGCTGATGATTAGCTCTTTTAATTCTCATGTCTTTTTACCCCCTACTGTAATTTGAATAAGTAAATATCCATTTGCCTCTATTCCTAGAAATTGAATGCACTCTGTGTACTTTGGAAAGTCACAAATTCTCTCCCCCCCACTCATATTTTGTTTGAGTTTCTATTAGGCCGAAACAAGCTTTAAATTATTTAGCCAATTCTGTCACATCTGTGATCCACAACATGCAAAATTGGATTCCCTCCCACTCTTTCTCATTCTAGAAAATTCAGCCAAAAAAAAAAAAGAAGAAAATTCAGCCATATCCATGACATTTCCCCCTAACTTTACAACTTTCTGCTTGGTTGATTGACTTGCCATTTAAAGAAATACATTTCTGAATAGTTTCTCCTTCTCTTGATTGAATGGGGAGGAGGGAAGACAAAGGGTATGATCATCAATTTAATTTGAGAATAAAGAATTTGTCATGAATATTATTTTTCTCAAGACAAAATAAAATAGGAACACTTAATTGAGTTTGGGTGCTGTGTTGCTGTCTTCAATTGAATTGAGAAAAAAGCTCCCCATAGGATCAGCCCCTCTTCCAGGGACCTGCCCTTCTATCCCAGCAACAACCAAATTTGTCTGCCTTCTAAGCATTCGTTCATTTTTTCAAACTCAGATCATCACCTCCACCAGGATGTCCTTCTTAACTTCTCCCCTTCTTGCATCCAGTTTTCTCTCTTGCCCAGTCCATTTATTCATTCACTGATTTATTCAACAAATATTTCCAAGCACCCATTAAGTGCCAGGCACTGAACTAAGCACAGACCATGCACCAGCGAACACAGCTGCCCAGCTCCCTGCCGTCCTGTCTCCTGGTCTCCTGGGGGAGACATTTTATAAAGACAGGAAACACACAGATAAATGTGTGATTGCAACTGGAATGATTCATGAAGGAAATAAAGATGCTCTTGGAGGCTGAAGAACCTGGTGGAGGAACAAGGAACACGCGGTGCTGTGAGTTTTCAGTTTGCACGTTGGTCCTCTGGAGGCGGCTGGGGGCTCCTTGACCCTCACCTTCATCCTCCCTGTCCCCAGCAGCGGTGAGCTCCGCGGGGGTCCTGCCCCCTGCAGGGTTGGGAGAGGGAGGGGGAGGCGGGCAGGCACGGAGTTGGGTGTCTGCAGGTCACCTGACACCTGCCTCCTCCCAACCTAGGGGCTCCTGAAAGCCCTGGGGATTCTGCTGAGTAAAGGACATAAACACATGCCCACCAGAGTGAGGAAGGCAGCCTTTGTCCAGGAAAGAAGGTGTGAGATTGCAGGTGTGGAAGTGATGTCTCCTTCAGCTCCCCAGTGGGCACTGTTGTCTCATAACCTTGAGGACGGCCCGAGAGGTGGCTCACTATATGTAACACTACCCAGGACATGACTAACAGCCTGGTTGGAGTTCTGTTTACACTCTTCGTTTCAATTCTATAGGATTAATAAATAGAGCATATTAAATTCTCTTCAGAAATTTCTATGGGACAATATGCGAATTCTTTTGTAAAAAGTATTTCACCTTTTGACAGGCTTGAAAGAAATAGTCAACTATAGCTAAAAAATAAAAATACATCGAGAGAAGTAGAACACCAATCAATAGTAGGCCGAGAGTCCATGACTCACACTGGACAAGACACTTACTCTCTGGGATTCGTTTTCAATTTTAGCAAAGAAATACTTGCTCTTGATTCACAGGATTCCTATGAAGGTGTTACTCTTCTTTAAATTATGTAAACTTTAACTTCTTGAGATGAAATGTACTTTGTAAATTCAAAGTATAATCTAAATTAAAAAATAGGTTGCAGCTTTTAAATATAATGAACTTACTACTTTTCTCACCTATTTTTTTATTCCCAATTTTATTGGGCCAGAGAAAATATAACATCAGCCCTATTGTATCCATTTCAGTTGAAGGCTTGTTATGAAAGCCTTTTTTTCCCTTTCATCTTTTAATTCTAAAGAGTATGGTTCCTTTAGGTTAAAAAAAATGAGATCGTAACTTACAGAACCATTAATTATTTAGGGGAAATTGTCCAAATCACATTTATTCATATGGAATTGCTCTCCAAAATTTTATTACTCTATATGTTATAATCAGCAAAACAAAGATCTTAATAAAATCCAGGTGATGGGGCGCCTGGGTGGCTCAGTCCTTAAGCGTCTGCCTTTGGCTCAGGTCATGATCCCGGGGTCCTGGGATCGATCTCCGCATCGGGGAGCCTGCTTCTCCCTCTTCCTCTGCTTGCCACTCTGCCTACTTATGCTCTCTCTCTCTCTCTCTCTCTCTCTGTGTCAAATGAATAAGTAAAATCTTTTTAAAAATATAAATAAATAAAATAAAATCTGGGTGACAAATTTCTCAAGATGTTAAAAATCTTTTACTTTGTCCACTTAAAGCATTAGTAGTTTGTATTAGGAAGTTTTATTTATATTTAAAACTCTTGTATCTAGTCTTCTACAATTATTAAAAGTAATACACCTTTAAGTGTTTGTAAGAAATATTTATAAATGTAATATGCAAAGTTCTATTTGGTTTTCTTAAACTGTTTTAAGGAGAAAAAATAATGTCATCATATATTAAGGTTTGTTTTAACTAGGCTTGTCTTCAGATGTGTTCATATCATAGACAGTCATGGAAATACAAACTTTTACAGTGTCCATTATAACAAATTATTAGTAATAAATAATTTTTTCTGCTAATTAGAAGTGACAGAAAAATCTTGACAAATTAATATCTACAATAATACATAATATTAGAGAAAGGTGCTTTGTCAATTTAATGAATTATGGTAATGATTTTTGATGCCAAAAAATTTCATGGAAAAATTACTGGCTTAATTTGAGCTAAAAATTTCTCAGCTTTAATGATCTTACTCGTTGGTTCCCTGAATTTTACCATTTGCATTTAATTTCCTTTATGCCAAGCTTTATGCTAAGCTTCTGGTGAGCGTTGTGTAGGTTTGTTGTGGGTTTTTTTTTTTTAATGCATTCTATTTCTGAGAGGATAAGAATTCTCCATGATGCCTTAGTGGGCTTGATTCTATTAAGCTGCTTTGCTCCCTGGAAACCAGTTGCCTGGCGGCGGGGGGGGGCAGGGGGGGCACAGAGATTCTGAAAGGGACCAGAACCAAAAAGTAGGGTTGCGGTAGAGCTGGCCCAGAACAAGGAGTAATGGTCACTGATCCTGTGCAATTATCAGAGGTTTCTGGGTGGCAAACGTGTGCCTTGCCAGAGGTCTTTCAGCCCGAGGGCTTTCTCTGATGAATTCAGCACACTGATCAAAGGGTTTGCATTGGTCTCGTTTATTCATTCCGTCAATGAGAACTTGAGAATGAAAGAGATGGTTAAATGCCGACTGAAGTGAAATGTTTAAAAAATTAATTTGTCCTTCACTATTGTGTGTTTCAGAGACTGGAGCACAAGGAAGTGTTAGTGGGCTTGTTGTTCCTGGTTTTCCCGTTCATTCCAGCCAGCAATCTCTTCTTCAGGGTGGGTTTTGTGGTGGCCGAGAGAGTTCTTTACATGCCTAGGTAATTATTGCTCCTGATTTCCTCTTTACGAGACCTGCCTTCCGTCACCAACATGGATAGTTCCAGAGGGACGGTCCTTTGCGTGTGTCACAATTAGGTCCTCGTGTTGCTGAGGCGTGTATTACCTCCACTTTCACAACAGCCACAGGGAGGTCTGGGTGAGCTCACGCTTGCACCTGTTCACTCCGGCTCACAGCGGCTTACCTCCAGCTGGGAGCTTGACGGCTAAATGGGAAGTACTGACTTGAGTATATTCGGGATTCCAGTGGCAATCATTTACCCCAATATCTATGTTTCATTAAACGTAATTGTAGTAATTTTCTAGAAAAATTTGATTTGCATAAAATAATTACTTGTTAAGTAACACGAGTGTAATTAACTTATATCTTCTTCCTTCTTTCTCTCTTCCTTTCTTTGTTCTTTTAATTTAAAAATAGGTACAATCTCAAGAAAATTTGTCCTTGAGAAAAAAATGGTTAAAAATTATAAAGGGTCTTCAGCCATATGTGATTACATAATGCCACTTAATCTCTGAATATTTGAACTCTGCTGAAGCTTGTCTGTTCTCTTGTCAGTGTTTCAAGTCCACATTTCTTTTCAGATGCCTAGAAAAGTCCTCTAAGTGGTTCTGCCTTTAATCCATTGTATAACCTTGAGCAAGATATGAAGCTTTTTTGAACCCAGGCTTTCTCATTTTTAGTAAACTTCCTAAAATTAAGTAGTATCATGAAAGTTATATAAGAATGAACTTTTGTAAAAGGCAGTATCCTAAACCAAAATATTATAAGGAAATCATTATTTTTATTTATTGAGTTAGGAATTTTATTTTATTTATTTATTTTTTGAATTTTATTTTTGTTTCAAATTTTTATTTAAATTCTAGTTAGTTAACATATAGTGTAATATTGGTTTCAAGAGTAGAATTCAGTGATTCATCACTTACATGTAACACCCAGTGCTCATCACAAGAAGTGGCCTCTTTAATGCCCGTCACCCATTTAGCCCATCCCCCACCCACTTCCCCTCCAGCAACCCTCAGTTTGTTCTCTGTCATTAAGAGTCTCTTATGGCAAAAAAAAAAAAAAAAAGTCTCTTATAGTTTGCTTCCCTCTCTCTTCCCCCCCCTTTCCCTATGTTCATCTCTTTTGTTTCCTAAATTCTACATATGAGTGAAGTCATATAGTATTTGTCTTTCTTTGGCCTATTTCACTTAGCATAATCCTCTGTAGCTCCATGCATGTCTTTGCAAATGGCAAAATTTCATTCTTGTTGCTAGCTGAGTACTATTCCTGTGTGTTTGTGTGTGTGTGTGTGTTTTTGTGTGTGTACACACCACATCTTTATCCATTTGTCAGTCAGTGGACATTTGGGCTGTTTCTGTAGTTTGGCTATTGTTAATGATGCTGCTATAAACATCAGGGTGCATGTGCCCCTTTGAATCTGCATTTTTGTATCCTTTGGTAGGAATTTTAATTAACTTTAAGTTTTATTTTTAAATTAATTTAAATATCAATAGATTTTAATTTTATTAATTGATATTGTTAGAAATTTAAAAACACAAATAATTAGGAATCAATTTCATAACCTTTGATTACCCCTAAACCAAGTCCCTAACAGTTTTTCCAAGTCTTTACAGGTTCTTGTTTTGACTTGGTTAAGGAGAGAGGACAGTCCTTAATTTTCTGCATGGGTCTTCACTACCATTTGGGAAGGAGATTATTTCTTGATAAATACTATTTGTTAAGGACAAAAACACAACACAAATTCTTTGTATTCTGTATTGCTATGAGATACCAGGCTTATGAGACCTTGCCAATAATAGGGAATATGAAGGGCAAAGGGGATCCAGTGTCTATTCTAGATATGTTTTTGCTTAGACCAGCTGAAAGTGGCTTCAGTCTGCTCTTCTCTGTAGTGCGGATGATTCCAAGTGGAATCTGTGTTCATTCTTCACCTAACAAGTCTTCACGGAGCACGTTTGCATTCTGTACTAGAATCTGAGGCTACAAAAATGAGTCTCGGTGCCTGCCCTCAAAGAGTTTAGCTGCTGATAAACATGAATTAACGTTAATTGTATCAAAACTTCTAGTGAACCTCTATTACATGTCAGTCACTGTGCTAAGCATATTATATTTATCAGTTCACTCACATTGTTTATGTAGTAGTCCATAGCTCCCCCCTAAAGTCAGGGGGCCTGTGTTTGAATTCTGGCTTAAGCATGAGTGTGATGCCTCAAAGCTTCGCTTCCCTCGTCTGTATAAAATGAAGATAATGGTACCCAACTCAAGGAGACATTGTGAGCATTAAATGAGATGATCATTTAAAAAGCTTAGAAAGTGTTTTGCATTGTATGTGGTCAATAAAAAATGTATTTTAAGTGTTATTGATTGATGTCAGCTCCCTAGGTAGCTGATGCCATTCCCCTGTTTTACAAAAATATAACACCTGGGTGCTAAGAAGTTCATGAACTTGCTCAAGATGGGCAGAGCTTAAATGCAGATCTTTGTCTACTCAAGGACCTCTCACCTTCCAGACTATATTGCTTCTCTGATAGTAACATCTTAGTATTCTTTTTAAGTGAAAAGAAGGAGAAACTCAGAACACAGTAAACGTACTTTCAGCTCAACTCCATTTGGTGATCAGGATGTGTACTTCTAAGAGTCCTGTGATATAAATCCTCAGGAATCTGGGATTCGGGGGGACAAAGAATTGCATGTGCAGCAAACTTTTCTAATCCAGAGACAAGAGAACAGTTTCTGAGGAAATAAAGGGCTGGAATTTTAAACAAGAGGTTAAAATGTCATTTTTCTGGAAGAGACCCTTATGTCAACATTATTAAGCCTATAATACTGTTATTATCCATTTGTGGGGTGTCTTAGTTAAAATGAGGGGTTCCTCTCTCCAAGGTGTATTTCCCTAAACCTATAGAATCATGCCAGTTCTGGCTCCTCCTGGGTGCCATATCTTAAATAGACCTTTCTGTGACTTTCAAAAAATGATTTATTTATTTTAAAGAGAGAAAGCACGGGCACAAGCAGGGAGAGGGATGGGGGAGAGAGAGAGAGAATCCCAAGCAGACTCTGTGCTAAGCATGGAGCCCAACATGGGGCTCGATCTCACAACCCTGAGATCATGACCTAAGCCAAAACCAAGAGGATGCTCAACCAGCTGAGCTACCCAGGTGCCCCGACCTTTCTCTGACTTTCTTTTCTCTAAAATAGACAAAGTAGTATCCCTGTCCTTTTTCCACTAGGAATAAGCTCATTTGGAGTAAAATGAAAGTTGTGAATATGAAGAAAGCCTCAATATTTCCAAGAGCAAGTGCCTGCCTCTTAGAACCAACTCGGATTTTGCTCCATTTTGCAAACTTGGTGCAGAGTCATCCAAAATCAGGGTCAGTGAGCTGGTGGTCCTCATTAAAGAGATGACTATCTTTTTTTCTTTTCTACCCTGCATGTGTGCATTGCAGTGTTGACATTCAGTCATCATTTTCCAAGGGTTTCGGCAGCTTTTTGCCCAGCTGTCCACTATTTTCTACTGAGGTGGGGCATCTGGTCACTGCTGGGTAAATTCTTTTCCAGGGAAAGTCCCTCATTTTCCTAGAAAACTGTCAACATTTATAAATGGAGTGTGATGAAGTCCTTAGAGCCGCTGGAAGCTTCCTGGGGACCACAGGGAAGTTTGCCTGTGCTGTAGGCATCCCTGGGAAAGCGTGAGAACACTGGATGTTGCCTGTTGCATTTAGTAAGGTTAGACATTGGCTTTGGCGATGGTGAAGACCATTTCCCAAGCCTTTTATACACACAGGAATCTTCTCTGCATGACTCTCCTTACATTATTGACCTTGACAAGAAAGAGCCATTTTCCACAGCATGAAGTACCCAGGTGCTTTGAGGAAAACATATACCCAGTGTCCTCAGTGGAAGTTTGATAATACCTGTCATCATCTTTATGCAGACATCTGTGTTCTCTCAAAAACTCTAGCAAACGACAGGACAACGAAGTAAAAAGCTGACTTGGTAATTCTTCTGAGGAAGTTGAACTTTCTACTCATTAAATGTTTGTTTCGAGGGATATGGAGCCAAATCTTGGCCTCAGATGCCATCCATAACACCACAGAAATCATGTCCACCCTCACTGAAGCCTGGGCGACTCCCATCAGGCCCAGAGGCTGATTTGGCTATTTTACAAGAAAAGCCCAGAACGAGTCAGACCAAGTACTCTTTCATCTCTGCCTTTATGCCTAACAATGAACAAGGCACTCAAATCTTCTGGCTTTTGTTCTCCCTCATCCTAACTTAGATAAGCCCCAAAATGTCACCTTCCTCTGACTTGCACTTTGAAATCTGTGGATAAAAGGGACAGAAATAGGCTATCTATTTATCACTGCACGGCTTTAGGGTCAGAGTTTCACCACCAAAAGAAATTGGGATAATCTTTCCTTCTGGTGATAAATGCCTATTTTGTGGATTTCCTTTTTGAACAGGCAGGAGAGTTTGGGGCTTAAATCACATTTTTTAACAGAAATTTTGATCTCTTATTCTTCTCTCCAGAGAGGTATAATGTTTTATGGCTACTTTTTTTTTGGTATCGTATAAAAACCACATTAGAATGCTTCAAAGGACTAAAATGTCTTTGAATCAATGAAGCAGAAATAGTTGTTGCGAGCTCTCAGATGAAGTCATTGGATGTGATCAGATATCCACTTACATGCCAGATTAAGGTTGATTTATTCACTTCATCGCCAAAGAGCAAATTCCTAAGCTACTTTAAGAGAACATGAATGAGTGGAAACAGGAAGCAGATAAGAATAAATGAAGGCAGAAACAATATTGTGGATAGCATTGGTCAGGAATAATTGAGACCACAGAAGGAGAAGTTCGATACCCTGTGATACCGTGTGTTGGAGGGAAGAAAGAAATATAAAAATTTGCCCTACTCTTAGAAAGATGCCATTTGTATTGTATGATCCTTAAGCTTGTGGACACATCAGACATGGAAAGCTGGAAAAATGATGACCCCCACCCCATTCATTTTTGATTTTGAGGATTACCTTCAAGTCATACCTATCAGTTTGAGGTGAAATTTTTTAATCTTAACTGGGTCGCTATGGGAGCAATACTGCAGTATTTCTTTCTTAGGATGCAAAAGGAGAAATGGTGCCTCGGAAGTAACACTGCTTCCGTTATCTGATATTGGGAACCCCTTCTGAGGAGCCATCTATGCATGGGCTTCTTCAGACTTGCTGGAGGAGAGTGATGATGATTTGAGAGTAAATCAGAGTTTGACCAAATATTAAAATCAGCAGAGCAGTCGTTTGATATCAACGCAAGCTTACCTTAGCAAATCCAGTAGGAAGAAGACTGAACTGGGAATCAGCACAGCCCCATTGGTCCCCTACTGACTGGCAGCCTTGGGGGGGTATCATTTTCCTACCAGTAAAACCAGCGGGTTAGCCTTGCTCAGTGGTCCCCAAGTGTTGCTTAGATCTCCATAACAGGCTTTTCCTGGTCTGTGGCCAGATTAGGGGGTGAGGAGAGAAAGACAATGTAGTGGGTTTTTCATAAAGTTTTATCTGTGCATTTTTTAAATTATGAAATTATGCCTTTCTTATATTTTTGGTATTAAAATATCTTTTCTCCTATGACAAGGTGTAAGAGCAGCAGGGGGTGCACAACCCTCCTCCCCCACCCAAGTCCACTTACTTGGAAATTTTACAGGTTTGGGAAATCTCAAACCTCAGTAATCATTGTGCTTCATGATCTCTAAGGTCTCTTTCAGCTCCAAAGTTCAGCTGTTTTGTGATTCAGAATAACCTTGTGGAAAGCATGAATTTTTTTTTTCTCCTTCAGATTTTAAACAAGGATTTTTGTCATGCATTGGAATGTGACCACCTATGTCTGCTCTTTTTCAGTAGGATGGTCCCCGTAGGAAAGGGAGATGGGTCCCGTGCAGGGAGGGGAAAGGAAGGCGGTACATTTGCCATGGGGACAGGCTCTCTGAGGGTCCAGGTGGTGGACACCAAGAAGTGGTTCGGGAAGCATCTGTGTGGGGTCTCTGCTGTGAGATAATGGGGTGTCCTCATAAGCAGCAGGAACAGCTGATGCTTAGAAGTTCACGGGGAAAGCAGCAAGAAGGAATGTATGATTTATGTCAGGAGGAAACGGGCCCCCGGCAGCAAGAGCAAGGCCAGACCTCCCTCTTTAAGGAGCCGTTGTACAGGCAGCTTAGTAACAGAGGTTGCAGTCCATGAGAACCGGTCAGAAGTTTGCCTGTCCCCATGAAGTCATGGAGAGAGATCCATTAATTCGGCTGCAGCGGAGGATCTAAGCAGGGACTCAAAGTGCAGGTAGGATTACCCCCAAGGTGGCTGATACCAAATAAAGAGGGTTGAGTCCCTCTAAGGCCATGGCTGGCAGGGATGGGACAAGACTGAACCACGTAAGAGGATACAAGTAACTCGATTTTGAGGGGGCCCAAGTCACAAAAATCATGGAAAATCCAGGAACCAGACAAAGCCAGATACTCGTTTTTTAGTTTGATTTTTTTTGTTTGTTTCAAATTCCCACTGTATAATACATTAGAGAGGTGGGAAAAGCAGCTTGGGCTTGACAAAGAGCCACTTAACTAAAAACCCAAGAAATAGATTGAGAGGCAGTTTTCAGTTACAAGATCAAGTGCACCGGTCTCGGAATATGTGTGTGTAAGTCTGCCTATGTGTTGGCTAAATTACCCAGAGCCACTCAATTATTACTTAGTTTTAGCTCTGAATCCATTTTTATGCAGTTCTATCATGCCGCCTTAAAAGGAGGTTCTCTTTTGTCATAATGAGTGCAATGAAGGAAAAGGAGAAATGCAGTGTGCTATTACACGAGGGGGCAATAAAATGGTAGCCCCAAATGATCTGGAGAGAAAGGGTGAAGGTCAGGGATACCACTGGAAAAGAAACAGTGGGAAGATCCAAGATTTGAGTAAGGAAGTAAGTCTTTTTACTTTAGAGAGGTATTCTAATGCTTTTAAATATGGCATCTTCCATGTTATACACCGTATTTTTAAAAGAAAGCTGAGCCTGTGAAGCTCTGTTGCTCCTCCCCACATCTCCGGTCTTCAGTGGGACAAATCTCCACTGTCGTGCAGTCAGAGGCTTCCTGCTGGTGTAATAACCTACTCCGGGGTTTCAGAAGTTGATTAAGATTATTCTTCAGAATATGATGGAGTAAGGATGGAAATACTTGATACCAGCTTGTCTCTTTGCTCTTGCTGTGCCGGCATGAACTGTTCCATCCAGCCCTTCGAGACCTGAATTCAGAAGAGGTATGAGATCTAGACGCTAGGCCTTGTCCAGTGAGGGCTGCTCTTGAGGGCAGTGCCCAGGTAGGGAGGGTCCCAGGGTTGCCCCAGGCTTGGGGTCGGTGCTTGTGCTTGGGGGTGAGTGTGCCACGTGAAGAATGTGACCAGGAAGGAGAGGAGCAGGACTTTTACTGAGGGACTCGAACATATGTGTTCTAAAACTAGAGATTGTGGATCACAGACAAATAGAACAGAACAGAGCCATGGTGGAAATGAAGTGAGCTGAGGGGAGATTGATGCCGGTGGGCTGAAGATCAGTTGGCCAATCTGCGGGGTGGCCTGGGTCAGGCAGTTACTTACTGAACTATAATCACAGCCTTAATTACACAGAAGTCTATTAGTTAATAAAAAAATGAATGTTTATGCCTATTAAGTCCTAAATGATGAACAGCAAATGTCTGGGAAACCACAATTTGAAAGTAAAATTTGGAGAGTGTAATTTGGATTCAGATGAGCCTAAATGGAAAAATATATGTGAAAATACCGTAAGCTGTGCTAGGTAGCTGCAAGTCATTATTTCAGTCCACCCTGTGCAAATGAGATTGAAGGAATCAAAGTTGAAGGAAAGCAAAACAACATAGGTATGGGCCTCTCCACCTTTCCCCGCCCTTTCTCTTCTTCCATTGGTTCCGCAACCCTACCCTAGCAGGTCAGTGCCATACTGAGGGAGGTTAGGAAATGTGCCTTTGCAAACAGAGGAGGACAACTAACCCATAGATGTTGACAGCCCAGGTCCTGCACATCAGGCTGTGGCTTTGCCTGGAGGGTGGGAGTGGACCGAAGTGTGGCCATCTCAGCCTCCCTCCTATCAAGACCCCTCGTCCTTATATGTGAATCCACTGCTTTCCTTTTCTCTTGGATTCCATGCAGGGAAATGTATCTCAGACCACTGACTTTTTTTTCGTTCATCTTTATTGAAATATAATTGACATATAATATTGTGTAAGTTGAAGATGTACGCGTGCTGATTGGATACATTTATATATAGTGCCAAATGGTTACCACTAAACCAGTGACTTCTTATACAAATTTTAGTAATCTTAAAATATTCTCCATACTCTCTTGGAAACCTGGATTGCCTGCTCTTGTGAGGTTTGGGATCGCCATTTTTGTATGTTGTGCTTTCTCGTAGTACCCTGCACAGTGGATGCTTCATAAAAGAGTATTGTAGAGCTTTTAAAAACACTGGACACATGAGAAAGCATGTGCCGGTGTGGTCAGGTCCATGTTAACACATGGAATAGAGGAGGAGGCAGCAACAACTAGTGGATTGTCCATTATGCTTTTGTTTCAGAAGTGCAGATGCTGTACCATAGGCCATGGTGGTTTGTGGAAGAAGTGACAGAATTCAGGTCCTAGAGATGGGCATGCTTGTAGGAGGGTAGGGAGAGGGTGGTTTTTCTCACTTTTCAGGAGTTGCTTTAGAGTTCCTTGGGGGAGATCTCTGGCTTTGGCCGAAAGGCCTCTCAGGCCCAGATGGAAAATCTGGCAGAGACTACTTGTACCAGGCTGGGAGGGAAGGAAGCCAGGCCTGGAGTGAAAGCTCCTGCAAGGGGTAACACCTACACCCCAGGGATGGGTAGTTCTCTTGGTGGTGAAAATCTGCACCCCTGACTTGGATTGATACATTTTTAGGTTTACCCTTGTTTCCATGTGAGTTTCTCATACTTTTAACCTCATTGTTCAACCACACTTATGAAAAAGCCCCTGTCATAGTCTGATGCTCAAGGTGCAAATGAATAAAACATTACTCCATCCTTAAATAACCAGCCTGAACTTCTTAATACTTTATTTCATATGAAAGTTGAATACAAAAGCTTCTTTACTGTGCATTAGTTCACCAAAAAGATGATAATTTGCATTATCTTCCCTTTCTTCTTTCTTCCTGTATTCATAAAGATAGAGGAGAGAAAGATTTGAAATGGGGATAAGGGAAGATTTGCTTTAAGTGCTTTTTGAATTTCAGAACTGTGAGTGCACATTAGCATACATACATGGCTACCTGTGTTTCGCACACTACAGGTGTGTCTTACTTCCTACAATAGATTGTTCTGTAAAAGTGATGTGTGACTCAGACCTTTCTGAAGTGAACAATATTGTACAAGGAAGTTTTTAGATTTAAGGGGGCTTATGTGAATGCTTTTGAAAGACTTATATTGTCCCATAAATTACATAGTTTGGCTCAATCTGGACTTTAATATAAACTGGATTTCTTGAGGTGTATTTACAGATCTGATCACATATTTTAATGATATACACCATACATTTTATTGATGTCATAGAATATGGCATGCTGAACACACACATGAACACAAACACTTCACTTGAAAACACGGATACCTTGTGTTCAGTTCACAGACTGTGTCCACATACATTATTTCATTTACTCTACAAACAGCCCTTTAAAGTAGCTATATTTTCAGCTACCTAAGGCAGGCAATTTTAAACTCTTGTAAAATAAACAACTAAGGCTTCATGAGATTGAGCGAATCTCCTGTGGCCAATGGAACTCCCCAAGTGTCAGGAAAGAACCTAGCTCCTTTGACCCAGTTCCCAAATTCCTTTTCCTCACTGTGAACTCCCAAGCTTAAAGTTTGCACGAGGGCACTTTTGTTCCACTGCTGCTCATAGTGTTTTAGAGGCCTCAGGAAGTTACTGCACTTACAGGAGCCTGGTAGAGACAGGCATCTGTTTTGACCTGGATGTATGCAGACTCTACACATATCCTGTCTCCTACTCTATGCAGCAGAAAATAATTCCCTAGTAATATTATTATTATTATATTAATGTTATCATTTATGGTTGTCTATCGAGCATGATGCACAGTGTAAAATTATTTCCTTTTACAAATAAGAAAATTAATAACTAGAGACTTTAAATAATTGAAGATCAAACAACAGGCAGTGTCAGACCTGAAATGCAGACTCCAGAGCTCTGCCTTATTTACCACGAGAGGTCTCATAAATTTGGAGCTAGTAGATGAACTGCAAGGTTGAGAGGAAGCACCTCATCTTCAAAGACGTAGAGGAGAATCCGGTTCTCAGAAGGTGAAAGCAATGACATTATTATCCCAGTTGTTCATAGATATGCTGAGGAAAGAACAGAAGAAATCTATTTCGTGGAGAAGTGATAGAAAGAAGCTCTTCCTCTCTACCGCGGGAGCCCAGCGCCGAGGATGAGGAGCCACACAAGAGGGAAATGTATAAGAAATGCTTTTGGAGTCATTTTCTTGGAATATGAATAAAGTCACATCCAAATACATTCAACCTTCTGAGAAATTTTCCCGCCCATCAAATAAGTGAGATTTAAAAAAAAGAACAAGGGGGGAGTCTTGGCTCATCAGAAGCTGGCAGCTTCCAGGTTAAATCTGATCCGAGGCCTCGCCATTGGCCCCCTGCTGCATCTAGGCTGCAGCATCAAACACTGTTCTGGGCTCCGCATTCCCGGGCTTTATTGTTTAACCATCCATGAGACCAGAATCAGATGTTACTGTCATAATTTACCAGGTGGGGATTCACCAGACCAGAGTGAAGCTAAGTAGGTCCATGTTTCATTTCAACTATCTAAAGTTGGGAATTTTTTTTTTTTTTAAGTAATAAAATCGTGAGATTGTGTCTGTCTTGTATCACTAATGTTATTTGTAGATCTTTTCAGTGGGTTGTTTGAGTTTAAGTTAAAAGGTGGAATTTCACTTGTATTTAATAGTGAAAAGATTCTCTTTGCTCCATGTAATTAAACAAAAAGTGAAGCCATAGTAAACATCATAACATGCTTGGCCCAGAGATAGAAAATTGTCCCCTTTTCAGGTTGATGTAAATAGGAAGGAGAAGTGTTGTTCTTTTATCACTTAAGAGCTTCTGGGGAAGGTTCGTGAAAGTACATTTATATCACTATTTACACAATGATTAACTTCTCACACAGTTCTCAAATAACAGGTTTAAATATTTTTCATTCTAATATGGAAGGACAAACATTGTTGACCTGCATTTCCTCTTCAGTTCCCTTTGGATGCGCATCATAAAAGTATCAGGGGAGAGATGGCCGAGTCTCTAGTTATTACATGCACTGAAATGGGGATACCTTCAGCCTGTGAGTGAGAGATCAAATAATGACTCCACTCCCAGAAGCCGTGGTGCTTCTCCAGCTGCTTTGAAAATGCGTCTCAGTGCTGAGCCAAACCAATCAGTAGCCAGAGTTTGGTTCTTCAGGTTCTGGTTTTGTCCACTGTCAGTGGTTTGCACGGACTCCTTTATGCTCTGTGTAGAGGTCGCTCATCAGAGCCCAGATTTTCCTTAACCAGATTCACCAAAGCAACCTGCAGTCTGGTTTCATCTCCTTGGAGGCCAGAAAGGCATGTAGCTTCTCATTTGCTTGATTTTCTACTTTCAGAATGAGGGCTTGCCCTGCCCCAAGAAATGGAGAGAGCAGTTCTCCCCGCTGCCGCTGAGATCAGTGTATTAAAGCAGATGTTGAAGGATGAAATGTCATAACAGAGAAGCATCTTAATCTTTGTGATATTGTGTTCACCTTTGTAAGAATGTGATACTCTCTAAGAAATTTGCAAACCTAAGTAGAGATGATTTTATATGGCTTACTATTTCCTTAAACTATATGTCAATACAAGGACTTTCCAAAAAAAATGATCACGTTACTTGATTCTGATGCCTGTGCTGAGCAGAAGGGAATGGCCTTCTCCTTCTTCGGTTATAGCAGGGGTCAACACACTGCGGCTCCCGAGGGGAGGCTGGCCCACTGCCTGTTTTATAAATACATTTTATTGGAACACAGCCATGCCCATTCATTTACACGGTGTCGATGACTGCTTTCCTGCTCCAAAGATAGAGTGGGCAGGACAGAAAGCCTGAAAGGCCCGACTCTTTGGCCCCTTCCAGAAAACATTTGCCAACTTCTGGAGATCAGCATCGTGTTAGAGTCATGGGTCTTCTCTCTTACTAGCTGTGGGTGCTGCAGACAAGTTATTTGACTCCTATAAGCTTTAATTTCCTCCATTAAGAAGTAGAAGATACCAAGGATTATATATTTAAATCAGATAATACATTTAAAGCCAGTACTGTCCTTATCCTCGGCCTACAAATATTGTGGACAGGCCCATGCAACGCTCTGAGGGCGGTGCCGTGGCCGATAGGAAGGAGCCAGTATAAATGGATGGATGTGTAAAATAGCTCATTACTTTTGTCGTTGTTATCTTCGTTATTCTTGTCTTCTGCCATTTTGTGGCCATAGCTTGCAGACCCCGTGTGGAGATCCCAATGTCCTCTTCTTCCACTGCTTTGCCACATGGCAGCTCTGTTTCCTACAAGGAGCCAGAAAACGAGTACTAAAATTTTGTGAATGGCGTGGTTAGGAGGGAGGTAGGTGAAGCTGTGTGGTTAGGTGTGAGGAACGCAAGGATCAGCTGGTCAAGTCAAAAGTCAGACAAGCAGGAGAGCATATGGAGCGTGAGTCTGGAATCTGAAACGCGTGGGTTTGTGTCTTCGCCCTCCTATACCGGCTGTGTGACCGAATTCAGGAAATCAGTTCACCTTTCTCCTCGTCAGCGGCCTTAGGGTTAAACACCGCTCACAGTGAGTGACCCACAGGGACGCGAGGATGGGCTGGACTCCTACACGGAACGTCCTTGGCCCATGAGATGCGCTCAGCAAACATTAGTTCTTCATGGCGCTGCCGTATGAAGGCAGGAGCAAGAAGACAGTGAGAACTGTGGGTGCCTGCACGGGGTACACACATTTCAGGACTTTGGTCCCGTGTCGCCATTCCTGACCATGTTAAAATCTCAACTTCCTCCCCACCCCGGACTTCCTCTTCCTCTTTGCTTGATAGATTGTTACCCATGTAACATATCCTGCTGTGGGGCACACTCTGTGTTTTATTTGCTTATTGGCTGTTTGTCCCCACCCATGTGGGTTCCACGAGGACAGGAATTATTGTCTGTTTTGTCCACTGATATGATCTCGGTGGCAGGACACAGTTGGGGGTTTATTAAATATCTGTTGAATGGAAGAACAGCACCCAGAAGGCTTTCGTGTGGCCAGAGATGCACCCTGCTACATTAGAGCTGGGATCTGGATGAGGCTGGAGAAGCAAATGGCAAGCATCCTCATGAACTCGAGCAGTCATGGTGGCCTATAATGCATCGGCATGGCTGGTTTTAGAGACTGAGAGACGTTTAGAAACTCTTGAAACCTTTAAGGCCCAACATGAATTGTGGACGTGGGAAGAGGTTTTGGGTTTTTATTAGTGACGCTACGGTCTAGCATGTTCAAGGTTTCTGCACAGTGCTTATGGCAATCAAATCCAGCCTCCTTAGCTCGAATCTAGCAAGTGGGGTGGTGACTCCCTTTGTTTGGCCTAACAGTGAATCCTCAAAGCTTAGGGAGCTGGACCAACCGACTGAGGGGATTTGAAGTATGGGATTGGAGCTCAAACTTGAACTGATTCCCAGCATCTCCATGTCAGAAACCTCAAATTCTTCTCTTGTTTTTCTACCCTTGATACCATAGACATTTAGAAAAGTGAACAGAAGTGGAGAGTTTTTTTTTTTAAAGGAGATATGTTTAGAAATGAGACTATTTAAAAGTATTTTCCTTTACAAAACCAATCTGCCCCAGTAGACTGGAGTTCTTTGAGGGCAGCACCTGTGGTTCATTCATAATTGCATTCTTAATGCCCACTATATTGCCAGTCACATATAGAGAGAGAATGAATAAATAATTGAACAAGTAAATGGGCTATATTAATTTTGGGCTTCTTATGGCACCTAATGTCTAACTGATATAGGATTTCTTTACACAAGCTGGCTTCATTCTTAAAATAGTCCGTAATAATTTGTAGTCTATTATCCAGGGAAAGAAGTGGGTCTTAACTGAAATGTACATGGCAGTGATGGATACAAATTAAATGTTTGTGGTTTTCTGAGGCCAGTCGACTGCATAGATGGTGTGCAGGACCACATTCCAGCCAAAGGTTTTTAAAGCTGTGCTGTCGACTCGCCACTCAGATAACATGAGAGATTCTTCATGTCTGTTTAGAAAGCTGAGCCAGAGTCAGCAAGAAAATCCTATCAATACGGTTTGTCTGTGATGGGCTCCAAGCCGCAATGCTCAGGAGCTGGCCTGTGGATGAGATGATTTTCCTTCCATATAAGGACTTTGACCAGAGTGGGAACATACCAGGCGGCACATCCCTAGAGACAGACTGCCAGTGCTCCTTGATGACCAGCATCCCTCCCAGGCGCTGATAGGGAGCTCTTGGGGGGACTGGCTCTCACAAAGCCACGATGTCACCCGCTGCGACACAGTCTAGATTTAGACTCGTGGTGCCAATATGGTTATACGATGTCAGTGACAAAAGACAGCAAGAGTCAGAGGGTCTGTTCACAACCCAAGAACACACAAAAGGGACGTCGGCTGATGCTGCTGAAATCCAGGGCAGTTTGAGCCTAAACAATGAACCTGTTATTCTCCACACTAATGCCAGAGGGCTAGCAATGTGCTGGAATAGTGCCTCAGAGAACCAACATGTAAATACTGTGTAAGATGGGGGAGTTTATATTTGCTTCTCTGTCATGGGGCAAGTTTTATTTGAAAGTTAGTTATATGGGACCAAATACTCAGGGGGACTCCACTGCACCCCTGAAGTAATCCTGCCTCTCTCCCTCTATTTCCCAGCATGGGCTACTGCATCCTTTTTGTGCACGGATTGAGGAAGCTCTGCACTTGGCTGAATCGATGTGGGGCCACCATGCTGACCGTGTGCACTGTGCTGCTATTATTGCTTTTCTCCTGGAAAACTGTGAAGCAGAATGAAATTTGGCTGTCAAGAGAGTCCCTGTTCAGGTACGATTAGATGGAGAAAAGCAAATCTCTTCCTATGCATTTCTTTGCTTACATATTTGTTTCCAAACAAATGAGATAACATGGGTCTGGCAATAATCATTAACCCACGGGTTTTTTTTTTTTTTTTTTTGTAAAGTTTTAAGTGGGAGATGTAATTTTATTTGAGATTTTAGCTTTAGTCTTTTAAATGGTATTCAATAACGTTTAATGTGAGCTCATTCTAAGTGAATTTATGAAAATAAGGTTCATGGGAAGGTTTCTGGGTCTGCAGAACCATCGTAATGACGAGCTGGGCTGTAAAATCAGCTATAAACAAAATGAAATGATAAGCCTAACTTCATTACGCAGACAAGACAATGAGAAAGGTGAGCACCCAGCAGGAAGGAAGAGAAACACAGAACATTTTCTTTAGACTCTTCTAGGACATTAAGTTGTGATCTGTGATCTCGTTGCTTTATTCTGAACATTAATTGTGAACAAAGAAATGGAAGACTTTTCTCATCTCCTGGTAGGTTTTTGTGTGGTATAGAAGCTGTTTCTGAATATAACAAGGTCACCTGAAAGCCCTAAACTTGTCGTCAAGTATAAACATTCTTCGGGACTGTTGCTCGTCGTGCAGTGTTTTCTGGACCTTAGGGCGCCTCACTAATGCCGTAGCCCTAATGATGACCTTCACCTGGGCTCCCTGGCACTGCCCCACTGGGATCCCAACAGTATTTTTCCAGGGATTCCCAGTCTGTGCCCTCTCCCAGCTTCTGTCCTCACTTATGACCCAGTTACCCATTTCAGTCAGTGTGGTTTTTACTTGGTTCTCTGCTCAGCTGATACCCAACACTTATGCTCTGGGAGCAAACAATGGAAACAGAGTTGGGATCGCTTGGGAAAAAAGGGGAAAATATTGGAAGAGTAGAGGAAGGTGCACAGAATTGAAGGGCCACTATAGAAGTTGGCACGGAGCAGACAGGAAAACAGGCTTCGGGATAGTCTGTCTTGAGAGCACTTGAGCGCCCACCCAGGAACAAATACGTAAACTTACACGAGGTATTTTTTTATCTTCACATCAAAGCCCTGGGAAAATTAAGTCCTCTGGCTGAGCTTGCGCTGTATATCACGTGCCTGCCCTTTGTTTCCACCAGGGCACTAGAATGAGTGAAGCCCCTCTGACTTCCAGGGAGTTAGGGCAGGCCAAGCACCTTGGGGTTCCACTGAGACTTCACAGAGTGAGGCAAGAGTGAATTTCCCACAGGAAATCCAAGTACTGGAGAAGGGGCACAGGCTCTAGCTGCCAAGAACGAATGAACGAATGAATGAATGAATGATTGAATGAACAAATGAACAAATAAGATAAATGTTCACTGCACTCTTCTACTAGCTTAAAATAATATATTTGATTTTGCTACCTGGCAATTTAACTTTTTTCTTAATAGAAAAAATTAGTTTGGTATGCATGTCTTTTTTTTCCCCAATATTTTATTTATTTACTTGAGAGAGAGAGAGAGAGAGAATGCCCGCACCCACGAGCAGGGGGAGAGGAAGAAGCAGACTCCCTGCTGAGCAGGGAGCCTGATGCAGGGCTTGATCCCAGGACCCCAGGATCATGACCTGAGTTGAAGGCAGCTGCTTAACCGACTGAGCCACCCAGGCGCCCCTGGCACGCATGTCTTATTAGCTTATTTATTATTACTATATCATTGTCATAGTCATCATCATTACCACAGTGGGTACTGTAGAGACCTGGTGATTTTTTTATGAATATTTTTTCACCTTAAGGTCGCAGATTCTGTTCACTCTCTGTCACATCCCTTTACCTTCAAGGCAGTTCTCCCAGACCACAGTGGACTTGTTCCCTCTTGCTAACCATGCTGAGGTCATTCTATAAACAGAGGGGCATGGAATACTCCTGTGTTTACAGAATACAACTTCCCCTTAGTCTCTGTTGGCTTGAATTTTTTTTTCTTTTTCTTTCAGCAGTCAGTGCTTTTATGAGAGACCTTAAAATTGTTCCGCCCTGTATTAAGCCCTTTGCTTGAATCAAGGTACTAACAGAGGCTGGGTCTTCTAATGATGTTTACTGCTTAATCAGAGCCACTTTGGGGGTGGATTTTGGCAGGCAGCAGTTTATTTCAAGGATAACAAGTTCATGTTCAAACCCTCTAAGGCTGATGCCAGTTTAAAACAGATAAACAAAAGGCTCATTGACCTTGCATCCAGAGGCTTCTGGTTTTTTTAGATGAAAGTGTGTAGTAAGTGACAGCTGATTACTAAAACACAGCCATTCTACATATGTGCTTGAAGAGGTTTTGTGCTCTAGGAGGCCTTTGGTGATCAAATGGAATTTTGTAAAACGTGCAAATCAAAGCTTTTGATAGTTTTTAGAAAACTTTGCCTATTACAATTTATGTATGTCCCAAGAAAAGTTTTAAGCATCTGAGACTTTAAGAATATTCTTTATTCTCTAAGACCAGATGTTTGCATGTATTCATTGGTGCTGAGTCATGCTCGAATCAGTTGAAACGAACATTTACCAAGAATCGTTGAAGGAAGATAGAGTTACTGATTGAGTATGGGGACTGCAGTTAGACTTTCTGGCTCCTCTCCGAGTACCACCATTTCATAGCTGTGTGACCTTGGGCAAGGTACCTAACCACTCCATGCCTTAGTTTCTTTATTTTGAAACTTAAAAGAATAATAATAATGTTTCTATTTGGGGTGTAGTGTAAGAATAAATGAGTATGTGAAAGATGCATAAGGTGGTAAATTATTGCTGTGCACTATGTTCTAGGGTATGAGAGAGAGGTGGTGGGAGGCGGGAAGGGGGAGAGAGAGATTATCTGTAGATGAGCTGAAAGTCTGCACGGGGGTCAGACACGTAAACACATTTTAACATAACGTAGCAGGTGGTAGACAGAGGCAGCAGGACACTGTGTAAGTACAAGCAGGCTGCTAAGAACAACCCAGGCCTTCAAGAACTGTTCTCTTACAGACCTGAGCTGCGTACAGAAAGATGAAAACAACCTAAATTAGCCACAGTGATCAAAACCAAGAACTGGCTGATTTGAGTAAGAAAAATTGGTTATAATTCTAGATAAGGTGATGCCCCTGACAGGGGCATCTGGCTTCTCCTCTGTTCTAAACAACGAACTCACTGACCGTTCCCTGGACATAGGGTCTCATTAAGGCCTCTCTTATTACACGGGGTGGTTTTGCTTGGCAGTACTATGAACAGTCTTAAGAGTATCTTAGGACAGACCTTTGTGTTGGAGAAAATCCAAATTTCCGTCAAGGCCCAGCCTTTCCAGCCAAGGCGTCCTCTTACAAAAAAGATCCCACCGTGTGATGTATTTTTAGGAGGTACAGATGCAGGGCCCCCTCACAGCTTTGTAGTGCCACAGGCAAGAACCTTACACACAGCCTAAGAAGCCACACTTGTGTCTTATCAGAGGCCTGGAGAGAGTAATTGGTCCAAGCTGAACTAGCTGTGAAGGGGAGAAGCCAGGCTTTGAACCCAGATTTGATATAAAAGAATACATAAGCTTTGCTACGCTGATTTTTTACTTTGTTTTCTAAAACTAAGCCCAGTATATAAAAAAAGAGGGGGAGAGAGCGAGAGGGAGGGGTTGGTTCCTAATCATAGCGGCAAGCTATATTTTCTTTAATTCTTTATAAGGAACTGTTCTGATAGCCTAACCTGGGAAGGGGGTCACTGCACAGCTCCAGCTGGGCCTGGTAACAGCCCCGAATTTTGCATTTGTTTGGAGTAAGTAATACTGTAATAACACATTTTGGTAAAATCCCCTCTACGCCCCAAATCTTCGAAATACCTGAAAAGGCAGAGAGCACATTTTTCTTTTATTGGCATCTAGTTAAGGGTCTCTCTGAAACCCATTCATGAACCATTTAAGTGATCCACGGACCATCAGTTAAGAATTTCTGGCCTAGATTATTCTCCATTTCTGTAGGGAACACATTTCTGTTTCTTCCTTTCTGAATTGCTAAGCCAGAGAGATCAGCCAACCTCCTGGGGCAGAGAATATATACTGAGGATTGGCAAATTCTTTTGTAAAGGAGTGGATGGTAAATATTTTAGTCTTTGTGGGCCATATAGTGTCTTTTTGCAACGACTCAACCCTGCTGTTGTCTCGGGAACGATGCCAAAGATAATAGGTAAACATATTGGCGCGCCTGTGGCCCACAAGGCCATAGTTTGCTTAGCAACGAGATAAACATTGTGATAGTGAAATTATAATGTTACTCTGTCCTGTGGTACCTTTCTGGTTTAGCGTCACGTGTTGATCAGCTTCAGGAATGGTTCTGCCCACGTATTGGCCTTGGTTGAAATCTCTGCTCTGCTACTTTTCTCGGTCTGTAAACTTTAGAGAAAGGTCTTCATCTCTCTGAACTTTAGTGTTCTCATCTGTAGTGTGGGAGGTACCATAATTCTACCCATCAGGTAGGTTACTGAAGGGATAAAAGGAGATGATCCAGGGAAATGAGTGCTTAGCCCGGAACTTGATTCAAGCTGAGCATTTCGTCCCGTACTAGGCATTCTGAATGTGGCATTGTGCACCCTCAGGTCACAGCAGGGTCAACGTTGAAGAGAATCACAAATCTTTCCTTTCCTGTTAACCTCTGGCTGAACACCGCTCATTATTATTGTTTTCTCATCAGGAATTCGGGGATGGTTCTCGTGACCAATTGTCCAGCAATGCCAACAAAACAAATTGATGTTCTATAAGCTTGGAAATATATCTGAGAGAAGCGGCTTTTGAGTCATTTCTGTTATTTTTCAAGTGTTGTACCAATGAGAGCTGTGAGGGAGAAACGTGAGGTACATGAATGAAGATCCTGAGCTGAAAGGAGATTTTTCTTTGTAATCAGCATTGGGATTATGAATGGGGATTGAGCTCCAACTGCGTACTTAATGAATACTACGTGTCTTTGTAGAGTAAATATATGTAAGCTGCCCGTTTCCACCGAAACGACTGGGCTACGAAACAAAAGGAGGGGACTGGCTCTGGAAGCAGAAGCCGCCTGGCCAGTTACAGCTATGTGGAAACTTTTGCCTTTGGCCAGTTGCTTATTTCCCCTTTTCCACAAACAACTCATTGTAAAATGAGAGACTGGAAAAACATAGCAGTAAAATACCACAGAGAGAACATAAAGGTCAAAAACAACAATGGAAAAACCAGTGTGCTCTTCGGATTCCAGGGACCCCACCCACATCTGCTTGCCTGTTACAAATATCATTACTTCCTCTGGCCATCCCTGAACAATGCCCCGATCCTCGAAAGGACCATGTTTCCACAGGCCTAATTGTCTGTTCCTCGGGTGATACATAAATTAGAGTCACCATGTTAATCACACAGAGGGAGGGATCAATTCCAATATGCCAGTTACGTCCATGCTGACATCAAAGTTACCTTTAAAATCTGCCTTGTACCATGCACTACTTATTTCTGGATAGAAAAATCAGAAATTTTCCTGGGTAGACATTGGAATGTTTTTTAAGCCGTTACTAGCACTCTGACCCAGACTCTTCCCCGGTGACTCAGTTCACTTTGCATACTATCCATTTTAAATATTCCATTAAAATCCTGGCTCTCTGTGGCAGCTGTAGGGTCTCACCATAGAGTAACTGAAGGATACCGAGCGTTTCACGGGAACACCCAAATGTCAGCCTTTGTCAGTCTTTTGTCTTGGGTGTGTACGTTTCTACTGAGACGATTTCTCCTGTCTCGTCCCTGGGGGTCCAATCCTGGCTGCCAATATTCAGAGAGCTTTGTAAGAGGGGAAACTGGGATCCCAGTGTTCAGAATGCAGATCTTCACCTAATCTACCTTTGAGGTACCACCCTTCCCCCTTCCCCCCGTGGTACCTGTCATTCCCGAGTACAGGATCTCTCTAGCTCAGCTTTTCCAGAGAGTAAAACTCCTGTCTTCTGCTGGAATGGGGAAGGAATAATGAAAAAAGTCACTTGGGTGTGCAGGGTCAGGATGGCGATCTGGGCTTTAACTGCTCCTGAGACAGATTGAGTCTGTGTTCAGCCACACCCCAACCACCATGAAATCCTAGCCACCTGCCCTACCTTTGCAGGCACCGAAGCAGCCTGCCTAAGTTTGGGTCCGCTGCCTTCAGATGATGCTGCCCTTGGGTCAGTCTCTAGCCTTTTGCACTCCCTGTAAGTTCTGTCCTCTGGAGAGTTCCTCAGGTGGCCAGCCAGTGGGTTTTAAGATGGGACTATCTTTGCTGGTCCTAAGGAACTGGTTATTTTAGGGAAGGTTCAACAAAGATCCCAAAGCCCTTACATATTTCCCCAAGAGATCTTTAACATTTTGTATGAAACCCTTCTATTGATCTTACCTTTAAAAACTAAATGAAAGTATGTTACCTGGGGGAGGTAGTCGTGCGTTAGAGTTGCCCTGAAGGTAGGTTGTCCTGCTTTTCTCCTTGCTCTCTCTCATCGGCTGTCCCCCTCCCACATTTCATCCATGCACGGTCTGGGAGTTTTCTTTCCAAGTGGCCCTCCAGCCCGTCTTCTTCCATCATTCTCCTGCCACCACCTGCCTGCACGTTGAGGGAACGAGGGACTCTAGAACCCAAGCTAGAATCCTCTAGAATCCCACCTCTTCCACTGACCAGCTGTATAATCTTGTGCCGGTTAAACATGTGGGCTAGTTATAAACGAGAAACAGATCCTCTCCTGCCCCCACCTGCCCCTGGAATCATCTTCAAAGCTTCACGGCTATCCTGTAGGGATGCCCCCAGGCATTTCCTTATGGCAGCCCAAGCAGACTAACACAGTGGCCATGGAAGCAGGGTTTTTACCTTTTTGAGCAAAATCCCACTTCCTTATCTGCAACTTGTAAAATAATTATACTTGCATTTATTTATTTATTTATTTATTTATTTTTAATCAGCCCAGGCTTGGGTACATGGGAAATGTTAATTTCCAATAAAACTTAATAGGGAGGCCAGTCTGCAGTCATCCCTCTTGTCATGATTTATTTTTGTAGATGCTCTCAACTTTTTTTTGTTTTTTAAGGAAGGTTATAGGTGCACAAAAGAAGCAAGGAAGGAAAAAAACTGAATGAACCTGAGCATGCAGGTTTGTTCTGCAGAGAATAATCTATCACCCCGTGCCGCCACCTCTGCTTCCTATCCGGTTAGCATGTTTGTTTAGTTGTGCATACCACCCACTGCCTTCATTGTTTTCCACAGAAGCATGTTTAGTAAGTCACATAATTCATAAATTCTGAAAACCTGACTTAGATGGATATAACGGACATTCCGAATGCAGGTTCATGAAACTTGAGTAAAATATGAAAGAAACCAGTGATGCTCCTAAATATAGTTCTTTTTTGCTCTTTTTTCTTTTCTGTAAATGTATTAATTGTAGGTCTGGAGTTCAAACCCTGCCCCACAATGCCAAGGTTCACTACAACTACGCCAATTTCCTGAAGGACCAGGGTCGGACCCGGGAAGCGATCTACCACTACAGAACGGCCCTCAGGTAAGCAGTGCACAATTGTCCGCCGCTGTGCTTCTCAGGCCCTTGTTCATTCACTTGCCCTCCCGGTGTGCGCTGGGCAGACAGTGGACATCTCCTTGGAGGTGTAAGGATCCTGGACTCTCCATCTTTTGGCTCAGTGTTCAAGTCTGTTGTGAATGTGGTAATTCTGCCTTGCTTCCAATTCTTGGTGTTTTCCTGCAAAAGTTTCCATTGCTACCCACTACTCAGTGAAGTGATGCTCGGTCGAATACACACATGCAGGCAAACAAGAGTTGGGTATTCCAATGAATGCTTCCCACTTTAGGCTTCCCATCGACAGAAAGGATTTATATGAAGATATCTGAGTATAGAAATGAAATACCCTGATAGTTGTATGAAATAGATGGGAAACTAAAAGACACTTGGGAATATGCTAGTAAGGGGTACGCATGCCTCTGTGTGTGTGTGTGTGTGTGTGTGTATGTGCTTATATATATGAACAGCCCTGACACTCTCCTTGTACTCCTCTCCTTGTATTCGTTTGGAAGAGACTGTACAAAACATAGCTTTAAGTTGTCACTTTAAGAGAAACCACAAAATCAAGCCTGCATTACCAGCGGCAGACTGCTCTTGAGTATTCAAAATTGCAACTCTTACTTTCAAGATGGTCTTATCTAAAAGATTCCATAGGATGAATGTCTTTAACCTGCAAACATGTGGGCACGAGAACTATACATAGCCTCAGAGTCTCCAAATGTGGGCAAAACAAAGAAACATGAGTCTTCTCTTTTATTGTACTATGAGGCTCACAGAAGCTTTTTAAAGAGGTTTCCATGCCCCTAGAGATTGGCCCACATTTGGCTGAATTTTCTGATACTGTTCTGCTTTGGGACATGTTAAAGTATGTATACTGAGGCGCCTGGGTGGCTCAGTCATTAAGCGTCTGCCTTCAGCTCAGGTCATGATCCCAGAGTCCTAGGATCGAGCCCCGCATCGGGCTCCCTGCTGGCAGGAAGCCTGCTTCTTCCTCTCCTACTCCCTCTGCATTCTCTCTCTCTGTCAAATAAATAAAATAAAATCTTTAAAAAAAAAATGAGAAATTTGACCAGGAAAAAATTAATAAAATATATATACTGAACACATCTACATTTCCCTCAAGCACATACGAGGATTATCTCAAAGCTTAGTTTGAAATCATCAGTCTTAAAGTAACTGACCTGATTTTTAAAATTATCCTTTGAACAATGTTCACGTAGGTATATTGTTCATAAATCAAATTCTTTTAGACTTTAGGCTCTCTTAGGTAATATTCAATATGGCCAAAATTTTAAGCTGTGCACATCAAGTTCACTGTCAAATACTTTTCCAAAGATACAAGAAATGCAAGTCCCAGAGGAAAATTGTAACAAAACTTTTTATTGGGGAAAAGAAGTTTTTATTAAGGAAGAGAAGATCATTTTTAAGATTTAATAATTATATTCTTTCCCTGGAAGCCAATTTACCCAAATGTTTATAGTACATATCTCTAGTTGGTGAGATTATGGTTTAATTTTTTTCTCTGTACTTTATTTTGTGTTCCAGATGTTCTACAGTGAACATGTATTATTTCGCAATGTCATTTTTAAAGAGGCATATATTCCTTCAAGGGTACAAATAAAGTATGTTTTGGCATAATGATTAATTAATGTTTCAGGGTTTTAGATGGCATTCTTGAAGAGAAGAGAGCAGTAAATTTGCCTGAAAAATAGTGGTTGAAAGGAAGTATTATCAATATCCTTTAAAATTTATTGCATTCTAACAGACTGTTTTCTGTCAAGTTCAAGCAGAAAAAATAAGGCAGACCCTAAGGCACACCTTGGGGCAAAGATATAAATTATATAAAAATTCTCCAGTAGCTGATTTTACAGAATTATAGTAGCTGGTTGGGTACTACCGCTTTTTTCCCGTGAAACAATAAAAATAAATGTTTGCTTCAGCAACTGTGCTTCTGGAAGAAACACATCCCTTGAGAAGTGGGGAAAAAAACAATTAAAGCTATAAATACACTGCATAGTAATTAGGGAAATATTTCATCCTCTCAGACCAGGCTCAAAATACTTCTGATTTAAGTAGCATCATTTCTGTGTGGATACCTCTGTGGTGAATTTTCAATGGATGTGGGTGTTTTGTTCTGCTTTTTAATTTAAATTGTCACTCCTTGTGTTAGAGAGAAAAGGAAAATACCAGGACTGTTCATCATTTTGATGATTATTCATCCTAGGTGACTGGAAGGTGGCCCTTATTTTTTAAATTTAATTTAATTTAGTTTTTTTGGAGAGAGAGCATGCACACAAGCGGCAGAGGGGGAGGAACAGAGAGAGAGAGAATCTCAATCAGATTCCATGCTCAGTGTGGAGCCCAACATGGGGCTCAAACTCATGACCCTGAGATCATGACCTGAGCTGAAATCAAGAGGCGGATACTAAACCGACTGAGCCACCCAGGCGTGCTAGACTGCCCCTATTTTGCTATTGCTCTTTCTTTGCTGAAGTTGCTGAGACAGGGATTCTACCCTCTCCCAACTACCTTATCTCTATTTCAACTTCAGTATATTTAATATTTTCCATATTTGCACACAGCAAGAAAGAAAATGATTAGGGAAATGCAGGGCTAACGGTGCTATTATCTGAAACCAGTCCCGACAATTATCCATTTCTGTCGTAATGACTATGTAGATCCCAAAGGCAATGATGAAATTAGTCATTAGGGTTTTATCTATACCAATATCATTTTGTCTGGCTTACAATTCTAGAAATTATGCTACATTAAATTGGTAATTATATATGACAGGAATATTCTGCTTCTTTTAAACCTTCTATGTTTTTTTAAAGATTTATTTATTTATTTCAGAGAGGGAGTTGGGGGGCGCAGAGCAGAGGCAGAGGGAGAGAAAAAATGTTGGAGCAGACTCTCTGTCGAGTAGGGAGCCCAATGCAGGGCTTAATCCCAGGACCCTGAGATCACGACCTGAGCCGAAATCAAGAGCCGGCCGCATAACCAACTGAACCACCCAGGCGCCGCAACCTTATTTTGTTTATTTTATTTTTTAAACAAGATGGAAGTATACTAACTTCTCCTCCGTTTCGGTGTACCTCATTTATTCTGTTGCTGTAGTGCAAGGGAAATCTCCCCTGGAAAATGCTGCAGCTGAAGTTTCAGGTTCAGATTAAGACCCAAATCAGCAAAGGAAAATGGCAGAACTCTTAAATCCTTAATGAACACAAGTGTTAGCTTTGCTTTGCTGGGAGGGGCAGCTGTGATGTTTATACCTGTTCCAGGTTCTATTAAGTTTGGGATTCTAATTGGTTCAGAATCAGGACACCACTGGTAGATCTGCCATATGCCTCCAAAGCTTTCTGGTCATTGTTTAAAACCTGGAAAAGTGGGGCACCTGGGTGGCTCAGTTGGTTAGGCGACTGCCTTTGGCTCAGGTCATGATCCTGGAGTCCTGGGATCGAGTCCCACATTGGACTCCCAGCTCAGCGGGGAGCCTTCTTCTCCCTCTGACCCTCTCCCCTCTCATGCTGTTTCTCTCTCTCTCTCTCTCTCTCTCTTTCTCAAATAAATAAAATCTTAAAAAAAAACAAAAACCTGGAAAAGCTTCTAGTGAGTGGAGTAGAAATTCCAGGGACCACCCAATATCTCAGCTCTTCCTGCCCAAAATCACCCATGAAATAATTTGTCCAGTAAGCCCAAAGAGAGAGATCGTGGCCCAACCTGGATAACAAGCAGCAGGTACTAAATGGGTACTTGGCCAGAGGTTTGTTGATCAGCTTAAAACATCAGTTAAAAGGGGAGAATCATAAAATAAATTATGTAGACTCTTGAATGATTTTATTGTACCCTAAAATTTCCCATGTACATCCATTCACCAATCTTCAAATGTCAAACCTAGCTTTTTCTTTTGGGTTAAGAGTGTAATGATTATAATCTGCAAAAATCACATGCATAAGTCATTTCTCTGATGATCAGGTTTTCATACTTTAAAGTGGAATAAAAATGTAATGACTGAGATTTTTCTCCTATAGTTTTTTTTACAGATACTCTACATCTAATCAACAGCAATTTCTTGAGCAAATTCCCTTTTTTGAGTATTTCTAGAGTATTTACATAGTTTTCATAGAAATAACTCTTTTTTCACATTTATATTTTATCAGTTTGCAAGATATTTCATTACATGGTACAATTGCAATAAAAACTACAACTGCCATAAATTTGTTAACAAACACAACTGTCTTTTAGTCATACAACTCAACTTACAGGATCAAAAAGGCCCATGCTTATAGAGAAAGTTTATTAAGTTGTGGGTATCCACCAATATGTTTTACAGAGAATAGAGAACATCTAGAAATCTGACGACATAGTGAAGAGACTGTTTTAAAAGAGATTTCACTCTAGGTGATAGAGTCATGGAAATTATATGTAAAACCCCGGCATGACTCAGTTACTGGTTGGTTAAAATGGGCTGGCCATCAGGAACCCTGCACCTGGGAATGAACAGAGTTCACTTTGTCCGGGCAGGTCAGGAAGGTCTCCCTACTGTCAGCAGCAAATTATCCCATATTCCATGGAGCATTTGTTTGCTTAGATGCCCTCTTCCTGCCAGCCCACTATAATAAGCACCCCCATACCCAGATCTACTAATGCGTCCCAGGTGATTGGATATCAGCCCTGTGCAGTATTCTGTCCTGATACAAGGGCAGTGATCTTCAGTCAGCCAGACTGCTGTTTTCTCTTCACGGGTATGGTTTCAACATGGAATACACAGTAAATCATCTAAGATTTCCACCCTCCCATACTCCTATCAAGCAGGAGATGCATTACTCTTCCCCAGTGGTACTCAAATGTGCTTGAGCAGCCATGGGACCCTTAGAGCGGCCTTACTACCCACTCCCAATATATCTGTTGTTGATGTTCTAAACAGAAAATCTGAAGGGAAAGAAAGAGGGTAGAAGTCCTTGACCAGACTCTTTTATTGGCATAATTAAAGGGGAAGAAATGTGCTTTTAATGCTCCTGTCCCGAAGAAATCTCTACTAGCTCTATTTAATTGCCTTCCACGTGGGAAAGGATAGAACTAAAATCTTTCTGATTGGAATTTTTTAATGCATAAAAGAGAGACTCATCATGATAATAGTAACCATTGACAGAGATAGCGTTCTTTGCATTCCCTCCTGTGTGGATAACCGGAACTCTGCAAGGAGAGTCCATTAGACTGGGTAAGTCTATGTGGAAAAAAGGAAGTAATAAAAGAATCGAGGAAACATCGTATTATTAGTCTAAAGAATCTAACCATGTATAATTAACCCCCTATTCACTGAGGTACTGAGTATATCAATAAAATTATTACAATTCCTTTGAAAAATGCTGTCTGTAAAGCGGCTGGAGTTTGAACATTTTTTTTTAAATCAGGATTTAATGGTTATTTTAAAAGTCCTTCATTACACAGTCTATTTTAAGTGAACATTTAAAATAACTCTTACGAGTAAAAGTGACCTTGGATACCAGCTGCCATGTATTTCTGGAAACAATTAAAATTCCAGGACCATTTGTTAACCAGGTTTAACAAGTGGAGATGGGCTCTTCTGCCCGTGTGGTATTTTCATTTATAAAAATCTAAATACACTTCCCAGTATCACAGATAGACACTTGAAATTATTTTTATTTCTTTTGTTGATGAAATTAGAGCCTCCCTCTATTTATTTTGTGTTAAGTCTGGCAGTTTTATTCATTAACTCCAAGAAGATAAACACTAGTTCATTTAGAAAACTAGAATTTCGTGACCATACTTATGGTTCTGTCATTTCTACTGAAGCATATTTCGCTGTCTGGTTTTTTGGTGTTTTTTCCTCCTGCCTTACACCACTCTTTCACTTCAAGAACTCGCCATGCTTCTCCAGGAAACAGAATCCCAGGCAGGGATCTGCAAGCAGGAAGTCCAGTGAAAAGTGCTCTCTGGAACGCTAGGGAAGGAAGCCAGGGGAACAGGGTGGGCAGAGGGAGAGATGATAGTGCAGTTCCAGGGCCTCGGCTGACCCCTGAGGAAGCCCCGGAGCTTCGAGGGCCCCTCAGGATGGCCATGAATGGAGGCAAGGCAAGAGATGGAACCTTTACATCCCCTCATGAACCTTGGGTGAGGCTGAGCCCCATGCCCAGAGAAGACCGGGCTGTGAGCTGTCAGCAGCTGGGGAGACAAGACCCTCAGACGGGAGTGGTGTCTGGGTGGTGGGAGACAGTATCCGCAACCCCGGCTTAGTTATAATTTCTTATATAAGCAGATATGAGCGTTTTAACAATATCATTTAGATTTTCTGTTAAAGTGACAACATAGGAGGTAACACCATACCTCATAGGGTTGGAATATTACAAGGTAACTCCTATAGAAAGCTTTAAAAGCAGTGCCTAATACCCGGCAGTGATAAACTCGTTAACTGTTATCTGTGTCCCAAATCTGACCACTCCTCTCCACGTCCACCGCCCACCGTGTGTGTCTCACGTAGACTCCTATCTCTCAGAGCCCCTGCGGCTGCCTCCAGGCCCCACGCCATCTTTCTCAGACCTCACCTCCAGCTACTTTACTTGCCGGCTCAGCTCCAACTGTGTGGGGCTCTAGGGACTCTGAGTTTGTGGTTCCCTCTTCCCAGAATACCCCCCTCCCTCTCTGAAAGCTGCCGCCTTCCCTTCCTTCGGGGCTCCCTACTAGGTCATCTTGTCAACAAGGCCTTCCCCGGCCACCCCACCTACGAGTGCAGCCACCACCAGCATACTGTCTTGCCCTTCTGTCCTTCACTTCCTAGCTCCTCGGAGATTTTTTTTTTTTTTTAAACTCTTCCTTTAAAGCCTTCACTTTATCCCCTTCTCTGGGCACTTTTCCATTGATACTTAAATATTCTCAGGGCGCCTGGGTGGCCCCGTCGGTTGAGCGTCCATCTCTTGAATTTCAGCTCAGGTCATGATCTCGGGTCGTGAGATCGAGCCCCGTGTTGGTCTTCGCATTCCCCAGCAGGGAGTGTGCTTGAAATTCTCCCTCTTCCTCTGCCTCTCCCCACTCTCTCTCTCTCTCTTTCTCTCTCTCTCTCTCTCTCTCTCTAAAGATTTATTTATTTATTTTTTAGAGAGAGAGAGAGAGGAGGCACACGAGCAAGGCGAGAGGGAGAGAAAAGAATTTCAAGCTGACTCCCTGCTGAGCTCAGAGCCCAACACTGGGCTCGATCTCATGGCCCGAGATCATGACCTGAGCTGAAATTCAAGAGGTGGACGCTCAACCGACTGAGCCACCCAGGCGCCCCTCTGTCTCTCTAAAATAAATAGATAGATAAATAAATAAGTGAAAATGAAATAAATGAAATACTCTAAATAGTCTCAAGTCTCTGCCATCTTGAAACAAACATGCAAACCAGCCTCTGCATCTCCTATTTCCCCCTTCCTGCCCTTCGGTCTGTCTGTTCCCACCTTTCAACTGTTCAGATTTCCTGGCGGTCTCAATGTCTTCTCCTTTATTGCCCTCTCGTTACCCACCCCCCCGCCACCAGCCGTGGGTGGTTCCTGGTCTACCACCCGGAACTGTTTGCAAGCGCACCCGTTGCCTCCATGTGGGGCACTCCAGAGGAGGACCCTGCTTGGGAGTTAAATTACTTGACTCTCAGCAGCATTAATTTTGTTGAACGATCCCTCCGCCTTAGAGCGAATTCTTTTTCAGCTTCCATGCTGCCTTGGTTTGCCTTCTGTTTCTCTAGACTCCCCTCCAAACCCTTGGTGGAGGAGTTCTCCGGCTCCTCTGCTAGGCCTTCTCTTCTCAAGCTTTGCCTTCCTCCCAAGGGACTTCTTCCGTTCCAAAGGCTTTAGAAAGCGTCTGTGTGCTGATTAACTCTCAAAGCTGTAATTTCACCACGTACCTTTCCCATATCAAAGCCGTCTATCCACCTGATTCCTGCACATTTCCACAGATTTCCCTCTGCATTTGAAACTGCCCTTACCACCTTCTCTCCAAAACCAGCTCCTTGACCTTTATCGGGCCCCTTTGCAGCTTGCGCTTAAGCCAGAGTAAAAAGTTATGTTTCCTGCATTCTGTTGGGTTTTGCTTTCTCTCTTTGAAACACCTTCCTTCCTCTTCCTGCTGATTTCCCCTCCCCTCCTTCCCCTGACCCCCAGCTATTACTGCCCCACTGGTACAGTGTCATCTCCCCTGGAAACACCTTGCCGAGCACCATGGCTTCTTCCATGGGCTCCTGCTTCTTGTACTACCCACACCCATCCCTCCACACCTCCCCCCCTCCACCCCAAGTTTCTGCTTTGTCTCTTTCTGCCATGTGTGCTCTGATCACGGTGCATTAGAGTAGTTTGGTATCCTTGTCTCTCCCTCTTCTGCCACGGGACCTCCTTGAGAGCACAGACTCCTTTTTCTTTATTGCTGTGGGCCCTCAGCATATGTCCTGGCACATTGTAGGTGCTCAATAAATGTTAAAATGTTTGTTGAAAGACCGAATGAATATAATGCACAGAGTATCACAGATCCCCTCAGAGTCCGAGGACAACTCCATAGTAACACGCAGTGTTTCTCAAACGGGAGAGCTGTCGACTATTTAGATGGAACAACTCTTCATTATGCAGGATTGTCCTGTGCATCAGAAGATGTTAAACACCCCTACTTCCTGCTAGCGGTGACCACCAATTCCCGAGGTGGATAGTCAGGATATGCGCCCCTTTCTCTCCCCATCCTTCATGATCTTCTTGGGCAGTTCTTGACTAGGAATATGGGACACACTTTCCCTCCCACTGCTGTCCTTTTCTAAGTTGATCTAACAACCGGAGTACTATTCATGCTACAAAGTGTCATTACAATAAGGATTCCATGTGCACATTGATCTGTCACACAGGACTTTGAATCTCCTTACAGCCTTGGATGTAGCTTTTTTAAAATTGCACGTGTCTGGAATTCCATTTGGTGCTGAGCATATCAGAAAGGCTTGGAGGAAATTGCTCTGGTGCCTGTGGAGATCGTTTGCTTTAGACGATGAAGGATTGCCAGGCTTTTGGAATGAGGGTTTCACAGAGAACATTCCTACATTCTTAAAATGGAGAGAGTCACATGTCCTTCATATCTGAGAACCCACGGCAGAGGACAGACAGTGGATACAAGATGACTTGAGTGCTCCTGGGTTAGTGATGAAGAAATAACACATGTTATTTTGACTGATGGGAGCAAGTCGAAGGCCACGGACAGCAGTGAAGAGAATGATTTTTTTTTTTGGAGGATGAGAAATCCATATGAGAGAAGGAGACCTGGCAGCTTCAGCCTGATATGGGTTCATTATGGCTATAGATGGAGCCAAAAAAATACCACCCAGAGGTCCTTCAACTCACCCCAAAACACTAACTGTTTGTGGTGGAACAAGTATGATGATGGGTATAGACATACCCATCATTTATTCACATAGGAGCCCATTCGTTCACACAGAAGGTCAATATGTTATTGACCTTATTGTTACAGAGAAAGCAGCTAAAGGACAGACATAAATTCAAAATCACGTAGTTGGAAAGTCACCCATGGCTTCTGACTCCAAAGCAATTCCCCACCATCTGCCACAAAAACCAAAGTTACCTCAGGCTTCTGAGAAGGGTTAAATTATGTTCACCATTTTCTATTTCAAAGAGCAGAGAAGTATTTAATTCAATACATTTCCCAACCTTTAAATTGTCAGGAATCAGGAAAATTCAGCCACTTAAAATGACTCATTTCCTGAGGGCATCAGAGAACAGGGTTTTGCTCTCAATTCTTTTGGAAAATCAACTGGGCGGAGTCCTTCTGGATCACTGGGAGAGGTCATCCATTGTGAGAGGTCAGATAATTGAGTTGGCCCTCTTTGGAGAGCCTGGTCCATTTCCAAACAGCATGGGAAGTTTTTTCCAAAGTTTTCTGAAACGGGTGGGAAGGAGTATAATGCAGAAAGAAAGTGGCAAGACTTATTTGCTGGGTGTTAATGGCAATTTCAAAACAAGTAAAGAAGCAGACCAATCCGTGTCACCCAGTACATTTTAGTGACATGATGGTTCAAATCTTACAACAGGAAAAAACCGTCACCTAAAAAATGTCAAGAGACTAAGCTGGTTGAAAATATGCTGCTGACTCCTGAAATAAAGTTTACTTTGGGTGTTTTTTTTTTAGTCCAATGAAATTCAGGTTTTATGGTTGCATTTTTTTTCCCCAGCCATGTTTTTCTTTTGGATTTTTTTTTTCTCAACAGGAAATAGAAAATAAACATCTGACCTTAGCATAGTTAACCTCAAATAAATTAATCTATGGAATGAAAATCAGACAAATAAATCAGGGTGTGTATATTCTGAAGGGAAATTGCAAACTGGAGCTCATGATACAATGTTGCTTGCACAATGAAATGCCTTATAAGGTACTCAAAACGTTGAAAAATTACGAGCATCCTTAACTTTTGAAAAGACTGTACAAAATTCAAAGTAAATGACTGAAAGAAAATATGAAACCACACTTGAGTCACATCCATCTTATGTCTTGGAGTCTTCAGGTTGATCTTGAGGTTGAAGCTTAAGAACAGTAGATGAGAGCATACATATATCTTGTACACTTACTGAGTATTGCTGGTTCTAAAACGCTTTTCCAAATACTGCGGTTTTCGGAGATACCATGGTTATTTTGTATGGCAGATAACATATTTTTCCAGTGCATAAGAATCTCAGTAGCCAAGTGTCCTGAGTATTGAATTTATACTATTTCTGTCCCTGAGAACTGGTTCCTGTAAGAGCATAGTGGAATGGACTGGCCAAAGAAAAAAAGGAGAAATTATTCTAAATGGAAGCTCTAATTTGTAGCAGTTTATGTATTTGCTGAGGGTGGAATGACTCATGATTTTTTTGGAAAATAAATGGATTTACAGGAGCCAACTATCTTCTTAACACAAGAACACAACTGCTTCTGAGATTTTTTTTTTTTAATAATCTATTATCTACTCAATTTCTTTATTCAGCTATAACATAGTACAGTAATTCTACTTGAAGAATTAGGAGGGTTAGGGATCCCTGGGTGGCTCAGTCAGTTAGGCCTCGGCCTTCGGCTCAGGTCATGATGCCAGGGTCCTGGGATCAAGTCCCACATTAGGCTCCTTCCTTGGTGGGGAGCCTGCTGCTCCCCCTGCTTGTGCTCTCTCTCTCTGACAAATACATAAACAAAATCTTAAAAAAAAAAAAAAAGGAGGGTTAGATGAGAAAATGGAAGAAAAAGTGTGAAGTATCATTAATCTATCCTAGGTCCCTTTGGACCCATTTTCTTTTGTTCCCATCCCCAGTAATGATCTATTAATATGTTGTTGATGTTGATTCTCAGAGCTAAGGTAACTGGGAATGGGGGGGAATGATAATAATTATATCCTTAACTACCTACTTTATTAATTCTAATGCATAAGGAAATGGTAGTAGATAAAAATTAAGAACCCCTTAAATGCTCAAATGTACATGTACTTATCAAGAATATAAATTTTCCAAGGGGCACCTGGGTGGCTCAGATGGTTAAGCATCTGCTTTCAGCTCAGGTCATGATCCCAGACTCCCCATGTCCGGCTCCTGGCTCAGCGGGGAGCCTGCTTCTCCCTCTGCCTCTCCCTCTGCCTCTCCCCCTGCTTGTGCTCTCTCTCTCTCTGTATCTCTGTGTCTCGAATGAATAAATAAAATCTTTAAAAAGAAAAAGAATACAAATTTTCCAATACATGAAAAAAATTCTTCAGTCCATAGAACTGTATCTCTAGATTTCATTTTTATTTTATTCTATTCTTTTGGGGGGGAGGGACAAAGAGAGAGGGAGAAAGAGAATATCTTAAGCAGGCTCCACACCCAGTGGGGCGTCCAGTGCGGGACTCGATATCCCGACCCTGAGATCATGACGTGAGCTGAAATCAAGAGTCGGATGCTTGACTAACTGAGCCACCCAGGCGCCCCAAGATTTCATTTTTAAAGAGAAAAAAAATAAGCTTCCTTATACCCTGGAGCTGCTTGACAATACAACATATTTTCTGTATAATAAATTTTAAAAACTTTACTCACCAAAATAAAAATGACAGTAATAAAGAAATAGCAAGAGAGCACCCATAAACAATACAAATGTTGAGTAAGAGTGTGAGAAAGAAAATTCCATGGCTGTTCACACTTGTCTTAAAAATAAAAAAAAAGGTCTGAAAACACCACTCCACTCTAGTTCGGTGACGCTTTTGTTGAGATTTTTTTTTTAGACGGGGAAGGGAATAATTAATCACTAACAAATTTTGTAAAACATACCTATAAAAGTCAAAGTCAAGATGGGCTTAATTTATTCTGACCAGGGATGTATCAACATAAACATCTCTTAAATTGTTCATTTTTCCAGTAGAAAATTCCCCTCCTGGAGACCTCAATATTGACTTGGACCCAAGCTAATTCAAACACAAGTTCATTTAAAAAGTAAACGCACAAAATAAACTTGTCCTTGCCTAGGTCTTCAGTAAACAAGAGAAGAGTATGTGTTTTAAGAGAATATCTACATCTATCTTGAACTCAAAATAAAATGTGTTTTTTTTTCCTGACCTAGTTATTGAAGAATCCTGTTGATGAAATTCAGCTTTGTTTTATAAATAATGCAATGCTTGCTTGTGAGTAGCTGAACCGAATCAGGTACCCAGTGAGAGACGATATTGCTAGCAGACCCTTACTATTACCAGGAATACACGATATCACACATTTTTCAGGTGGAGGGTTCTGGGTGGCAGTAGGTTCAGTAAACCACTCTAGAAGCCAGCAATCCCCTTCCTCCCTGGGTCGGGACTCTTCCTTAACATACAGCCTCTTCCCTGAGGTGGCTGGCTGACAAGTTTTTGGAGCACAAGTCGCACTCAAGGCCCTTTTCCTCACAGGGCTCCTATCTGTTTCTTGTTGCTTCCTTTCTCGCTGCTTATTTCTGGTTTTGAGAGTTTGGTGTGGACTTATATTCAGTTTCTGAATTGGAAAAAAAAAAAAAAGGGGAGAGAGAAACATGGACTCCATGAAATGTGAAAGCCCGTGACTGTGTAAGTGACAGTGGAATCGTGAGTGAAGATAAAGTTTGACAAGGTGGGCGGACAGCCAGTGCCAAGGGCAGTTGCCTGACAGTGTAGGTGGGCGCAGCAAGAGGTGGGTGAGTCCTTGGGGGAAGATCTTATTGAATTTAGACCATCCTTTCCCATAGGTAGTGCTTTTACCTCAGACATTGATTTCAAGGGTTCCCAAGCCTAAAGAAATAAGGAAAAGATCAAGTTTTAAGAAGGCAGATGTCCCCAGGAAGCTTCCTCTTATAGCTGGTCAACAGGGAAACAAGAATTGCCCTCACCGTGTTCACTGGACATTCCTTAAATCTTTGGGAGGTCAGAGAGCTTTGCTCATCGTCTCCCCCTGCCAAAAAAAAAAAAAAGTTTCTTTAGAAGATTTTGAGTCCTGGCTGTGATAAGCTTTCTGTAATCACTTCCAAAATCATTCTTAGACCGAGACTTTCTAGGAGACTTTTGTGGGCAGAATGCATGAGCAGATCCAAGGGCATTTTGTCTCTCATCATAGTTCTGATATCCCTTAGTGGAATCTCAGAGAGAGAGCCAAGGACTTGCTTCCCTCAGGACTGTGAGGCTGGGGGTGATGGGCCTACCCCCAGAGACCTCGGGTTGTCTTTGCCTGAGTGAAGGTGACCCAAGAGAAGCAAACCCCAGTGCTGTGTCCTGGCCCAGTGTGTTTTCCTTTTCCCAGCTTCCTCTCATAGTATCTCTCTCCCCAACAGCCTCTATAGCCATTGAGAGTAATTAGGGCTTTCAGGCTTTGGGAGGCCATAACATGCCTCTGAATAGATTTTATCCCTTGTCAGTCATGAGGAGCATCACCCGGCATGTCTTCCTGAAAATGGTAGCTCTGGGGGATGTTCGTCGTGTTCCTTGCTGCTCTAGAAGGGAGTAGGGAAGGGAGGATTACATGGTCAAATAAACTTAGGAAACTTTGGTTTAAGCAAAGATTCCAAAAAAACAAAAAACAAAAAACCACGAGACTTGTCTTGTCAGCCTTTTAATAGGACGCCCTTCTGTCCGCAAATATAATTGATCTTCTTAGAAGGTATGGAACAGAGTGGGAGGAGGCAAGCCTGTCATTTGATTGTCAAGAGACTTGACAAGTATACATCATATTTTTATTTCCTGGCTTTCCTACATTAAGAGCCAGTTCCACGAGCTTATTCAGAGTACTCCGGGTGACAGAGATGGAATGAACCTCTTAGTCTGCTAAATATTCTGCTCTAAATATAGCAGAAACAACTAAACTGTGTAGCTGTGCGGATTTGCCTTCTTGATGGTTTTGAGTTAAGGAAGTAAATTGATTCCCTTCCTTCCTTAATCAGCATAAATTTGGTTTACTGATGTATCCCTGATCCTCCTTTACATTTGCTTTTGAACATTGGGAATGCTATTTTCACTTCGTTGTGCATTATTTAAATTTTTTAAAAGTGTTTGTCGGGATTTTCATTTGAGAACTGTATCAGGCCAGTTGGTACCAAATTACAATAGGAGGAGGGAAAGGAGATAAAATGGAAAAAGAGAGCCAAGATGAAAAGCCATTTTAGGGATAAAGTTTGTTTTTATGGGAAGACCTTGTGTATTACCCTTTCTCAATAATGGTGGTCTTAGAGATCTTCCAGTCCAAGTATGTTCATGGAGATGCCCTCATCCAAGGAACCCCCAGCATCTTGTGTACATAGTGGGCACCATAGAAGCCGCTGGTCAGCAGTCTCACCAGCCCAGAAACTCAGAAGCAATGAGGCGGTGAGGATTTTCTGCCAAAGCAAATTGAAAGTAATATAGGCTCCAAAGGATTAAAATTTGTTTAACCCTGATAGATTTGCATACTGTTTATTTTTGCACCATATGGGGGTTATTATACCACTAAGGGTCAAAGATCTGCTTCCATATTTATATGCCTGCAGCTGCACACATAGTTGACCATTAAGATTTCACATGGACAAACCATTAAAATAAAGGAAGAATTCAGTGTTTCATTTTGGTTGTGGCATTCCTGGGGTAGGGGGAGAGGGAGAACAAGCCCATCGTGCCCAGCTTAGAAGTTTTCGAACAATCATGGCTGAATATCTCTAATTTTTCAGGTTGTATCCTCGCCACGCAAGTGCCCTGAACAACCTTGGAACACTGACGAGAGACACAGCAGAGGCAAAGATGTACTATCAGAGGGCTCTCCAGCTAAATCCGCAGCACAACCGGGCTCTTTTCAATCTTGGAAATCTCCTTAAGTAAGTAGAACGTGTACCTTTCATCTGGCAGTCTTGTAATTTCAGGAAATCCTTTCCTTCTTAATACTCCTTTGGTTGTGCTCCTGTCTCCTCTTCCCAGAGTGGAATAATTATGGTTTTCAAGCTTTGAGAGGAAGTCATGTTCATCTGAAATAATTCTATCCCTCCTCAGTCCAAAAGAGTATTTCCCAGAGTGACTCTCTGGAAGTGTTAGCTCTGGGAGATGTCCCTGGGTGGTCTGTAGAGGAGTGGAAATAGGGAAGGGTTACGTGGTCAGGTAAACTTAGGAAATGCTGAGTTAGACCAAGAGGACTCCCCCTCTTGCAAGAATTGTTGATATGCTAAATGTCCTGTGAATCTTCAAGAAGGCAATATGGAATATGACATTGCCCAAAGTCAAAATTTTTTTTTTTTTTTTGGTAAGGCATTTCCCAAGTATTCCATGAACATTCTTTGGGCAAAGCGCTCATCTAGGAAGAGCAGTGAGGGCGCCTGGGTGGCTCAGTTGGTTAAGCGACTGCCTTCGGCTCAGGTCATGATCCTGGAGTCCCGGGATCGAGTCCCACATCGGGCTCCCTGCTCAGCAGGGGATCTGCTTCTCCCTCTGACCCTCCCCCCTCTCATGTGCTCTCTCTCCATTCTCACTCTCTCAAATAAATAAATAAATAAAATCTTAAAAAAAAAAAGGAAGAGCAGTGAGCTCTAAAGCTGCGGCTAGATGACATAACCACGACTCGTGTTCAGCGCGTACTAGTGCTAAGAAATGGAGCAAGGCCTGCCTTGACTTAGTAATGGTAACTCTTGCTCTTAGGGAGACCTGCCAGGTACAATCAGTCACTGGTGTTCGCTTTTCACTCACCGCCCTGTAAAAGGTTAATAGCGCAATTAGTATCACTGAAGACTAAAACAGGGGTACTTCTGCATCTTGTATTTTTATTAATACAAAGTCTAGGCATCTTGGTGATGGTGCCGGCATCTGTAGTTTTGACAATAACGAAATGGTGGAAGTTGTGGAATTTAACTTCTAAACTTAAGAAAACAGGATGAAAACATCAGAAGTGGAAATTGGGTGAAAAATGTTTGGAATGAGAGTGTGGTGTTGTATTTATCTCTGCTTGTTGGGATGCTGACATTCTACACACTTACTGGGGGCCCCTGGGTGGGTCAGTCAGTTGAGCGAGCATCTGACTCATGGTTTCGGCTCAGGTCATGATCCAGGGTCATGAGATCGGGGCCTGTGTCAGGCTCCATGGTCAGCATGGGGTCTGCTTGAGATTCCTCCTCTCTCTCCCTCTGCCCCTTCCCCCTTGTTCTCTCTCTCTCTGTCTCTCTCCCTAAAATAAATAAATAAATCTTTAAAAAAAAAAAAATCTCCACACTTACTGAATTGGTTTCCAAGTCTCTAAACTTCTAGAGCACTCATCTGGTACCTTTAAAGCCAATGGTTTGCTTTGTTCTCTTGTCCACTCACTAACGGGATTGTCTTCATTGCCTCACTAACTCCATATGATGCAACTTCTTCACCTTCCTGTTTACTCCTTGAATTTGACATATACAGACAGATATTGGTCCTTTTTCCTAATGCGTGTGTTAATGTGTGTTTTTATCTAATCCCGTTTGGACAGAAGCGCTGGGGTGGGTTACTCACAGAACAGTCTAATATGGTATTAGATGATAGGTGCCATCCTGAGTCTGTTTTCTGTTTAGGAATGGCTTTGTCCAGTACCAGAGCACAAAATCAGGGAATACTATACAAAAATAAGAAAATGCGGAGAAAGCACAATTCAAATGAAAGGAATAAAAGTATAAATCAGCAAAAACCAAATACACTTATTTTTTCAAATTAGAATTTTTTGTTACAATTTGATACACATTGAGAATGCTGAGAAACAACAAAGAATGAAGTGGGACACACTGTGACAGAAAAGCCATTTTAGTACTAGTCAGCTCCTATTAAAAACAATAACCAATCAAGAGATGTGGGGAAAACGAGTTCTAGTTATTGCAGGTAATAGTTGCAGGCCAATAGGGTGCTTTGATTTTACTCAACTATTTTGATGAGTTCTTATTTCTTTATGTGACATTCCAAGGACTCATTTTTTTAAAGTCATTGTTGGCATCTGTTTATGCCCTACCTTAGAGCCCAAATAATTTAATGCCCAGATGAAGTCCTGTCAGCATCTTTGGGGTACATGGATTATACAGTACTGATTTTAAAGACCACATTGATGAGTGTTTGTTGCCCTAAAGACCCAGCTTTAATAGCAGTTCTTATTAGGAATAATGTACTGCAGTGATGATGATCATATTGTGCTGAATGGGGCTCTACTTAAAAATGACAGTCAGCAGTCCTTAAATTTCATCTTGCCAAGACCTGAACAAGAGATGCACGCTCTAACGTTCCTTTTTCAATCACATGTTATTGCCATTAACGATCATCATGAATGAGTATATGTGAGTTAAAAGGACAAGGAATTATTTTTTGGACCATGGTAATGGCTATTTTTCACAGTAGGAGGGACTCCTGGATACTGAACATAGCATTTTTTCTCTCTTTGTCAGAGGTTTTGTCAAAATCAACTCTTTTTTTTTTTTAAAGATTTTATTTATTTGACAGAGAGAGACAACACGGAGAGAGGGAACACAAGCAGGGGGAGTGGGAGAGGGAAGAGCAGGCTTCCCACGGAGCAGGGAGCCTGATGCGGGGCTCAATCCCAGGACCCTGGGATCATGACCTGAGCCAAAGGCAGACACTTACTGAGCCACCCAGGTGCCCACAAAATCAACTCTTGATGATCATCCAGACCAACAACAATGCTTTACGTTTGCATAAGACTGTAGTTTTCTGAGTGCATTTTTTCCTTTTTTTTTTTAAATGAGGCCCTCCTAGTAACTCTTTTTTTTTTTTTTTTAAGATTTTATTTATTTATTCATGAGAGACAGAGAGAGAGAGAGAGAAGCAGGCTCCCAAGGATCAGGGAGCCTGATGCGGGACTCGATCCCAGGACCCTGGGATCATGACCTGAGCCGAAGGCAGACACTGAACCATCTGAGCCACCCAGGCGCCCTCTCCTAGTAACTCTTTAAAGTAGACAGGGAAGAAGAGGGAATGAGGGTCCTGAAAAGTGGAGTACCTTGTACAAAGCCACTGTGGTTTGTCTTTTGCTTTTTTGATTTCTATCAGAGAGCAGAGTGGCTATATCCATGTAGATTATCCTTACAACCCAGTGGAATAAAACCATAATAGCTAACATTTACATAATACTTTACAGTTTACAGATAAGTATTTCCATATGCATTATTTAATTTAATCTTTAATCTGTGAAAGGTTTATCATCCATATCCCCATTTTACAGAACCAAGGCTCAGAGGTCTCATGTGCCATTGGCCTAGGCTCTGGCAGATCCAGGACTGAATCCCTGCCCTTGGACTCCTGTTCTATTCACTTTCCTTTACCCATGCTGCCCAAATAGCCCTCCAACACAAAAATTACTTAATATTTAGCTGTTTAATGACATGTGATTGCCTTTGGGAGAAAAACCCATCATGTTTTTTGTGTGTGTGTGTGTTTTTTTTAAGGAAACAGTAATGTTTGTTTACATTATGTCCCTCAGTAGCAGAGAGAGGTGACCCAGAAAATAGAGCTAATCCACATTTAGTTAACTCTGAGTTTCATTTCCCCTTTCCTTAATATATGTCTGCTATTAAGTAGCAATGGGTCAAAGATGGAAAAAAAAAGATATTTTAAATTGTGTTTGATTCAATCCATTTTACTGTTTAAGATTTTTACCCTGTTTCTCATTAGGCAGCTAGGTTTTTTTAAAATTGTCCTTTTCTTTTTTTTTTGTAATTTAGAAGTTAATGCTCATTCTGAGAACCAGAGCATCTTTTTAGACGCAGCGTTAGATTTGATCATCCTTGAGAGCAGGGCAATATACTCATTCCTATTTTATAAGTGATGAAATGAAGGCTTGAGGAAGTAATGTGCCAGGGTCCCTTAGGGAAGAAAGAGAAGGCGTGGGAATTGAACTTCGACCTGTGTGACCACACTGAACTGCCTCCTTGTGGCTCCTCTCAAAACTGGGATACAGCCTGGAGCCTCACTGCCCCACAGAAATGTAACGAGAGCCAGGATCTGTGACTTAAAATTTTCAGGTGGCCACAGTTCAGGACATGAAGAAGGTGGAATTAATTTTAATAGTGTATTTTATTTAACCCCAGTATATCCAAAATATTATCACTTTAGCATGTGATTAATATTAAAAATTAATTTTAAAATTGAACATGTAAAATATTACTGAACTAGTGTGCATTTTTTTAATAAGTAATCCTTGAAATCCAGTGTATGTTTTATACTTACAACCTATCTCAGAATAGTCATATTTCAAGTGTTCAATAGCCACATGGGGTTAGTGGCTTCTGTACCGGACAGCACAGACCTTTATTAATGACCTTGACTTTGAGAGAAATGTGACTCTGTCCAGGCCAGAAGCTCTAAATAAAATGTGATTCTGTCAGAACATCCCAGAAATCTCATAGCACTGAAGACAAATTTCATTTGAATTCTTGGAATTATACGGCGTACAGCTTTAGACCTGTTCATAGCAATAGATTTCAATGAATGTTATCCAAATATATTTGGCCTCTTTCATGACCATTTCACTGGACTTTGATGCTAATCTATTATGATTCTGTGCAGCATATTTACCGTGTGACAGATTGATAAGGAACAGCTTTCCATGCCAGCATTCTTAATTTATATTAATTATTGTTGGCTTTGCTTAGAACCTAAAATGTAAAAGAAAATAGGCAAGATTAGCATAAACTTTTTATGGATGGAAAGAGCAGAAGTCCCTGATGGCTCAAGAGAATATAATCGAATATGTAAATTCAGGGCATGGGAAAATATTTTTGTGACTGCTTGGGTAAAAGAGTTGCTAGTGTTTGCTACTGAAACAGAATATGGAAAGAACCTCTGGCAGAATTACATCATACCTCCCTCATTGCCAAAACTCCCTTCTGTTCACATGATAGGATATGGGTGTTATATGGGTATTACAATAAATATTATAATCAAACTACGAGAGAAAGTGAAGTGGGATGTCCGATAATTGAACTGTATAGAAGAATTTCAAAAGCAAAGTACATTCTGTAGTCTGATCCTTTAGAAAATTAAATCCTAAAAAAGAAAAGGACATGGAAAGAAGGGTGAGCATTATCTTTGAAATGAATGTTTGGGATTAAATTTCTTTCTAGCTCTGGCACTAGCTCCACCACCTTTTAGTTTATAAAAACGAATTGATACATTCAAGATAGTAGTTCTTCTCTTCTCTGCTTTTCAACTGAAGCCTCAGAGAATCCGAAATGTTAACCCACTGGATAAAGAAAAGCTTTTTGCGCTCCTTCCTACCACATGAGGATGTCAGCTTTGTGTGGGCAAGTTCTGCACTCTCCCCTTGCAGGGAAATCTCACTCCTTGCCCCCACCCCTGTGGTGACCTGCTGGTATTCAGGGTACTTCCAACCTTATTTATCTGTAGTCTCAATCCCATTACAGCCCCTCCCCAACTTGAATCAGTCGCCCAGTTCCTCTGCCAACTTCACCCAGGGACCCTCCAGTTCTGCTCTGTTTGGGGCACCCACCAACATAGCCAGGACACAGGCTTTTTGTGCAGACCTTTTTCTTCTCTACCACCCTAATTCTGATGTTCCTCTTTGACCTTAACCTCTTACCTCTGCCCACCCTTCCCTTTCCCCTCTGTCATTCCTGCTGACCCTTTGATGATGACCTGCCACCTCCTAGCTCCTCTCCATGCTCAGTTGTCTTTTTCTAAGACCTTAGTATTGATAGGCCTTCCATGACCAGTGTGATTCCCCTCATTCCTGCCCACCCTGCTCTTCACCAGTGTTACAGTCTCTGTGCTCTTTGATTTTTATGTTCATAATTTATAATCCCATCTCTAATTTATCCCTTTCACTAATGCATGTGACATCAGCTTAGACTCTTGCACACCTTGACCATCATTTACTTGCCTGACCAGGCCCCCAGCTCAAGGTCCCCCACTGCTTGCATTTTGCTTTCCCTAGACCAGTATTTCTCAACTCCTTTTCATTATCAGCCCCCCACCCTCCCCCTAGGAGCCTTTTAAGCATTTTTTCCTACATACCTCCTTCCCCAATAAATACTCAAGAATAAGATTTGTTAAATAGCATTGAGCTTTGGGAGACCACAAACCGTTGTTGTATCTAGTTTTATTTTTTATATGTAATCTAATCTTATTTTCACGGCACAGCTCCACTCCAAGAAGCAATTTTCACCTCTGTTAGGAATGTATGCTCTAGACCCTCATCCAATCTGTCAAGTGTTGGGGATGAAAAACAGAAATCTAAGTTGAGGGGGACCCTAACAAAACTCTGAAGAGAGCCTTATGAAACAAAACAGGATCAGGGGTTAAAGCTGTTAAAGATTCATTCCTTATGGTCTTAGAGTATCTTCCAAATATTTTGTTCTTTTCCTTCTTCCCCTCCTTAGTGCCCATACACACACCCAGAATATAGCATCACCCCTTACTTTTACTAAGAATATTCAAGTCAGTCAAGGTCAATTTTTGCAGCTTCCCTTCTTCCTACCTCAAAATTTCCTGCATGTTCACAGACTCCCCCCCTTCTTTTGCTCTTCCATGGAAGGAAGAATTGTCTTGCCTCCTTAACACGGCCAGTGCATACATCGTGTTTATGCATTGTTTGTTCGTTTTTTCAGGTTGAGGCATAAGTGACATGGAAAAAATGCACAAATCTGGGTTTTGACAATTCTATATACTCTTGTAATTACCCCGCAAATAACATAGGACATTTCCATCACTCCAGAAACACCCCGTATGCCTCTTGCCAGTAATTTCCCCTTCCCTTGAGGCAATCATTGTTCTGATTCTTTCCACCATAAATTAGTTTAGCCTGTGTTAGAACTTCATTTAAAGGTGATTATTTACTATGCACATTTTTGGCATTTGGATATTTTTGCTCAGCATTCTGTTTTGAGTCTTACTCCTGTGGTTACATGTTACATTTCTTTTATTGCTGAGTAGTATTCCATCGTGTAAATACACTGCAATTTGTTTATCCATTTTCCTGTGGGTGAATACTTGGTTTCTTTATAGGTTTATTATGAATATTAATGTTGTGACTGTTCATGTCCCAGTCTTTGTATGCTTATTTTTCTTAGGTTAATATCTAGGAGTAGAATTGTGGCTAAATGTATCTTTAATATTTTAAGAGACTGCCACGCTGTTCTTCAAAGTAATTGTACCACTCTCCCTCCCATCAACAATGGTAAGAGATCCATGTGCTTCACACCCTAACATTTGGTATTGTCAGTCTTTTATATTTTAGTCATGAGTAGGCATTAGTATAAAACCCATATGTATTCTTGATTCTATTTCTGCCCTCTTCCCCTATCCAGTATTGTGGGCTCCTCTTAGGTCTTCAGATTTTTCCCATTCCACAAATTTCTGTATACCCCAGGTTCCCCTAGATGATCTTTCTCATTTCAGCTATTCCCTCAAGTTGTTCTAACTCCTTCTGAAATGTCTCCCATCAAATCGGCAAGAATGGTTAGCATTTGGTGTTTCTCCTTCCTCCTCACCTGTTCATTCAGCGCTCATTCCCCGGATGTCCTCTGAAGCGAAGAATACGACACTGTTGAGCTCCTCCTGCTTTTGATGCTCTTTATTTTGTTGCCTGTCTTATAACGTCGTTTTTTCTTTTATTTCCAACATCTCTTCTTCTTCCACCCTCCCTATAAATTGAGGGGCACCTGAGAATGTCACTGATTGTCCGTTCCATACACACATGGAGTCCAAATGTCTCAGCATTTAGGACTTTCCTCTCTTTTCCACCACTCTCCCATGCTGTGTATACCCTGACCCACAGCCACACTGACCACTTGCCCGTGTAGGTGAAACACAAGCCTGCAAGCTTCATTGGAGAGAATATTACAAAGGTTTTAAAGTAAGAACTCTTCTAAAATATGGTTTCATTTGCATCATTTTTTTTTGAGAGGAGTGGGGGAGGGGCAGAGGGAGAAGGAGAAAGAATCTTAAGCAGGCTCCACAGCCAGTGTGGAGTTGGACCCAGGGCTCGATCTCAGGACCCTGAGATCATGACCTGAGCCGAAATCAAGAGTCTGACACTTAACGGACGGGAGCCACCCAGGCGCTCCTCATTTGCATTTTTATCTTCTGTTCCGTGTTTGTACCAAACTGGATTATCTGGGAAAGGATGAGAATGTTTACCTATTTTCTCAAGATTTGAGAGTTACTTGTGTATACACAGATTGCTAATTGTTAAGATATTTTTAAGTATCTCTTCCCTACCGAAACTCTATTCATCCATGCTGTGATTGCTAATGAATTGAGCATGAGTGAGTTGTTTTAAACCTATAGTAGGGTTTGCAAGGACTGGTCGCTTTTCTCAATCCCTTCTTTTGCGGTGATGGCTGCAGTAAACCCTGGTGAGGTCGGGAGGCAGCCGCACGGGAAGTACCGTGAGGGAGAGCAAACTTGAAGGGACCCTAGGTTTTGTTTATATTCTCTTGAAGGATTGGAATGTTTTTTCTCTCCCTGCATATATATTTCTGACAGAGGATTATTAAACAGGCCAGACCGCTTTGTCAAATACAAGAGTGTTCAGTGGTCTCCCCTGTCCTGAAAATTATCCCCCACCCCCTTGTCCTTAAGCTCCCTTAAGTTTCCCTGGCTCCATTTGCAGTCCGGTCTCCTTAAGATCCTGTGCTGGGCTCTGACTTGGAGCAACTCTTGACTGGAGACATAGCTTAAAGAAGGTACAAGTCAGGGGCACCTGGATGGCTCAGTCGTTAAGCCTCTGCCTTCGGCTCAGGTCATGATTCCGGGGTCCTGGGATTGAGCCCCGCATCAGGCTCCCTGTTCTGTGGGAAGCCTGCTTCTCCCTCTTCCACTCCCCCTGCTTGTGTTCCCTCTCTGGCTGTCTCTCTCTCTATCAAATAAATAAAATCTTAAAAAAAAGAAGAAGGTACAGTCAATTATAAGAATAAGAGAAATGAACAAGGAAGTGTTGAATCACTATATTGTACACCTGAAACTAATATAACACTGGTTGTTCACTAACCAGAATTAAAATAAAAACAAACAAAAAGAAGATAGTAGGAAGGGAAAAATAAAGGGGGGGAAATCGGAGGGGGAGATGAACCATGAGAGACTATGGACTCTGAGAAACAAACTGAGGGTTCTAGAGGGGAGGGGGGTGGAGGGATGGGTTAGCCTGGTGATGGGTATTAAAGAGGGCACATACTGAATGGAGCACTAGGTGTTACAGGCAAACAATGAATCATGGAACACCACATCAAAAACTAATGATGTACTGTATGGTGACTAGCATAACATAATAAAATAAAATTTAAAAAAAGAGAGAGAAATGAGGGTCACCATTGGGAATTTCTTCTTGCATGCATTAGCTTACTTTAGGGGACCAAGCTTCTCAACTTTTTATCTTAAGTCCAGTCGATCAGTGTTGCCCCGATACAGAGACTAAATTTGGAATCTAAGTTGTTAAAGATCGTCAGGCTTTCAGATCTATTTTTAGCTCTGTGTAGGCCAGGAGGAGCAACAGGAAGGGCAGAAAGAGGAATATCCAAGTTCTCCACGTTGCCTCTGGCCCATGCTTGCCTGTGGTCTGCAGGCTGTGTGCTGGGAAGCACTGTGGGGATGTGAAGCTTGCCTTGAAGTCTTCCTCCCACCTTCCCCTTCCCCGTGGACCCAGCCTGGCGCTTGCCTTCACGCTGTACCGCCTGTCTGCTGGACAGCATGGCGGGGCTCTCTGCCCTCAAACCTTTCTGCCTCCTCTTCTCCAATGAGTAACTAGCACACTAATAGCTGACACCTGCATGATGAATTACAAAGCCCTTCCTCGTGCCTCATACAGCTGCCCACTCAGAGTGGTCAGAGGATAGGCACCATCCCTCTCCTATTACAGACTGGGAACCGGGCAGGGAAGGGAGGGTTGTGAGCAGTTAGCTCTATCAAGTGGGACCTCCGTAGCCAGCATTTCCCTGTTACTTCTTGCTGTCACACCATCTCTGTGTCTCTCCTCAGGACCAGGAGCTGTAGAAGAACTTAGTAAGTTTGGATCTCAGTTCTACCATGTTGTAGTGTGTGACCTTGGGAAAACAATTTTATTTTGCAACGCCTCCAATTACTCACTTAGAAAGTGAAATAATACTAGTAACTTGTTTTCATGAGTACTACACATGAGAATGCCTATAAGTACTTAACGTAGGACCTAGCCCCCGATAAAGATGAAATAAGTTTTAGCTATGATTAGTTATTAGCCCAGGGACATAATTTCCCACTTCCAATTTGAAGCTCAGCTTCTTGGTATAAAATTAATAATGAATCAGAAGTAGATAATGCATTTTCTAGCCCTGCAGTTAAACAGCTCCAGGCAATATTCAGCCTCCTTGAGACTCAGTTTCCTCCTTTTTGAAATAAGGGATGGGACGAGGTGATCCCATACATCTAATTGCAAGAATCTATGGTTTTAAGTATGACTCCCATGTTTCTAATCCCTTAGCTGAAGTGGAAGACCAGAAAAGAACTTAAAAGTCACTTTTCAGATGTAATAGTTGCACTGGGACAGCATTCTGTTTTTGCCACAAAATTAGTCAGTGAGGCTTCTGATGGAAATTCCAGATGGGAATCTGGCTGGAGAGTGGGAAAGGGGCGAGTGGAGGTAACATTCATTGCCTTGTCCCGTGCATCAATCTGCTAAGCATACCGCCTGCGTGCATTTTTTCCCACCCTTGCAGGAACCTGGAGGGTAGAGATTAACGTACGCATTCAATAGATTTGGCTACCGAGGCACCTGTGGGGGAACATCTAATCCCAAGTCCTACAGCTCATGAGGGCAGAGCTGGGATTTTGACAGCGATCAGCCTGAGCCTAAAGCCAGGCATGTGCCCATCCCACTGCATCATCCCAGGGACCCTTTACCTATGGGGTAAATGAATGCTGGCTACATCAGGCTCTTCTCAGCTGCCTTCTCCTCCAGGTTCCAAACTGGGAGCACAGTTTCTGTGCTTTCCTTCAAACCATGGAAGGGCTTAGCATAAATATTTGCATGAGCTTTGAAGTGATGCTGGCTCGGGACAATTTCCCTTCACTCCCCACTCACCTCCTTGCACTCAAGGCACAGAGCTGGCTTCCGATGTGCAGGAGCGAGGCCGTGGGCGGGGGCGGGGGGGTTGGCAAGCATCCTGCTGCCGGGGTTCGGGGCAGTGACCTCATTGAGTTGATGAAGACATCAGGAGCCTTCTAAAGGAGTGAAACAGGGGCGCCTGGGTGGCTCAGTGGGTTAAGTGTCTGCATTTGGCTCAGGTCGTACCTCCAGGTTCTCGGATGGAGCCCCGCCTCGGGCTCCCTGCTCAGCAGGGAATCTGCTTCTCCCTCTCCCTCTCTGCTCTCTCTCTCTCACTCTCGCTCTAGCTCTCTCTCAAATAAATAAATAAGGAGTGAAACGGGAGGGACTATTTCCTCAGGACCCGCTCTGGGCCAGCTCCTGTGTGAGGTCTTTTGTGAGCCGTGTCTGCATCTCTGCCGCCTGTAACTAGCCGGCCCCAAAACTTTCTACCATTCTGCTCCTCAGTTTTCAGCTGGGGACAGGGGTGTTAAAGACAACCAAAGCTTGACCCCTCGCAGCGCACAGGGTGGGCACCCCAGCTGCCTCCCGTTATGGCTGCAGTGACCTCACTCTGATCCTGCAGACCCACCTGTGTTGGGGGAGGGTGTGAGGTCTAGGTCATCTACTCTCTTAATGCTAACTATACTGATTATAGTTTTGAATTGAAAAAAAAAATGCATTCTTCATCACCCCATAATATGAATCTGCTCTCCAGACACTTTTCCTGTGTGACTTCGTGAAAAGTCAAGCAGCACAACTAGTGTGAACACCAGTAAACCCGATGCTATGTTTCCACTGCATTGCCCAGGGATGTGCTCAGTAAACTTGAACATAAAAGAGGCTACACAAAGTCCGATCCAATTTTCTTCTTTTTTTATACAGGAGAAAGAGTAGAGCCAAGAGCCATAGAAAAATGTGTGTTCTGAAAAGATCATCTGTCAGATATTTACAATTTGACTCTCACAATTCAATTTTTAAGAAGAGCTGGTAAAATCTATGTGTCCCCCTCCCCCCCCCCCCAAAAAAAAAATCATAATCTTTTTCCTTTGTGAGAGACATCATTTTGGGACCCAAAAACAATAAAACACTCCCAAGAATGGAATCATAACTAGGGGAGCTCCCCAGCACTCCCAAGTTCACACTGTGGTTAATGGGAAATTTTACTGTTGCCAAGTGGATTGCCAAATCCATTTATTTCTGTTGCTGGCATTTCCTAAATTCTCCCAAAATGTCAATACTTTTTCAAAGCAAGCATCTGCTTTTAGTTTAAATGAATGTGTCATGAGATTTTAGACAGGAATCCAAAAAGTTTTCTAAATTGACAAACTTAACAGGTCCTTAATTACTAAAAGAAAATATGGTGAAGCCTTATTTGCTTTCGCTAAATATCTGTCATTGAGATAGAGCCAGGAAAGTGAGTTGATGCAAACATTTTTACTTACCACACAAGAAAAACAGCCCCACTGCTGTATAACCAAAGGGAAAATTCCCTGGGAAGCTACAAAGGTTTAATGGCAAAATTTGCACATTATGAGCAAGCTCTAATTTCTACTTAATGTTTCCCTCATGAAATCAATGATGAAGATGTTATTGGCCCCAGGAAGCCCTTCTCGGGACTTTTAGCCTTTTGGAAGTTCCTGGGGGGAACTTGAGAGAGTAGAGTTTTTCTTGCCGAATATTCGGAGATTTTTATTTATGCTGTGATGCCCGCACGGATGACATGGGCTCTAAGACTTGGATGCAGAGTAGAGGCGTCCAGAGAGAGAGAAAACGGCCTCTTCCAACAGCGGTCTTTCTCAGTGTCCCCTCCACTCCGCCCCCCTCCCGGCCTCCCCATCATCCGGCCAAATCAACTGGCCACTGTGACTGTCCTTTTGGCTCCGATTGGCCCAGGGAGTCTTCTTTCATTTTTTGGCTTTCATCATCCTCTTCTATTTAGCCTTAGACCCAGGATCAGTAGAGTGGGCAAATCCCACACAGAACCAGGGCAGAGTTTCCTGAAGCATACGCTCAAGTCCACCCCAACAGAATCACCTGAGGGACTTAATTAAGAATAATGATTCCTGGGCCCTACCCCAGACCTATTGAATCTTAGGAGGCCTGGGATTCTGCATTTTATCAAACACCCAGTGATTCTTAAGCACTAACATTTGAGGACAATTAATCTTGGGGGAAAGTGAGGACAAAGTATTTTAGGCCAGGAAGGATCATTGGTCATCAGCTGCTGCAGTCACTTGATGTTTCCTTATTTGGAGAATAAGGAAATGCAGGATGCTGAGAGGCAATAAATATTATCACGCTGGGACAGTTTTACTTTTACCTGCTCCTGTCACCTACCCAGGGATCCCTAATGGTTCCACCAATGCTGGTTGAACCCGCAACAGAAGCTCTGAAGCCCTTAGTGTGACATGAGTTTCCAAAAGGATTCAGAATGTTCCCTTCTCTGACTTCTGGCTGAAGGTGTTTGTCCATGGGGGATATGCTGAGGTTTGATTTTTATCAATTTATTCACCAGTTATGGGCTACTTAGTGCAAACATTTTCTGTGTTATTCAGAGAAATAACCTGTGGAGTTAGCTCAATCACAGGCTTGGTCAATTCAGATGCAAATGTTATTCTCCTATTTTTCTCCCTTTTGAACTGACCTGTCAATTTAGTGTAAATGGCTAACAGAATAGCCTTCTATAGATGGGGCTTACATTAAAAATGGGCTTCTGATTTTCCCAAATTGCTTATGATAGATCCAAAATGAATGTATTAGGAAGTTTTAATACTGTCTAATGCTGGCCCAGGGGTGATTTATACTGTCAGAGCATAGTAATTACCATTATTAAGAAATTTTATAATGTCTATTTGAAATTTTCTGCCTTTTTTTTTTTTAAATATCTTTTCACATGGAGATAACTGCCTAAACCTCTCTTTTCTAAGAAGCTTTCCTGGCTTCACTGAAGAAAAGGTTCAAAATTGCTCTTGATTTTTTTCTTGCCCAAATATTCACCTTTAGCAATCAACCCTAAAAATGCAGACCCTCTCCTTTATGTGGTTCTGACATCAGCTGAGTGGATTCTGAACTATGAGTCTGCCATTTTGGCTTTGTCAGCTGGGTGTTTGCCATAGAATGAGGTTTCCAGGGGTAACGACTTGTTTGTTAGGGGTGTGATTTTACATTTAGTGCAACGTATTCATTTGTGTATTTAATGATGATTTAAATTGTATTAAAAATCTAGGGCACCTGGGTGGCTCAGTCGGTTAAGCGTCTGCCTTCAGCTCAGGTCATGATCCTAGCGTCCTGGGATTGAGCCCCACGTCAGGCTCCATGCTCAGTGGGGAGTCTACTTGTCCCTCTTTCTCTCCCTCTGCCCCACCCTCCTGCTCATGTTCTCTCTCTATCAAATAAATAAAATCTTTTTAAAAAAATCATTATGGTATCAGAGAAAAAAAATCACTCATGTCTAGCTTTAATTTTTTGTGAATAATTAATTTGAAATGTGGAAGTATATTACTTTCTTTAAAAAGATTTTATTTATTTATTTATTTGAGAGAGAAAGAGTGAGCAGGGGAGGGGCAGAGAGAGAGAGAGAGACAAAGAACCTCAAGCAGACTCCATGCTGATTGCAGAGCCTGACGTTGGGCTCGACTGAGATCATGACCTGAGCCAAAATTGAGTCAGGTGCTTAACCGACTGAGCCATGCAGGTGCCCTGAAAGTATATTACTTTTGAAAAAATTTCAAAAACACTACACTCTCCTTGTTTTAAAAAATTAATTTAAAAAAAGAGGGAGATAGGTTTTAATGGGTGATTTTGGAAACATTGAACAAGCTAATAAAAGCCAAAACATATATAGTACCTACTGTGTACCTGATAATTTGCCTCAAGAGACACAACTAGTAAAGGGTAGAAGTAGAATTTGAAGCCAGTCCTTCTGGGTTTTGAGTTTGTGCTTCTAACTACTATGCAGAGTTAAGGTAGAGAAACTGCTTTAGCGGTACCTGGTAAGTAGGACGTGCTCAATAAATAAAAACTATACTTGTCATTTTCTTATGATTCTAAAGGTTAGGATGCTTCTGTCTTCCTTAGGATTACTTCTATAATACTGAAAGAGCTGTAGAAATGGAGATATAAAATGGATGATAATATTACCTACCTCTAACTCGATTAGGATACTGAAATGCTTATTTAAGATTTACAGAGATTAGGAATAAGAATAGTAAAGTCATGTTTGTTTGTTTTTTAAATTAATTTAGCAATTACTGAATTTCTACTATGTACAGGTCACTTTACTAAAATTATTGAATTTCTACTATGTACAGATCACTGGGATAAAAGAAGATTAGTAAGACATGGGTCTTGCCTATGAAGGAGGTCTCAGAGCGCCTCACATTTAAGAGAGTGAACGCAGACGTGCTGAGTGTGGCCGGCGCGTGGAACGAGACAGATTCGAAGTTCTAGATGAGAATGCTGGTGTCACAGTAGCTGTGTGCTGGGCGCACATCCCTTAGCTCTCGAAATCTATTTTTATTCGGGTGTTGGTTGCCGGTATTGTCATCTAAATCTTAAAAATGGCAGTAATTACGCCTAATCCATTATACTTAAAGAGAATTAAAATAAAGAATGCCAAAGAATCACTTACTGTGTCCTTAGCAGAGAGTAAGTGTCCAACAAACAGCTACTGGGAAACGGGAAGCGTCGATGCTTGCTTGCTCACGGGTGGAGGGACGTGCCCCCTCCGCGAGGCAGGGGCAGGGGCCCCTCTGTGCTGCGCTGGGGCCTTGGAGAAGAAGAGTGAGCTGGAGCCCAGATACTCTGGAATGTTGAGCTGAAGAACAAAGGGCAGCTGCCCCTTTGGAGGCCAGAACAGGGCTTCCGGACGGCCATTACTCCGCCGTCTTTTTTCCTTACAGAGATGCAGGAAGAAAACCAACATATAAGAAAGAGAACATATCTCTGTTTTCCACTTTTGTTATGTATTTAGGAGGTCTGATGCGGGATCATGCTTTGAGCTGGTGAGTCGGGACAGAGAGGAGGGGAAAGCCGTCTGTGAAGCGGCTTGGCACGGATGCCCGGCTGAGAGGCACAAGACCTCCGTGAGGCCGGCCTTCTTGCATGGACCAGGGCAAATCGCCGAGGTCCTCAGAGTCTCATTTCCTCCAGCTGTAAATCGAGGAGGATGAATTATACCCATAATTATCAATTCTGAATGGCTGTCATACTCACATGGAGAATTTCCTATTATGAGGTCTGGCCTAGGAATACCAAGGTCTTTTTTAAAAGCACCTGAAGTGATTTTAAGTACACTGAGGGTAGAAAAGCAGTGGGATCCGTGATCTCTTAGGTTCTGTAGGATAAATGCCAAAGGCCACGCAGTCTGGCTGGACCCGTGGGTACCTGGTCATGTTTGGAATGTTGCTCAGAACCACTTTATGGAAGGTTTTAAACAGTCTATCTGTATGCAGCCGGGCCTTAATGAAGATTTTTATATAAAAGACCGTGTTGAAGGCAGTGCTCTAGAAAAAATGTACCTGTCAATTGTCTGCATGTAGTAAGAGAAGACAGAGGGAACTAGAAACAAGTTGGGAACGACGGTGTGAGCAAGCAAAACTGAGCAAGGAGCAGTCTAGTCAAGAGAATTGCAGGAATATTGCTGCCAATTTTTAATTGTTATGAGAAAATTAGTAGAGAAACATGGGCTGTAATGTGGATATGAAAAGGGATGCCTCTGAAACCAAAATCAGGTTGAAATGAAGTTCAATGCTCACGTGGTAATCACGGTACTATATGACCAAAGAAGGTCCTGTGGAGATGAATTATCTGCTCTAAGTTATTATGTCAAAACCACATCTATTTCATAAGCTCCCACCAAAGGCTGAGCAAAGGAGACACGACAGAGGAACTGTCTCTTCCCACGATTTCTCTCCCTTTCAGAAACAACAAAATTACTGCTTATGAGTTTCTTAGGCTTTTGTAAAAAAACATTTTAAAATATGTGTTAAGGTGGCATGTGCCTGATACCTGTTGGTGTCTAATGACTCTCAAAGGCTCCCAGGGAAAAGCAGAATCATCCAAGAGTGCAGAGACAAGAGGAAATGTCTTGTCTTTGCATTTTGCAATACTCCTATACTAACAAAATTACATGGTGAGCTGTTTTTCTGAAAATGTGTCCATCCCTCAAGAGATTAATAGAGATAGAGTTTTTCATAAAGAATTAAGTTCCCTGTGAATAACTTTGTTGCTAACTTTTCCACTGTGTCTTATGAATGTTAATAGATAGCCTCAAGTGTTTAGATTCCTAGACTGCATTAAGTGGTAATTAATCTCACTGAATTCATATATAAAAGGTTTAAGTTGCCATTCTAACTGATGTGAGCCATGACAAATGAAAATCACTAAATCCTTTCTATCAGATTGTTGTGGGGGTTTTTTCTGCTGATTTTGAAGAATATCCAAGCTCATGTTATATCCTGAGGGACTTAACCTTCAGCCTTAATTTCCTAAGTCCGAATCTTCTTGTGGATTTTGGGAGGATTTCCAAATTAACGTTAATAAAGGAGGGGAGCCTGGGTGGCGCAGTTGGTTAAGCGTCTGACTCTTGGTTTCAGCTCGGGTTATGGTCTGAGGGTCGTGAGGTTGAGCCCCCTGCCTGGGGAGACTCTCTCTCCCTCTCCTTCTGCCCCTCCCCTTCTAAAATAAATAAATCTTAAAAAAAACAAAAGATTTATGAAATCCTTGGAGGAAGAATCCTGCTAACCATGAAATCAATAGTCAAATTACCAGGATTAAAAAAAATAAGCTTTCATTTACATGTGCCCATGGAAGAAGTACTTCAAGGTGTATTTTAGTTTAGAAACCCAGGAGTATGTGAACATAGTGGACTTATGTAGAGTCTTACAGACACTCTTTAAATGTTTGTTGACTAAATGAATGAATCAGTAAAAAAAAAAAAAAAAGCATCACTAAGAGAGCTGTGATGCACATGTCTTAGAACCCTGCAACTTTCAAGCCACATCCCAAAAATAATCCAGTGAAGCACACAGGTGTTACACCTTGCTCTCAAGGGCTGGACTGTGCATCAAGAGGAGCCCAGTAGGAGTGAGCTCACCCCCAGTAAGAAGAGGGTAGCGTGGACAGCCACCTCCCTTAAGAAATAGCTAACACGTCGTAGACCAATGATAGATGTTGGCTAAATTGAACCGTTGAATGCAAAGCCTGTGCAGGAAACACGATTTTTTTGTTTTCAAGGTCTGTGATAGAAGACTCTTTTCCAGGTAAAATTGCCTTGCAGCATGCTGCTTCTAGCACCTGGAGCTCAAACTCATGGAGTCAGTATTAGTTTTCCTTCTCCAGATCTTCCTCATACAGAGACCGAAGCCATGGCGGGTTTGCAGCAGGAGCTACACTGAGCTGCCTTGGCTAATTTATGGAGCAATTCTGCTGAAATCTCAGTGTGTACACAAATTACCAGAGAATCTTTTTAAAATGTAGGGTTCGATTCAGGAGGCCTGGATGGGGCTGGAGGCTCTGCATTTCTAAATTCCTGGTGAGGTTGATGATACTGGTCCATGCATCACACACACACAACACCTTGATGGTTATAAGAGGTGGGTTTCTAAGTAGTAGTTAGAAGAAGCAGATATGGTGTGATGGAGGAGCACTGGCTCTTGACCCAGAAGACTGGTTATACCAACCTGATGAGTCACTCAGCTTTTCTGAAATCCAGATTTTCTCATTAGAAAAATGAATATGATAGGCAATGAACACCTGCTGCATGGGATTGTTGTGAAAATTAATACTGTTATGTGAAAATTTACCAGAGCATAAGGTACATTGCTGAATAAATGATCGTTGACCCTAAATAGTGAAAACAGAAGCACCCAATCCTATATTGGTACCCAGTAAAGGTGGGGGAACCCTTAGGCTCTGTGCTCGCTATAGTTCAGGGATTCTGGTTTTTCATTCCAGTTCTTTTACCAATTACAATGTCTAGCACTTAGCAAGTGGTCGGTGTTTGTGAAATTGTATTAGTAGCAAAATTGGTCACTGCCAGTGTATATTTTTGGCTTCAAAACTATTGATATATCAAGATAATGACCTAGTGCTTCCCTCATGGCACTAGCAGGAAAGAGAACTGCCACCCAAAATACTGGTAATAACTTTGGGACCTTGAGTCCTCTCTGAACCTGAAATAATCACCTTCAGGAGAAGACTAAAATGAAGAAAACAGAACCAGCCCAGATTTTCAATAAAAATATGATAAAATTGCCGATCATTCTTTGCCAGCCAGTAGTCACAGTATTTCCTAACTTCACATATTATGTATAAATGGATGCCTCTTAGGTATAAAAGCCAAGATTAACGTGAGCAGTTTGGCTGTCTTGTCCCTGAGAGGTGGCTTAGCCTCTGTTCGGAGCCCAGCCTGTGGGGGTCCAACTAGTACTCCAGGGCTTCAGCTCATCTTCCACATCATTGTAAACCAGCTCCCACTGATGCCTCCACAATTGCTCCTCTGAGTGTCAAGGTTTCTGGTTAACAAACTTCTAAAATACTAAAGAAAGCTCTCAAGAAAGTGCATAGCAGGAAAGAGAAGGTAGAAAAATCAGTGAATAAACTGCAGCATCATTTACATCTCTTTCCCCTGAGAATTCAGAGACAGAAACTGTTGGCACCTTGAGACAATCTAGTTTAATTCATTTGCAGTGAAATCCAGAGGGAATCAGGTTATCTTTGCTAAAAGAAATGAGATTTCAATGTCAATCAGAGGATTGAAACAAAGTGTTATTAAAAGGTGTTGTTTTTTTCCCCCTCTTTATAATCTCTAGGTCCCAGGAGAAAAAGGAAGAGGCTATCTCCTTACTGAAGGACTCCATTAAATATGGTCCCGAGTTTGCAGATGCGTATTCTAGCTTAGCTTCATTGTTGGCTGAGCAGGTAATTGTGTCCTTTGAACTTCACAGATTTTTAAAAATTTTTACTATTGAATGTATATATTAATATTATCCAGATTTTGGTACTGATGGTTCAATTTATAGACTCATATTGGACAACCAATCTCTATGTCAGTTTCCTTCTTGCCAGAAATTACAAGCGTAGCTTTCTTACTCCAAAATTCCCGGTGTAGTGAAAGTAGCCTTTAGACAAAGATGGTCCATTAGAGGTCATCGGTGTATTCTGTGTCACTTTGAGGCAGAATCTGTCAAGAACAATACACAAGGGACACCTGGGTGGCTCAGTCGGTTAAGCGTCTGCCTTTGGCTCAGGTCATGATCTTAGGGTCCTGGGATTGAGCCCCACATCAGGCTCTCTGCCCAGTGGGGAGTCTGCTTCTCCCTGTCACACTCCCTCTGTGCTTCTCTCTCAAATAAATAAAATATTTTTAAAAAAATTTAAAAAATTTTTAAATTAAATTTAAATAAATGAATGAACAATACACAATATTTGCTAATTTTATTGCTGTTTACTTACATTTTTTCTGGGGAATTGCGGATGAAGTCAGATCTCCAAATTCAATATGCAACCAATTATTGATAATCTTTTTTTATTTTTTAAGATTTTATTTATTTATTTGACAGAGAGAGAGAGACAGCAAGAGAGGGAACACAAGCAGAGGGAGTGGGAGAGGGAGAAGCAGGCTTCCCGCTGAGCAGGGAGCCCAATGCGGGGCTCGATCCCAGGACCCTGGGATCATGACCTGAGCCAAAGGCAGACGCTTAACGACTGAGCCACCCAGGAGCCCCCAATTATTGATAATCTTAATAGATCCTGTGTCTCAGTACCTGTTAAAAGATCACATGAGTCTTATAGAACAGGCTCCGAAGAGACAACATTTCTCATGGCATAAAGGGATATTTTTTATTCCACTCCTTCTCTTCGCTTGTGTCTAAATGATCGGATACTATTTTTCAGCATTCTGGATGCATGTCGCCTGCTAAGGGGAAACAAACATAAATGGTCTTCTCTAAATTGATGATACTGTTTTATTGACACACATAAGTGCCTTCAATAGACAGTGGATTCTCCTATCACACAATTGCCAGATTGTCTTTTAAAATCAAAGTCAACACCTTCAAAAGGTGCCCTGTAGCATTCCGTTGGCTTAAATGTAATGAATGATTTGATACTGCATGTGAGTTACATAAAGGTGCGATTTGCATTCAAAAAACTTTGGAGGTTTCACCAGGAAGCCAATTTAGAACTTTCTGTGGATATTTAAGTGTCAGAAATTATATGCTTAGTTTTCATGCTCTAATATTCTCCATATAGTGTAGTTGGGCTTTAGACAAAAGCCCATGCCTGTGGTGGGTGATTTCAGGGCATGTTTTAGCACAGTGGTTAAGCTGACAGAAGGATGGTCGTGTTCTATGGTATACACTGGCCATCCTCAACTACCTCTGGCTTGTGTTGAAACAGGCACAATAGGAGATTTCTGAAGCAAAGATTGACTCTGCCATTGTTCCTTTTTCTCACCTCCTCCTGTTTCGTTCATTTTCATAAGACCTTTCCCCTGCCTCTGCCTGGCTGGGTGTCGTGCCATTACTCAGACATGCCAAGCATGTTTCTCTCCTGGGGCTTTTGCACTAACTGTTCCCTTTGCCTGCAGCACTTCTCTCCCAGACGTCTTAGAGTGTCCTTCCTCCTATCATGCTGGTTTCTGCACAAACATGACCCCATCAGAGGGCTTGTCTGTGATTACCCTTTCTAACTACCAACCTCACACCGCCCATCGTGTTCTCTCGCACCTTGTCCTGCCTTATTTTTCCCAATAGCATTTATCATCATCTAACATACTTTTTTTTTTTTTTAAGATTTTATTTATTTGAGAGAGAGAGCATGAGCTGGGGGCAGGGGGTGGTGCGTAGAGGGAGAAGCAGACTCCCCGCTGAGCAGGGAGCCCAATGTGGGACTCGATCCCAGGACTCCGGGATCATGACCTGAGCCAAAGGCAGACGTTTAAATGACTGAGCCACCCACGCACCCCTGACATATGTTTGTCTATGATCCTTCTCCCACCACTAGAATATTTAACTCACGAGCATGACCATCCCTTCTATTCATGGCTATATTCCCAAGTCTGTCACGTTGTATGCAATCAATAAATTTTGAGTGAATAAATGAATCCATATGAACTGAAGAATATATAGTCCCTCCAATCCAGTACATAGTCTAAATTTTCCTCTTCTATTATGGGAGGACCAAGCGTGTGGGCCACACTGTTTTGTAAATGGTCATACCTAAATGTGATGTGTTTGTCCTACACTGAGTGGCAGTATGAGGACCACCATGTGAAATTACTCTTCATAACTATAGACTCAGGGGTGGGTGGGGTTAAGGACAGCACCTACTGCATCATTCAGTGGCTCCTTTATGAGGACTCACGAGAAATTTCTCTCATCTCAGTATTAGGAAATGCTCCACTTCTTCTGAATTGCAAGCTTTTTGCCTTATTTTTAATCTAACGCAGGAAAAATCTTGTAAATCCTTAAAAAGGGTCAACTCTATTTCCATCCCTCTGGCCCCCACCTCTGACTAACAGCCATCTGGACTGTATAGTCTGCTTTTCTGTGGGTGCTGCTTTTATTCCTGGGCTTATCATTTTCCTTAGTTTATTTCCAATTTTTAAAGCTACCTCAATTTCTTTGTGGAATTATGAGGTATAAGCAAGCAAATACAGTTGACCCTTGAACAATGTGGGGGGTAGGGGTGCTGACCATCTGTGCAATCAGAAATCCACATATGGACTCCCCCAAAATGTAACTAACAGCCTACTGTTGACTGGATGCCTTACTGATAACATAAACAGTTGATTAGCATATATTTTGTGTATTATATGTATTATATACTGTAGTCTCACAATCAAGGAAGCTAGAGAAAGAAGATGTTATTAAGAAAATAGTAAGAGAAGATAAATTTACAGTGCTGCGCTGTGCTTATTGAAAAAAAGCCTGTGTATAAGTGGACCTGCGCAGTTCAAACCCACGTTGTTCAAGGGTCAGCTGTAAATAAAGCATTGCATTCATTGTTCCCAGATCCTATCTTTTTCCCAGTTCACCAGGACAGATAATAAACATTTAATGCTCTTCTTGATGAAAATCGCCCTTACACTAAGCGACAGTATCACTTACCTAATACGAGTGATAACATAGTATGTTGTTTTGCAGAGCTCTTTACAGATACAAGTAGAATGTGTATCTGTTCACACAGTTCCATCTTCCTAAAATGCCGTCTTTTCTTTCTCCCCTTACAAATCCTCCCCAGTTTGCAAGATCCAATTCAACTCCCATTTCCTCCCCCGACATTTCTCCGTCTCCCCTTCTCATAGGAGTCATGTTTCCTCAGAGCTCCCCTAATTTTTATGGGAACACACATCAACATGCAAAATAGTCACATATTTTTATTTCTTGAATTAAGATCTGAAACTACAACTTAAACAATTTTTCAGGTTTGTTTTCTTCACAAGACTGTAAGTTTCTTTAAGAAAAGCAGTGTCTTCTTTCTATGCCCATTTCTTTTCTAGGGCTTAGGACAGGTCACTGTATGATGCAGTCATTCATACAGCATGCCTGGATTTGATTTGCTTTGGGATTCAGGTACTCTGTAGTGTGATATTAAGAGCATTTGACAGGGAGCTAGGAGACCTGGTTCTAGACCTTCCTCCATAGTTAACCAGCTGCCCAGACTTGGGTAAGGAGTACTTTACCTCTCTGAGCCTCAGTTTCCAAATTTGAAAATTGATAAATATTCTAAATTATCTTTACTGCCTCTATGGCACTAACATTTTAAGAGTGTCTGAAATTATCTTCTTTCATGTCAACTAAGTGCTATTGAATTGGTTTTTACCATTTTTTTAATGCAAGTGTAATTAACATACACTGTTATATTAGCTTGGTAGAGCCATTGAACAATTCTGTGCATTACTCAGTGCTCATCAGTATACATGCCCTTAGTGCTTACGAATATTTCATTGAATGCTGTAAGGTTCCACTGTAATTAGTGCTATTGTTTCTGTACAAATAAAGCATTAACATGTTAATATTGTGAAAAGTGAATAGCCTTCATCAATGTCTGCTCTTCAGTTGTGTTTTCTTTCTAAATTCATGAGCTCCAAGTTGACAAAAAGTTACTGCTCTAAAGATGATTAAGATGTTCTGTGATCTTGAAATGTATTTCAGTCCATTCTGCAGTATCTTGCTATTAACACATTTTATAGAAAGTGGAAGTTTAAAAAGGACAACATATATATGTTTTCCTCTGTCATGTTTAAAATATGTTAGATGCCTTATTTAAAATCAATTGTATGATAAATTTAATTTTCGTGAACCACAGTGGTAAATTGGAGTAAAGTCATTGCATGTCATGTGGTTGAAGTTATGAACAATTTTTAAGAAGAACAAAGAATGACTACGATCATGATCTTTCCTCCCATACAAGGGTCACTTTTTTTTTTTTTGCCAGACTTTCCTGCTCTAGGTTCGAATGTAAAATGCTATGAGATCTAAGAATGTGATTGAAAGGTTTTCTCCTTTGCTCCTTGGGCAATTGATTTTTAACATCAAAGAGACAGAATAGCTGTTGGGCATAACTCAAGGTTGCCTTTCCTCTCTGACTTTCAACAGCTTGTCTTCATGTTTTGAATTCTTCAATAATAAAATAGTGCTTCAGAGGCACAAGCAAGGCACAAAGAAACTGGTAGAGAGATATCCACCCAGCTTAACATCCTTTGGTAGTAAGTGGATTCGTTTTTTGGTGGCACAAGCTTATTTAATAGCTTTCCAGAATTTCAGACTCCCAGAGTATATCAAAGCAATGACTGTAAACCTTCTTCACTCTGTAACACACTTGTGAAACCAGCCCTTCACATAGCAGGTCATCTTCCAGTGTCACGTGGCCCATGCGTACTGTGGGTGTGGGCCAATCTAATGATAGAAAATTGTGTCCTACACTGAGCTAAAGTCGGTCATCCTATAATTGGCTTCCTTTGAGCTTGGTCTAACAGAGAGCTTGTTGAGCACAGCTGTGTTATCACTTCCCTAATCACCCCTTTTCTAAGCTAACCCCTTTTCTTTCACCTCGTTTCTCTTTTACCCTGATTTCCAGATTCTTTGCCTCTGATCATGTTGCTTTGCATGGCCTCTGGGTGGTCCACTCTATGACAGTATGGCTCCCCATACTGAACTGTAGTTCAGCAAGTTCAGGATGGAATAGAAATACTTCCCTGGCTTGACATCCTGGGTGTCTACTAAATGTCGCCCTAAAATGAATGAGACTGGTTGTTTGGCATCCACATGATGCACTGGCTCACATTGGAGATACAGTCAACTGAAATCCCTATAAAATGTGAACATTTGTTAATGCAGGCCTCACCCATTTTGCAGGCATGTTTTTATAACCTGGATGAAAGGTTTCATCTTTATCTATATTTAATTTCAAATTCTTGATGATCAGCCTGAAATTTCAGATGTTCTAGGACTTTTTAGTCCTTTTTTCTGCCATTCTTTATATTAACTACCCTTTCCAGATATTTCACTTGGCAAATTGAATAAGAATAGCTTCTAGTTACTTATTTATGTTTTCGATAAAAAAAAAATCTTGCAGAGACCTGCATTGTGTCTGTAGGATCTTCTCTCCAGGCTGACCTCTCTTTTACCCGAGACTCTTTAGGTACAGTTATTTAATTTTTGATTCATTTACAAATCATACTATCATCTAGCTCACCTCATCTTATCTATGAGGATGTTGTGAGGCACTTTGTCAGAAACCTGCTGAAATCCTTCCCCTGATTGGAGGATGTGATTCTATTAGAAAAAAAACAACAATGGGGTGCCTGGGTGGCTCAGTCGTTAAGCATCTGCCTTCGGCTCAGGTCACGATCCTGGGGTCTTGGGATGGAGTCCCACATCAGGCTCCCTGCTCAGTGGGAAGTCTGCTTCTCCCTCTGCCTCTCCCCCCCCCCCCCCGTGCTATCTCTCTCTCTCTCTCTCTCTCTGACAAATAAATAAAATCTAAGAAAAAAAAAAACAAAACACCACCAACAGCAACAGGGTTCAATTGCTATGCCTTGTTCTTCCTGAAAGCATACTGCTGTCTGTTGACACCATTTCCCATCCTCACTGCCAGTAAAACTACGAGTGTAGTAATCCCTTTTAGGATTTGCCTGGGACTAACATTTTGTTCATCGCTCTGTTGGAACCCAGAGGCAAAAAGTAATTCTGTTGGGGCACAGTAGAGAATTTGAGGAGGGGAAAATTTGAAAAATGAGTTAATAAGTTGAAAAGGCATTACACGAGAGCCTTTTAAGGCCCGCCGTGGAGCCCCAATTTGAAATTGATAGATAATAAGAAGCAAAGGCAAGTGTCGAAGGAAAGAATTTCAAAACCTGAGAGGGAGAAAATCACATGGAGTATTTTGAGGTGACTTTTAAATGCATTCTGGTGGGAGTAGTGGAGAGCCCCCTTTCTGGAACAAAGTGTGGGAATGGACAGACGTTATTGTGGAAAAAGAATCCCTTTGTATGTAGGAACTGTTTGTATGTGAAGGCTGAAGGGAAAAGAAAATAGAAAATTAAAAATTCCAGGGCTGAGCACCTAACGTTGAGAAGACACATGGCCACAGAATGCCATGGGGAAGCCAAGGAGGAGGGAGATTTTAGGAAGGGAGGAAATGAGTTCGGCTTCCATGTTCCTTTTCAATTACACAAGTAATATGAAAATGTAAATGAAAAATATGGAAAAGTCAGGGAAGATAAAATATACCTTTCATTAATAATATAATATCTGGAAACAACAAATACTATTTTTTAATATCCTGCAAGTCTTTCAATATACTTATTTTGTTTTCATACTTATATTCACATGTAATTTGTATCCTATTCTTTTCACTTGCTATTAAATTATACATATTATACCTGTTTTCATAGACAGCCATCATAAATATCATTTTAATAGCTACTTACTAGTTATCAAAATTATACACTGTAATTTATATAATAATACCCCAACTTTTGGTCATTTGGGTTCATGTGTGCATGCGCGTTTGTGTGTGAGGGGAGCAGTGAACTTTTCCTTTCTTACAGCTTTTTTAAAACAATATTTTGAATCATTTCTTTTTTTTTTTTTTAGAATTTATTTATTTATTTGACAGAGAGAGACACAGCCAGAGAGGGAACACAAGCAGGGGGAGTGGGAGAGGGAGAAGCAGGCTTCCTGCTGAGCAGGGAGCCCAATGCAGGACTCGATCCCAGGACCCTGGGATCATGACCTGAGCCGAAGGCAGACGCTTAACGACTGAGCCACCCAGGTGCCCTG
>NW_027397089.1:5435501-5566923 GCF_003265705.2 Callorhinus ursinus
GATACAGAGAGAGAACAAGTAGGCAGAGAGGCAGGCAGAGGGAGAGGGAGAAGCAGGCTTCCAGCCGAGCAGGGAGCCCGATGCGGGGCTCAATCCCAGGACCCCGGGATTATGACCTGAGCCGAAGGCAGCCGCTTAACCAACTGAGCCACCCAGGCGCCCCTATTTTGAATCATTTCTAATGATAGATTCCTAGAAGTAGAATTCCTGTATCAAAAGAGTATCAGCATATTCCACTGAGATACCTTACTAAATTGCTCTTGAGATATGTTACTAAGTTGCTTTCCCAAAGAGTGGTACCTGTATCCTGCGCTCCCAGCAGTGCACAGCCTTTAAGTATTAAATGTTAGTAGAACATTTAAGTGGAAATAGCACGTGGACAGATGGCAGTGAGGGAGATTAGGGCTGGGAAGATGGATTTAGGACTTCAAATAAATGAAACCACATTATGAGTAAGTAATTTCTCTGAGGGGAAAATGGAGAATAGTGTGTGGAGAGAAAAAACTTGAAGAATTTTTTAACCTTCTCATTTTACAGAGAAAAATATGGGGTATACTGAATTAGGTGCTGTGCAAGGTCATACCGATAACTAGTGTCAGGACCAGGACTAGAGCCTGGTTTCTTGACTCCTCGGCACTGCTGTTTCACCGTATGACCCTGATGTCCCGTGGTTGGGCTGCGGCAATGGGCCACAGTCAATGAGGTTGGGTGTGGAAGGAGTGGGAAGGAAGAAGAGAAGTGATAGAGGAAACCCAGGAGGGTGACTTGTCATAGAAGTGAGATAAATAAAAGAATCCACAAAAAAATTGATGCCCCTGTCTGTCTACTGCAGCAAAGAAGTCAAGAAAACTGAGAACAGAAAATAAACTCTTAGATTCGAAGTCAAGGTGGTCTCGAGCTTACCGTTCTCTCCTGGTTCTCCATACCACTCAGAACTGGCTGTACTCCAGCTTCACAGATAGGACTGTAAACATTTATAAGCCCACCATTATTTTTAAACAGCCTATTCTCATGAGAGATTATATAGCTTGCATTACACTAGCAGTAAAGGGAAAAAGAATTAAGACTGCTTATGACTCTGACCCATTGTAAATTATTGCTAGCCCCAGGTTGATAGCCTATTGAAAAATTCAATTAGTTAATTTCATAACACTTAAAATACTTTTCTTTAATGTATTTTGAGATAACACCTCACCTGATAGAAGAATGAAAAGAAAATTGGAACAATAAAAGTTAGGAGAATGGACCAAGAGTGAATGGTCCAGAGTCAGCTTCTCTCCTTTGGCCATCTTTTGGGTCAGTTTAGCCATGTGTACTGTTGCACTGTGGCCAAACCAACTTGAACTAGACCCTACCTTAAGAATTTATTGATTTAATTATTCAGCACATATTTATTGAACATCTAGGTACCACTAAACATTAGAGATTGTTGAACTAATAAAGTACAGGCCTTATCCTCATGGAACTTCGAGTCTGGAAGGGAAGGCTACCCCTAAGCAAAGAATTACAGCCTCCTCCCCAATATCTAACACAATTGTGACAAATGTGCAAAGAGAAAGTACCAATGAGAATATTATAGGGACATAGCCTAATGTGAGAAGGGGTACATGGGAAGCAGGGGCAGTGGCCGAAGAGCAACATTTGGTCAGCCACCTGAAGAACTTTTAGACATCAACAAGGTAAAAATGAATAGGAAAAGCTTTCCATGTAGAGGGAATAGACTGAGTGAGGCCTCTGGGGGGGGGGGGGGGGAAGAAGAGCGGGATCTCTTCCTCTAATAGAAAATCCGTATGCCTGGAAGTGCAGAGAATGAGGCCAAAGGTGTGAGAAGAGTTTAGAGATGGGAGAGGGAGGAACTGCAGTTCTCTGCAAATGTGGCTTCCCCCCCCTTTTTTTGGTGGTCTCCTGACAGTGTTACACACCTGTGGTTGCTCACTCTCATCATACTTTTAGCTTTTCTTTAATAACAGTTCTTGGCATTTCCTCCTTAAAGTGATTATCCTTTGCATGAATTATCACAGGGTAGTGTTGATCACAGTCTGCTGGGTGATAAAAAAAAAAAATTCAAGATTAAGAAATACCTACCATTTCCTTGGTGAGGAGAAATGCCTAGTTAATTGGTTCATTTTAGTTGCATGAGAAAGAGAATTAGACATCAACTGTTGGCAGCTCGTTTCTCCTGAATGTCCCTGCTGAGGACTGATGGGTGGAAGAACTCTTTTGTAAAGAAAATAAAAGCAAAGGAGAGGGTGAGAAAGCAGGCATCTCTGCTTTGTGTTTTGAGCTGCCATGTCTTAAAGAGTTTCTTAGAGAAATCATTGACATGAGTTTAAACGTCCATTGCTCCTAAACTTCCCAGGTCCGTTGTAGTAAATAAAGACATTGGGCTAATGGGGAAATACCTTATGGCTTTGTGTGCTTATATCATTGACCAGAATAAAAATACTTCTAGAAAACAATTCAGGTACATGACCATGATGTCAGGGCACTAGGAGAACTTTCCATCCCAACCTCTGTAGGTCCTTCACCACTTTGGAATACCACATCTTATACCTTCTATGCAGTAAGTACCTGTTACAGGCCATTCATTAAGTCAGCTGTCCACAAAGTGTTGACTGGGGACCCCTGAGGTCCAAGAAGGTCAATGCAGTTTTCATAATACTACTAACAAGTAATTTGCCTTTTTTTTACTCTCATTCTCTCATGAGTGTACAGTAGTTTTTTAGAGGCTACATGATGTATTTACAGTTATGAAAAGACCATTAAAATATTCTCCCACTTTCCAGTTAAATGTCTGTGTTTCTTCACATACTTCAACTAAAAACATAAAAATAGATTAGCACAGGGACACCTAGGTGGCTCAGTCAGTTGGGCGTCCAACTCTTGGTTTTAACTCAGGTCCTGGTCTCATGGGTCCTGAGATTGAGCCCTGAGTCAGGCTCCGAGCTCAGCAGGGAGTCCACTTGGGGATTTTCTCCCTCTGCCCCTCTCCCCACTCACTTGGCTTGTGTTCTCCCTCCCTCTGGAATAAATAAATAAATCTTTTAAAAAATAGCATGAAAGTAGATATGAGAATCCATCTGTCTTCTATTATTAATCCAAGCATTAAAGAGCTTTGTAAATATATGAAATAATGCCAGTATTCTCACTAGATTTTTTTTTTTTTTGCTATGGAAAAATATTTTATTTTTTATATAAATGTATTATGTTTGAATTTATAATATTTTAAGTAAACTATAAATATTTTTAAAATTTCTCAGCTTTATGTCTATTGTGGTGAATATTGATAGATATAGCCCACATAAACAAAGCTCTTTGGGGGTCCTCAGTGATTTTTAGAGTACAAAAGGATCTGAAAACCACGAAGTTTGAGGACTGCTGCATTAAGCTTGTGTCCATTTGTCCTCCTGGTTGCCGCAACTTGAACTACAAGAAGTTTTCCAAACATATCAGTTGGCTCAAGAGAGCAAATTACAGTCGAGTTGCTTTTTCCAAAGATCTGCTCTTCACATTTCCTTCCCTGAGGTAAAAAGCATGTCATGTTGGGTAATTACAGCATGTAGAAAGTAGAGATGTTGACTATGTTTTATCTCTCCCCCATGGCCCATTTTATTTCCACCCTCCAGAAAATGCTTGAGCCTTGGAGAGGAAGGAGCCCATGGTTGCAGGCTGCCCATTTTAACCATCGCCCTCAAAAGCGATTTCATGCTGAGACCGTGGCTGTTGGGGTCTCTGGTGTATGGAAGACAGTACTATTTGTCATAGCCATTTTCTGGTCACCACCATTTTTAATTAAAGTTGTCCTATAAATAGGTTATATTCATTTCCTCTGGATCTCACAAGTCAGTAGGGACTAGGAATGATTAGCTTAGGTCAGGACATCTAGCCAGATGAGATAAATAAAAAAGTGAGTACTTGAAATAGAGCTTCAGGGATTCAGGACTACTGCTTGTTAAGATAAATGCATTTCCCTTCCAGAGAAGGTGGAATTTATTTTAAACAAACACCTAGAAGGTATTTTTCTCCTGTGGTGGTGGATCCGTTTCATTTTTTAATAAGTAGAGAGAGCTAATCATTCCTTGAAATTTACAGTCCAGCGAAAGGAAAAGACAGATATAGAAGACATTTTTCATAGAGCCCGAGTCTTGAGAGTGCCCTTGGGTTACCAAGGACACACGGATACCATCACTTGTTCTTGACACGCATGGTCTTTGAAATCCCATTACTTCTTTGGACTTTGAAAATTGCATTTCTAGGGGAAACCCAGCTCATAAGCCCCCAGTAAGAGAAGTTTTAGATGAAAAAGGTGATCTCTTCGGCTCTTTGAGAGCAACAAGAAGGTGGGAGGGAACGTAAAATTAAATCAAGTGAAGGAGGAATTGCCCTTGAAAACCCATGTTGACGGTTTTATTTGACTTCAGCAAGTTAGAAAGTGAAGACATCGGTTTCATTCTTTTCAGGAAAAACACCTTTCAGTTCTCCCACAGTTTAGTTACAAAGTGATGTTTCTAAGATCTAAAGTTGCCACTGATTTTTTTCAAGCACATCTTTATGTTCTGCAGCTGCTGGAGTTAATGGCAGCCAGCATTCTTGGGCATTTGGATCATGACAGGTGTAGAGACTTCATCTCACCCCAGGTCTGGGCATCACTCCTGGCTGCCCCAAGTACCTTGTGCTTCTCCACTCATGACGCTGTCACAGTACATTGTGATGTCGTCTTCCTGTCTGGATCCCTCTCGACTGTGTCATGGCAGGATTGTGTCTGTCTTGTTCACTCTTCCGTCTCCCCCATAGACTTGGCAAGTGTGTGGTGCTCACGAAATATTTGTGGAGGGGACAGATGGATATCCAAAAGTATAATTGTTTCTTTTGATGCCAGAGACACCATTATTTCCAGAAATCCTGCTTTTATTCAGGGCTTATTCAGTTCCCTGTCTGTCCACTAAAAACCTAAATTCTGTTCTCTGTCCCCATGTAGCTATGAGATGTGGGGCAAGTCTCTTAGCAACTTTGTGCCCAAGTTTCTTCATTAGTTAAAAATGGTGGCAAATTAGTGTCTATTTATATTTAAGTTATTTATATATTTTTATTTACTTATAAATATAAATTAATGTTCTTTCCAGCTCTAATATTCTTTTATTTCCTCTGCTGAAAATCTCATCCATTGTATTTTTTTTTTTTTTAAGATTTTATTTATTTATTTGACAGAGAGAGACAGTGAGAGCAGGAACACAAGCAGGGGGAGCAGGAGAGGGAGAAGCAGGCCTCCCGCCGAGCAGGGAGCCCAATGCGGGGCTCGATCCCAGGACCCTGGGACCATGACCGAGCCGAAGGCAGACACCTAATGACTGAGCCACCCAGGCGCCCATCCATTGTATTTTTAATAATTGGGTGGGTTTTTTAAGTTTTGATCTTACCATGACTATGGTAGTACATTTTAAAAGTACCATGTGGCTTAGAAATTTTGATCCTTTTAAGACAAAGGTGGCATTGGAGTCAAACAGTAACACGAGTTGAATGGTAACACAGGAAACTTGGGATTTTTAGGAGCTGATCACCCAGGTTTGGATTAGCCAGGGTACTCTTTTTCTGGTTGCCTCTAGGATATTAGGTGTTTATTGACCTCTGTTTCAGAAGATGGTTAAGAAAAGTTAAAAGGAAAAACACCTGGGTTAGTTAATTATTTCTCATTTAAAGCTAAGTGAAGGTGTGCCTGGGTGCTCAGTGGTTAAGCGTGTGCCTTCGGCTCGTGTCATGATCTCAGGGTCCTGGGATTGGGCCCCGCCCGCATCAGGCTCCCTGCTCGGCGGGAAGCCTGCTTCTCCCTCTCCCACTCCCCCTGCTTGTGTTCCCTCTCTCTCTGTCAAATAAATAAATAAAATCTTTAAAAAAATAAATAATGCTAAGTAAAGAGCTTTTGTAAGAAAGGAACTTGAGACTCTTGGCCACTTGGACAGGGCCACGACACCTGATATGGTCACAGGAACAACTCTAGGACATCTGAGCTCAAGAGCAGCTGTACTTAACTTTTTTTTTTTTTTGTACTTAACTTTTTTAAAACACTGCTTTTGGGCGCCTGGGTGGCTCAGTCGGTTAAGCAACTGCCTTCGGCTCAGGTCATGATCCCGGAGTCCCAGGATTGAGTCCCACATCGGGCTCCCTGCTCAGCGGGGAGTTTGCTTCTCCCTCTGACTCTACCCCCTCTTGTGCTCTCTCTCTCTCTCTCAAATAAATAAATAAAATCTTAAAAAAAAAATAAAACAGTGCTCTCGTTGGATTACATATATTTGTTAGTTCACTCGTCTTTGAGCTCCTGAAATAGAGGTATTTTGTTTTCTTCATCTCCATGTTTTTGGTATCTATCTCCCAGTGATAGAGGTAGTAATGCTAGCACTAACTAGTGATCATATGAGACTATGGCTAACGTGACAAAGTGCTATGTGCAAAGCCTTGTTCTACGTGCTTCACGTATTTTGATCATTTAATACTCACAACAACCCTATGAGATAGGTACTACTGTTATCCTATTTTACAATGGGCATGTAGAGAAGTAAGGTCACATAGATAGTAAATGGTAGGACTGGGATTCCAATCCATATAGTCACACACTGGCAGCCCAGTGCTTAATCACTATGCTATACTTTTTATAAGCATTGCAATAAACATGTCCTGAGTGAATGAATAAATGAGTAAGTAGGCAATGGTATTTGGTAGCTATTAATATGAGTGGAGTCTTACAAATTTGTGTTCTGCCTATTTCTAAACACAGACAAATTTGTCGGTCCTGCAGTGGATGATATTTTCATAAAGTTTTTCTTCTCTTTAATAGATTGAAAGACGATTTTGAGATTTTCATTCATCTTTAATTTTTCTAAGTTAGACAATTTGTTGTTTGGCGATCAAAAATACATATACTTTTTTTAAAAATACATATGCTTTTTAGAAACATGAATCTCCATTTTTGCTGGACTATGGATTTGTAATTCAAATAAGTGAAATTTGCCAAATTCAAACCATACCTTGTTTCCTAAATGGTACTTAAATGTGTGGATTCAAAGAGATGGCTGTAGGCGTGCCTGGGAGGCTCAGTCGGTTAAGTGTCCAACTCTTGGTTTCAGCTCAGGGCATGATCTCAGGGTTGTAGGATCGAGCCCTGCATCAGGCTCTGCACTCAGTGCGGAGTCTGCTTGAAAATTTTCTCCCTCTGCCCCTCCCCCACTCACGCTTGCATGCGTGTGCACTTTCTCACTCTCTCTCAAATAAATAAACAAATCTTCATAGAGAGGGCAGTGGTCATTCCACTTTGCCTTTCTGGTGTCTTTACCTTTCTAGGTCAAATCAAATGAAGCTTCCTTGGCTTATTGCACAACACTCAGTGCATTTTTATTCATAAGCCAAAGGTGTCACATCTGACAAAATCGATGCTGTACATTCCCTTTGTGTGTGTCTGGTTGAATGCTTAGTAGTAGTAAATGCAATAAAATTATGGAAAATGCCCGCGCTCAGAGCATATTAAAGGAAAAGTTGCTATGTGCTTTATGCCCAATCATTTCCTTTTACCTGATCTTCCCAGCAGTACCAGGAAACTATGAAATTGTTTACTTGTGAGTAATTGTTAGAACCTGGGTAGCTTTGATTCATTGAGTAGGTTTTACCTTCTATATTGTGAAAGAAAGTGTAACCTTATGAAAAATGTACCTAAAAGCTAGTTCAGAATTACTAGTGTGCTAAAGCCAATGTTTAGAAGAAGAGCAGGACAATTAGGAAATGACCTTTTGAAGATGTGGCAGTTGATCTGGGTCTTGCCACAATAGTAGGAGTTGGAGGTCCGCCTTTGGAGAGACATATATTCCTGTTGGAGGGTATGGCTCTGAGATGGAAAACACAGGTTGAATAAAAGAAGGAGCAAACAGTTGGGTGGTATTTGTATCTGGAAGTATTATTTGTCAAGGCCAATCCCTCCTGTAATCGGCATCGGTCTCCTTCTCCTTTCCTAAAAAACCTCCCCAAATAAACCATGCAGTGTGTGTAAAGAGAGTGTTAGCTATGCCAAGTGCAGCTGTAACACAGATGTCCCAGGCCTCCCTGGCTCCCAGTCCGATTGTCACCTCTGAAGATACTCCTCTATGGATGTGTCTTATCACTCATTTTCACACAGAGAGTTACTGGGGTGGAGGGCATCCCATTCAAACAACCATTTGAGGCTTTTTCCAATTGTAGGGCAAATCCTTCCAGATGTCCCTTCTAAGTAAACATCTGCTTATTTGCCCTAGAGGAACTAAATATGAGTGGATATGAACTGTAGGAATTTGTGCCATTAGCACTGACTTTAATTCAAAGTATGTAGTGTTTGATCTTGGTGCCTATTGCATGGTAGATGCTCAGGAAATTGGTTTTTACTTTTCCTATTCTATTGTTCAGTTTATTGTTGTTTTTAACTTTCTCATTTATTTTCCTTTGTTCTCTTTTAAAGGAGAGATTTAAGGAGGCTGAGGAGATATACCAGGCTGGAATAAAGAACTGTCCAGACAGCTCAGACTTACACAACAACTATGGGGTTTTCTTAGTTGATACTGGTGAGTGAAATTGAAGAGAACCTGTTCTGTTGAGATAATTCTATCCACCAAGTAAAATGGCAGCCACCCAAATGATGTCTCAGAAAGTAACATTCACTGGGCTTGGCAGGAAATACACCATTGACCATCCTATTGTATGGTGGGGCTGTCATTTCTCTAAGTCTTCAAGCTCAGCTCAGTAAAATCCATCCAGTTCGTATAGCGCTCAGGAAAACTCTCCAGATATCAGGATACTTGCTGATTTAACAAGTAGTAGGCCTTTGAGTATCATTTAGACAAGTCCATAAATCTATGATGATGAAACGGTCCTCGGCCATGATGCCGGGCTTGCCTCTGAATCTAGTTACCAGCAGATGGAAAATATTTCTTTATGTCTGATTAAAAAAAAGCCTCCAGAATTGTGCCATCATTCTTTACTTGATGTACATTACAGACACTATATTATTAAAATTGATAGAGTACTCTTATATGACAGTAGTCATAGTATGCTAAATAAAATATACTTACTCCATCTTATTTAATACAAAACTTTACTGGGCAGGGACTCTTTTTTCTTTATGATTTGTGTCCCATCTACTGTTGGCATTTTATGAATACTTATAAAGAATCAAAAGGTAATTGAATTTAATGCAAAAGCACCATTCTGTTCTTGTTGACTTTTAGACTATATGCCTTGTGATAAAATTCTGTTTTAATTATTTTGTCAATATGAATGCTCAAAGGGGTTTTTATTTTCTAGCATATCTGAAACTTTTCTGTTTTATAGAATGTAAATTTACATTCCGAAACTCCTAAGAAATGCCCCTTATTTTTGCATGTAAAATTGTTTTGTAGTGCCACCTACTGGTTTATTAGCAACACACTAATACATGAGGTGCCATAAAAGATCTAAAAACTGGAAGAGACCCCCTGTTGGTCTAGTCTTCCCTCTTCCTTCTACTTCAACAACAAACGATGCTACTCCCCTAAAAATCTCACTGGCCACCCTGTATATCTTCCCACCACTCCCTTTGTATTCATGTATTAAAATACATGAATAGGAAATTCTCCCTATTACCAGTGACCTGTACATAGATCTATACAGACATAAAATCTATTTTGGTGCAGACATGCATTCAAAGAAGGTGCACTTGAGGAGGTGTCTGCAGGTCATAAACATTCCATTTCATCTAGAACTTCAGACCGTTCTACAGTTCAGTCACTTAGATGTAATTTCACTAGGAAGCTTCTTTGGGGATCTCATCAGAGGCTTGATTCTAGTTCTGGACTTCGTCCTCAGTTGCCCTGGGATTTTTGTCAGGTCTCTTAAGTGCACTTTGCACTTTAGTGTCTATAGCTCTAAAGTAATACTTTTATTTATTTTTTAATAGCTCTTAAATCCCAAGACACAGCTAAAGGGTATCAAAGGGCAGCTAAATAGGGGCACCTGGGTGGCCCAGGCAGTTAAGAAGCTGACTCTTGATTTCGGCTCAGGTCATGATCTCAGGGTCTTGAGATTGAGCCCCACATTGGGCTCCATGCTCAGTGCAGAGTCTGCTTCTTCCTCTCCCTCTGCTCTTCCCCTCTTCCCACAAGCTCTCTCTCTCTCTCTCTCTCTCTCTCTCTCTCTCTCTCTCTCTCTCATAAATAAATAAATAAATAAATAAATAAAATCTTTTTAAAAAGGCAGCTAAATAGTATTAAAAATATCTGTAAAGATCATTTAATTAAAATATGCAAGGTGGCATTATTATTATTTTTTTAAAGTTCCATTACATAGGGCACCTGGGTGGCTCAGTTGGTTAAGCGACTGCCTTCAGCTCAGGTCATGATCCTGGAGTCCCGGGATCGAGTTCCGCATCGAGCTCCCTGCTCAGCAGGGAGTCTGCTTCTCCCTCTGACTCTCCCCCCTCTCATGTGCTCTCTCTTTCTCTCTCATTCTCTCTCTCAAATAAATAAATAAAATCTTAGGAAAAAAAGAAGTACATAAAGTTCCATTACATAAGTACTATTTAACAAAAATGTATGATTTTAAAAAAAGATTTTCAATATCTAGCTGATACATGCTTCTTTAAAGCAGTGCCTCAGTTACTATGTTGCAGTAGAGTAATTGAGAGCAACCCTTAGAAGTTGTTTCAGGACAGTTTTCTTTCTATAATAGCCTATTCTATATTTTCGTATAATGAAAAGTAACAGTATCTTGTATAAATAACAATCACTTATGATCTCAAAACATAATATTAGCTAGGGCAATTGCCAGAAAACACTTTGGCTAAAATGCTATACATAATAAAAGAAACAGATTTTAGTTTTTATTGCTTTTTTATTATTAATTTCCTTGGAAGTGGGACCGAATAGTAAAATGGTCCAAAGTTATGCAGTGGCAAGGAGATGAAGCCAAAATGCAAGCTCATTTACAAACTGAATAATTGATTGTATGATTCAGCGATATGAAGAAGAATGATATACATCAGAAGAGAAATTGAAGAGCCTCGTATATTGTATAATTAAAGCATGCTCTGCTCTCACCAACCATCCCTGGTTACAGGCTCTCCAGAGAAGGCAGTGGCCCATTACCAACAGGCCATCACACTCAGCCCAAGTCATCACGTGGCCATGGTGAATCTGGGGAGGCTCTACAGGTCCTTGGGAGACAACAGTGTGGCTGAAGAATGGTACAAACGGTAAAGCTCCTTTTCTCCACTTTGTAAGTTGCCCAAAGACCTTAATAGTCGCCCTTCCAATTTTTATGTAATCAGAACAGACATGCTCTTAGAATATTAACCAGTTTTGCCAATTCAGGTAATACAGATTCTCCCCTCCAAAGAATAATACCAGACACTAAATGGTATCCTCAGGAATGGCTTTAAAAAGGCCTGCTGGTTAGAACATGGTGCTAAGCCAAGGTTGGAATTGTTTTCTGAGGCTGTGGACTGCAGCCCAAACTGCAAATAGCAGTTTTGGGAGAATGGATACGGGGGCCAGACTGCACGCATGGGAACCAGCCTGTCACCATCAGTGGGAAAGATCCTTGGAGCTCAGTTTCCATATTGATAGGTCACTGGAGACATTCTTGTAGTCAGAGGGTGGCATCGGGATCTTTTTAAAAACGTTCTTCTTGATTATAAAAACAGAGACCGTGTTGGAGCAGAGTCTCAAACCACGGACTGTCCTCTCTAAACCTGCGTTTCAAGCTTTCGAAATGTACCTATGAGAATTTCAGTTCACCTTTCTCAAAACTCAGGGCCCTGCAGGTGGCACGCAAAGCTGAGCTGTTATCACCTCTGGGAGCACTGTATTATAACACGGGCCGCTATGACGAGGCCCTGCAGGTTTACCGGGAAGCTGCGGCACTTCAGCCTTCTCAAAGGGAGCTCCGCCTGGCCCTGGTGAGTGCGTTGGCTAAGGAAAATGAGGCAGGACACGCAGTGTGCAGTGCAGGGAGCTGGGTCAGAAGCCTCAGAATTGCAGCTAGAGCACCACGATGGATCCATTTTCTGAATATCCATATAACCAGTGTGGGAGCCATTCACCAAAGACATAGACACCAAAAAACTTTTAAGTTGTGGTTTGGGAAATCATTTCAAACTTACAAAAATTTGTAGGAATACTAAATAGCTCCCATATCCCCTTTCGCCCAGATCCATTTTTAGCACTTTGATGAATTTGTTTATCATGTACATATGTGTGTACACATCCACATATGTACATATGTGCATATTTATGTATGTGTGCAAATGCATATTATTAATACATTTATTTTTTCATAAGCCATGTAAAAGTTATAGATCTCATGCCCTTTATTTCATTTTTTTAAAAGATTTTATTTATTTATTTGACAGAGAGAGCACAAGCAGGGGGAGAAGCACCTTCCCACTGAGCAGGGAGCCCAATACGAGGCTGGAGCCCAATACGAGGCTCGATCCCAGGACCCCGGGATTATGACCTGAGTGAAAGGCAGACGCTTAACCAACTGAGTCACCCAGGCACCTTGCCCTTTATTTCTAAATACTTCAGCATACAAGGACGTTCTCTAACATAACTATAGTATGGTTCTCAAATTTGAGAAATTAATAATCAGTAATATTTTTAATTTCAATTTTTGGAAATTTGCATTTTTGCTACTCTTCTTTAGATCTGCAATAAATCAAATTTGTTATCTTGTTATAAACACAGCGTCCTGTTGAAACCATAAGAAATCATTTCTTTCCCACCCACAGCCAGTGATGCTTATTAAGGAGGGCACGTATTGCATGGAGCACTGGGTGTTATATGCAAACAATGAATCATGGAACATTACATCAAAAACTAATGATGTGCTGTGTGGTGACTAACATAACATAATAAAGTAAAATTTAAAAAAAAAATCATTTCTTTTTGAAATATTTAGTCAACTTTTTAAAAAAGTCACAAGTCATTTCATTGATATCTTTGGTGTCCCTGGAATTCACACACAATGCATGCACATACCTAAAGAAATAAACAGAAACAAACAACAAAAATTTAAACCTGTAAACTCTGGGAATTCTCCCTCTGAGTTGCAAATAGACGCTAAGCATTTTTTTCTGGAGTGTTTCTGGAAAGCCTCTATTCAGAGATGCTTTATATGATGAGGTGATAACAGTGTCTCCTAAGCCAATTCAGTGTGGTTTTGCAGGCTCAGGTTTTGGCCGTGATGGGTCAGACAAAAGAAGCTGAGAAGATGACCAACCACATCGTGTCAGAAGAGACCGGATGCCTTGAATGCTACCGCCTGTTGTCAGCAATCTACAGCAAGCAGGAGCACCACGACAAGGTAGAGAGCACGCTGGAGTTGTTTGGATTCACAGGTGGAAAACGGGGTGCGCCTGATTAATTCTCCAGTGTGTGCATTTATGAGGCTGAGCAAGCTTGAATATCATCCATTGGCATAGCCTGTCTTACAGATGCTTTTCACAGATATCTCCTTAACTCTGATATGTCCCCTTGAAATAATACTTTCTTGGCTCATCCTTTGTCTGAAGATTTTATGTGACAGTATCTCAATTTGTTTTCACCTAACTAGATAAAGACTAACATTTGTATGCTTCACCATTTTCCATGTTCCTTCAAATACATTATTTATAGAATCCTTATAACAGTCTTTTTCAGGTCAGTGATCCTGTTTTGCAACTATTATTGTTTATGTCCATTTGAAAAGTCATATAACCAGTAAATCTATGAACTGACTCAACAAAATACTTATTGAACGCCTGCTATATGCCAGGCACTGTGGTAGGTACCAGGAATAAAGTGGTATTAGAAAAACAAAAAAATTACCTTTGTCCTCAAGGAGTTTATAGAAGAAGAGGAAACCAAGATTAAATAAGCAATCACGAAACAACTGTAGAATTAATAGCTGTGCTCAGTGATGTCATTAAGAGTGACATGGTCCTAACAAGCATATGATCAAGGACCTGAGTGATCTGGGAGGTTAGATTCCTTGCGGAGTGATATGAAGGTGAATGCTGAATGATAAATAGGAGTGATTAGATGAAGGGGGGCAGTGAAAAGCATTCCAGGCAGGATAAAGTACATGCAGAGGCCCCGTGGCAGCAGCAAGTAGCAAGTCTGAGGGATGGGCATGACGGGAACATGGCACTGTGTAAGGTAATGGCCACAGAGGTTGCAGGAGACAACATGCCACAGGGCTTGGGACCAGGGCAAAGGTTTTGTTTGTTATCCTTGGGGGACCTTTGGGGTTTTAAGGAGAAGAGCAACATGGTGAGATTTGTGCTGTGAAGGGATCTCTGGCTGCAGGGTTTGGGGCAGTGGGTGCTGGGGGCAGAGTGGGCACCAGGGACCTAAGGGGAGGCTGTGTTTAGAGTGGTCCAGATGGACACAGGCAGGGCAAAACACCTGACCCCAGATCTTGTTTTCTTTCATCTTTATCACTGACCTCCCTGTGGACTGGTCAGGGACATGTCATTGTCACAATATAAATGGAAACCCTGGAGTATAGGAAAATTATTTTGTGAGGGCCACATTGTTTCCCAATGAAGACATCAGAGAGAATGGAGAATGTGTTTTGATTGTCATTTCCACACCAGCTAATACATAAGGACAAAAGGTATAAATTTTATCATTTAGTGTTAGTTTTTCTTCGTCTCATCTACATTTGGTCTTTCAAACCTGTTGCAGGCACTCGATGCTATAGACAAGGCTCTCCAGCTGAAACCAAAGGACCCAAAAGTCATATCTGAACTTTTTTTCACAAAAGGAAACCAACTAAGAGAGCAGAATCTTCTGGATAAAGCTTTTGAGGTATAAACACTTAATTATGTTATTAAATGAAGGGACTAAAATTAAGTACTCTCAATCTTTACTGAAGCATATACAGTAAAATTTAAGATCACTGGCATATTTGTGGAGTGAACTTTCCGATTAAGGGCCATGATGTTATACATTTAGTTTTTATAATTGACTATTTTTTAACTATTCGGAGTTCTGCAGTACCTCTGCATTATTTTCTGAATTATTACCTTTAACTTGATGTTTGAAGCAGTTCCACATTATTCCCTCAAACTAGTTTCTATTCTCTGCCTCCCTCACTCTTTCTGTTGGCCGGCAGTAACCCTCTCGTCCATCTGGACTAGTGTCTGAATAGCTTTGGCATTTCCACACCTCCTTATAACACCCTTCCCCCCCCCCCAATTCTTCACAGATTCCCTCTCATCTATGAACACATAGCCTTTGTTCTCCTCCCTCTGGAAGCCCATCTGGACCATGCTTTCTCCTAGTGCCCTTGTTTCCTGTGGACCTTGACAACATTTACTGTCTCTACAAGTCATTTGAAAGTATCATATATTGCATTGTATTGTAAGGCCTCTTTTGCCTCTTCTCCTCCCCCTCCTCCACCCCCACCCCCACTCCTTCGTGCCCAGCGCCTGCTCCCCAGTTAGATTGGACTTCTCCTTGTAAAAAGAGACGGCTTCCTTCCATTTTCTAAAACATAATGCCTTGCATCTTAGAGGCATTCAATATCTAGAGCTCTCAAGTAAAATTTATACACAGTTTGAAATCAAAAAGATATTCCAAGCAAATAGAAATGTTCTAGAAATACCACTTGGTAAAGCCACAAGGTGGAGTTAATGAAATCATAAAATTACACTAAATATAACATGAGGAGAGTAAAATTTTAAATGATATTATTGTTTTTGAAAACAGTGAGTGACTTTTAAAATATTCAAAAACATAGGTAAAGATATTTGAGAAAACTAACTTGAACATGAACTCTTAAAATAAACAGTGGCATATTTGAAGCAGAAATTTTGTATTTTTCTCTGCCCTGTGAACATTTTTTTAAAAGACTTACGTATTTTAGAGAGAGAGGGGGCTCAAGCAGGCTGAGGGGCAGAGAGAGAGGGAGAAGTGGACTCCCGCTGAGCGCGGAGGCTCCATCCCAAGACCCTGAGATCATGACCTGAGCTGAAATCAGGAGTCAAAGGACACCTAACTGACGGAGGTCCCCAGGCCCCCTTGCACTGTGAACATTTTTTAATACCTAACGTGACAATTTAATGAATGTATAATTTAATTTTGAACTTATTTGGTATCTATACCTGTATCTTACACGTTGTATTGAAAACAAAAGTATTTTCTAGTTGCTTTAACTATAGATCAAATAATCATTTTAAAGTGACGTTTGGGGCGCCTGGGTGGTTCAGTCAGTTAAGTGTCTGACTCTTGATCTCAGCTCAGGTCTTGATCTCAGGGTTGTGAGTTCAAGCCCCACATTGGGCTCCACACTGGGTGTAGAGTCTATTAAAATCAATCAACCAATCAATTAATAAAGTGGCTAGATCTATGATGGATAGAAGTAGGGCTGTGAGCTCATAATAGCAGCTACAATGTGTTAGCATTTTTATTTATGATTTACACATATTAAGTAATTTAATCTTCTCAGTAATCATATAAGAAAGCTATGATCATTGTCTTCATTTTACAGTTGAATAAGCTGAGACTCAGAGGTTATGTAACTTGCTCAAGGTCACAGAGGGTAAGAGATGGAGCTGGGATTTGAATCCAAGTTCTTAATTTCTACCCTACACTCTCATCTCTGTTGATATAAATTAACCCAAGAGACACATTCTTCAGGTTTATTTTAGCAGCTCTTTAAAAGTATATTTTCTTATTGTTTGCTTGTTTCTCTTAAACAGAAGTGGAGGAGGGATGGACCAGATTCTATTTACTTTATGAATCTGTTCATCAATGCAAATAGCAAAGAGCATTAAATGACGCACAAATACTTAGCTTTGTGATTGAAAGCAACATTCTTAGCCATTGGCTTTGTTTAAGGTGACCACTCGTAAATTAAGACCCAATGGTGAGCATGCCAGTGGTGGGGGGGATATAAAACAACATGTAAAATATTACAAATATGCCTCACAGATGTTACATTTAATGGGATACACATTTCCAGACCAAAAGAGGTATTTGAGAGTAAGTAACTCTCTTCAGACATTTGAAGACCTTGTGGCAGAAGATAAAGGAAGACTTTTTAATGATTGAAACTAAACCTAGGAAAATGGATGTCCTCAAGGAAGGAATGAGCATCCTGTCACTGCAAGGATTTCAGCATAAGCCGAATAACCAGGCCAATGATATTGTAAAAGGGGACATTACCCTGGGACTGAGCTGTATAGGAAAAGACTCTAAGATTCCATGATTACCAAAAAAAAAATTATTCTTACAAACTCCATTTATAGCAAAAAAGGCCAAAGGAGTTTTCTTGCAGGTCAAGGCCAGTGAGAAATGATACACTATAATAAAATCACCTGGATTCCCTGTGGGCATCCTCAGTCTCTGTGAGCTAATTACACATTTCAGTTTCCTCCACTTCGAATCATCAGTTCTCAAAAATAATTGAAATAAATGGGAACACCTGTGAGCTGGTAGTGTCGGGTTTCATTGTGTTAACCATGTATATTCTCACGTATGAAGAAGGTGGTTTCCACAATCCTGTAGCATTAAACGTGGGTTCTCCTTTCTCAACCTGAAGATGTTTCTTGTGTCTTTAGAGCTATAAAGCCGCCGTGGAGTTAAATCCAGATCAAGCACAGGCCTGGATGAACATGGGTGGAATCCAACACATCAAGGTAGGAGAATAATTCACTTCCATGAAGACTTTGCATTTTCTCTTTCTGTCTTCTCTCAAAAGATTGAAAACATATTGTTAATTCCCTCTTTGAATTATTTAAATACCAAAAGCCATAGGTGTTTAAAAGTGAAATTAGCACAGTTTATATTCACTTTGTATTATCTAGATATTGGATATCATGAAGTCATTTGAAAACCACATCTATACAAATTAAATTCCATGATTTTATTAAACATAAAGAAAACCATATGTACTTAAGAGAAGAATCATCGTACAGCAAATAAAATCTGCTTATGTGAACTAAGCCTTGTTGGGGCTTCCGGTAGCTCATTGTCCTACAGCTTAACTCATGGTCAAGACTACAGTGTTAACTTTAAATATTACTTTATTATTTCTTGTATCTAATGTATCTTTTACTCCCTGATCATTTATTGAAACACAAGGTTGTTTGTGGGTTTATTTTTTGTTTTTCCAAAAGAAAAAGCTACCTTTGAGCAAATTATTAAAAATGACCATTGGGAAGGCTGCTGTCTATAAGTAATGAACTCAAAGACTATCATTCATTCATTCATCCATTCATTTTACAAACATTCATACAGAGCATGTTAAGTGCCAGGTACTCCTTCTTCAGGCACTGTGAATAGAACACTAAACAAGTAAGACAGAACTTCCTGTCTTCATGGAGATAACATTTAGTAAGGGAGATCGGCAATAAATAAATAAACACATACATGCATACATGTATACATAAAATATATCATGGTGCTATGGAGAAAAAAGAGAGAGAAAGAAGATAGGAAGTGCCATGGGGTAAGGACTGAAATTTAAAATTAAGATAGTTAAGAAAGGCCTCACTTTAAAAAAGTGATTTTGAGTAGAGACCTGAAGGGAACAAGCCATGTGGCAAAATAGGGAAAGAGCATGTGCAAAGGTCCCTCAGAGAGGGAGCAAGTGAGATGAAATGGTAGAAGCTGGGATTAAAGAAGTCACGGGGTCAGATCATGCAGAGCCTTGAAGGAGAGTGTAGGGTCTTTGGCTTTTATGCAATGCCAAATGAGTTGGGGTCCTTGGAGGACTTTGAGCAGAGATATGCCATGGTCTGACATGTCTTTAAAGGATCACTCTTATTATGCTAACCTATTTTCTATCAGTCTTTTTATTGACAAAACAGTAATATAGTGATTAGCATTTAAACAAAAGCCTAATAGGGTTTACTATTAAGTGGAAACTGGTCACTCTCAGAAACACAACAAAACAAAAGGTGACTTGTGATTATATAGCCAGAAGGGGATAATGGGTGAGTTATTATGTGACTGACAGCCTTGATCTAATAGAAGAACAAACATGACATTTATCAGAGCAGAATAACCTGAGCTCTGACCTTAATGATCTTCTAGGGTGTCCAGCAATATGAACTTACTTTTAAAATAGTAACATAATTTTGAATATTTAAATAGTATGTTAAATAGTTATGTTTTATAAAATAATATGCTCAATATGTTTTTAGATGACATGTGCTTGCCATTTAAAGCAATGGGTTCGGTTGTTAATTTAAAAAGTACAGTAAATAGGGGTCCCTGGGTGGTGAAGTTGGTTAAGCGGCTGACTCTTGGTTTCATCTCAGGTCATGATCTCAGGGTTGTGAGATCGAGCCCTGTGTTGGGCTCAGCACTCAGTGCAGAGTCTGCTTGGGATTCTTTCTCCTTCTCCCTCTGCCCCTCCCGCTCATGTTCTCCCTCTCTCATATCTAAAAAAAAAAAAAAAAAAAGTACAATAAGTACACTCAACACTTTTCCAAAAACTCTTGAAATACAAGGAAAATAGTACATTTATTGAACTCTCAGATTAACAAGTGAATCCATTGTTTTAAATTTAGAGGTACTTCCCCTGAAAAGGTGTTTGGAGATTGAAGAAGGATCTACTGAGTGTATTCTTTTAAAATGTAATGAACACACTGATTAAAAATTAGTTTGTGCAGTTTTTCATCTTTGCAAACATCATGTATTAGGCTGAAGAGTTGAACAGTGAAATTGCCACGTTTGTAGTTGAAAAATCATCTAATATCAGTAAATTCATATGATACAATCCAATATAAATATATAGACCGGGCACCTGGCTTGGATGTGGTCATTTAAATGGCACCATTAGGATGCAAGATTATTACTGTGGGGTCCTAAAGAGCAGTCATTAACTTTCTGTCTTCGCATTGCCAGGTAGTGTGTGCACCAGGCAGTATTAGCCCTTTCCAGGCTTCACTCCTTCCCCGAGCCCGGGTGAAGCTTAGGATACTGAGGGCTGTGGTACGGTTGCAAGTTGGAATAAGGCTTTGCCAGGACATGGCATGAAGAGATGAGAACAGAGTTGTCTCTTGCTTGTACTGTTTGGTAATAAAAGATAATTATTATGAAGCTTCATAAAGGCTGAAATGGATGGACCAAAAAAGCCAACATACATTCTTTATAATCAAAGAGTTTTATCAACTGGGCCACACCACAAAGTCCTACTTTCAGTACTGCCCTACATGCATTTTCCAGAATGGTGTCATGCAGTGGAACTGTCTGTGGTAGCAGAAGTAGTCCTGTGTCTGTACCGTCCAAGGCAATAGCCACTAGCCCATGTGGCTGTTGAGCCCTTGAACCATGGTTGGTACAACTGAGCAACTGAATTCTTAATTTATCGTAATTGATTTCAATTTAAATGGAATTAGTGGCTATCATAGTAGATAGCACATTTCTGGAAATTAAAATATCAGATTCCCCTATCTTAGCATCTCAGAACTGGGGACATTGAATCAAGGGCTATAACTTAAAAAAAAAAAAAAAATAAGGCTTTCAGTTTAATCAAGTAAAGAGCAATTTGAGGGAGAGAAAATAACTGTAGCTGTGGATTTTATATGAAAGGACAAAGAAAGCTGGTAATCAAAGAAGGAAATGCCAAGGCACCAGGCTGAGGACTAAATTCAGAAAAAACTCTTAGCAGAACAATTTCAAAGTCGGCTGTAATACAAACATTTGTAGAGCACTCTAAGGGTCACAAATGTTCACTTGTCTGCATGTGTGTGCAGACATTTGGAAGATAAATGCTGGAGTTGAAAAAAAAATAATAACAATTGAATGAAGCAAATCCAGGTTCTCACTTGTTCAGAATTTTATTTAGCCTCTTATGAGAATCAGGGTTCATAATCATAAATGTTTTCATTTGTGCATGTGCCAGAGCCTGGATCCTGATGTCATTTCCCCTCTCCTCTTTTTTTTTTTTTTTCAAGATTTTATTTATTTATTTGAGAGAGAGAATGAGAGAGAGAGAGCACATAAGAGGGGGGAGGGTCAGAGGGAGAGGCAGACTCCCTGCTGAGCAGGGAGCCCGATGCAGGACTCCATCCCGGGACTCCAGGATCATGACCTGAGCCAAAGGCAGTCGCTTAACCAACTGAGCCACCCAGGCGCCCCCCCTCCCTTTTACCAATATGACAAGTAAGTATAGTAATAAATGGACAGTGTTTACTCAAGTCTGGATGATCATTTAATAATGACAACAATGGGAGCATCAGATTGAGGGCTCACTATGCATCAGGCAGTGTCTGAGCTCCTAATGTGCATTAACTCATTTAGAGGATAGTTAAGCATTTAGTGAGTATCAGTTGCTAGTTGCTACATAGAACTCTCACTTAGAGATGCTATTTTAAATTGTGATGGGAATTCAGAGAGTAACTGGTTTTTGTCCACATGGAGCTGTACTTGAGAATAAAATAAAGCAAATTGAAATTTGGGGGAATGGAGAGAACTCCAACACTCAGAGTTCTGAGACGTGGCAGGTCACAGATCTGAAAGAGGGTGGGCCAAATAAGGAAGGTAAAATTTAGTAGCAGAAAAGGGCCTGGAAAACAGTAATTGTGACTAATTTGCTTGGAACCATCTGGGACAGGCACACATGGTTTCCAGTTAGAAAGCCATTGAACAAAGCAGATGGGGGCCAACAGAGGGTGGTGACAGGTGTCTTTAGCAGGTCAGGGGTGACATGCCTTCCTTCCTGCTTTAAGAGGGTCCAGCAGGTTCATATTGTCACACACCTTGGGTAAATTTGACTCCATATTCTTATCAGTTCTTTCCAGTATATAAAAACTTATATTTACATTAAAGCCCATATTAGGCAAAAGTTGCTTTTATGTTAGTTGGATATTAAAATAATTTCTACCACTAAATAGGTCTAGTGGATCCCAAACTATTTAATCATCACTACTTTTGCATTTTCCCACAAATACCCCTCCTTCTCTCCTTCCCTCCCTCCCTCCTTCCCTCTCTCTCACTCTCTCTCTGCATGTCTAGCCATGGCTCCATTTGATTACTAAGGAATAGTGGCAACCCCACGAGAGCACTATGAAATGATAGTAGAATTGAAAATCTGTTTTTCTGCCATTTCACCTTATGGTATAACTCTTATCCTTCACATTCTCCAACTGGTCTGGTACTTAAAACAAATGGATTCTCCAAAAGCACCAACAGATAAGGATGAAGTTACCCATGCAAACGGGGTTTTCTTCTGAGGATATACCCGTCAAACTGGGCCAGATGATCTGTCTCTTAGTCTCCCCATTCTTCAAGAGCGTTCTGAGGGTCAGACTATAATTGTCGTCTCTCTTTTTCCCCACAGGGAAACTATGTGTCTGCAAGAGCTTATTACAAGAGAGCCTTCCAGCTGGTTCCAGATAGCAAACTGCTGCAGGAAAATCTCGCCAAGTTGGATCGCCTAGAGAAACGATTACAAGAAGTTCGAGAAAAGGATCAAACGTAGCAGCGTTTGACCCAGTCGTGAGGAACAGTGCTGGTGCCTCTGGAGGAGGAAGAAGAGATGGAGGCCTTCACCTCAGCAGGGGCACAACAGAGAAGCCTTCCGCTCGCTCGCTCTGAGTTCAGGGAGGCATGTTTTGGGACGCCTGCTGGTAACCCTGTGCTGAGGGACTCGCATTTCCCTGGAAGAAGAAAGAGCAAGCAAGGGCTAGGTCTGAGAGAAAGCAAAACAGCTACTACACATTTTGCAGATTTTTGTTGGCTTTAATTCCAGGTCTCCCTTCATCTATTTATCTGCTTTTCCAACCTAAGAATCTAATTCCATCTCTTAATGTAGACTTTTATGTCCCAGAAATACAGAGGCTTGAAATGCTATGAAGGTAGAGCAGCTCTTCTTCATGAGATGAGATATGTCAAAGAGGGAAAAAAATCTCTGGGATAAACCATTTGGGTAATTCCACCAAGAGGTAGCTCATTTAGTTCTCCAGAACTAGAGATGAGTGGCTGATAGTTTTTGTAGAATCTTCTGGAATGTATGGAGGAAAGGGCTGTTGCTAAGTGAGCTTTGTCTAATATCCCCCCGAGGATATTGCTAGAGCCCAATTGAAGAGTGAATTAAATTCCACTCTGATGCAAGCTTTTCCCATTGCCTGAGATATCAAAAAGGAAGCTTCTGGGATTGTGTATGGGTGTTCTTATCCCTGGGGGAAAATCAAGGATCTTGGTACCCCTAATTCTTTATGGAAATGTTTAAGATTATTTTAATTTTATTACAAGTATTACTAGAGTAGTGGTTCTGCTCTAAGATTTCAAAAGTGCTTTTAGAATCATAAATGTTTCTGACTCCACATATATTGTTACTTCGGTGGAGAAAAAAACAGTATATTCTACATGAGAAATATTAAAGATATTAACTAAGAGAAATGTTCTACTTTGTTATCTTAACATTCAGTCATCCAGAGATTTATTATTTTTTTGAAAACTATATTTAACCATTGAAAAATCTGTACAATATATCACAAAAATCTTCATAGATTATAAACAGATGAGAGGAGTTCTATTGATTTGTCTACTGAGGCTTAATGAGAATTCTATGCTTTAGAACATGAATGATGGAAATCCGGAATTCTTGGTTCTGTATTTATAATTTTGGAGATTTCATGGAGAATACTCAAAAAATCTAGGGGAGAAAAAAGTAAATTCGTTATTATAAAATATATATTTATATTTAAAAGATGGAGGCCAGCAAAGTTGAACTTACAATTTGACATTTGTTTTTTTAGTTTTATTTATTTCATAACTTATAAAATATTTAATATATATATATACACGCACATTTTTTTTCTCTGTACATAGTGGTTTTAATAGCAGCTTTCAGAACTGATCATACAAAAATTACAAATCTGAATTACAAAGTGAAGTTTTAACAGCCCCTCAAAAAATTTGTATTGATTATTCACTTGCTAAAGCTAAAGAAATTAGGAAGCAGACATCAGTGTTTGGGTGGTAATATATTTTGGAAGTGAAGAAGTTGGAACAACTGATTCTAATTTGGTCATCATCATAAATTAAAAAAGAAGAAGAAGAAGAAGAACCACTCTGGGGAGTGCTGTTTGCAGGCTAAGCCAGGTGGCCTGCAGATGTAATAGCTTGAAGGCGTTCGGATTGCACGTGCTCAGGCCAGGGCAGGGTAAAAACCGTGCTTCTTTTCAACACTGCCCCTCTGTTATTTTTTTGTCAAGGTAAGTCTAGTTAAAAGAACTTCTCTGGAAAGGGATGATGCAAGGAATATTTTGAATGCAGAGGATTCCAGAATTTGAATTAGCACACATGTGTTTGTGTGCATCAATAATCCAACAGTGTATATATTGCCACTATGATCTTCTGTTTCTAATAGTCTTTTAACCGTATAGATCATAAATTTATCCAAAATTTTGCTTAAAATATTTTCATTCTCCTCAAAATTATACTTTTATAGTCCTAAGGCCAAGAAATGTACTACAGTGTTCGTTTTAAATGATCAGTCCGCCCCTAAATTGGAAAAAAAAAAACAAACAAACATGAATCCCTAGCTAAAAACAGTATCTGAGACTTTAATCACAACTCTTTAGAATAATCTGTAACCAAAACTCACACTTAGGAAGTTAACGGAAAAGACTAAGCCCCAAATTTTGAAAAGCAATTATGCCTTACTTGAAGTGCTGCTAAAGGTATGAGGGTACCTTAGTGGGAGTGGTTGAAATGGCGGTTACAGCCTAAAAGTTTCTGAGGGAAGGGGTCACATGGCCTTCAGAAGACTTGTTCTACCTTCTTTTGGGTGCTTTTCTCTTTCCCCATGTCTTTCTGTCTGTCTGTCTCTCTCTCCCTCCCTCCCTTCTCCCCACCCCCCTCAACCTCCCTTCATTGTGACCCTCCCCCCTTCTCACTGTAGCTCTGGCTCATTCTGTGTGCAGACACTGGCATCTCTTTGAACATGAAAAGTAAGCACTGTTGGGTCAGATATTTTTATCCTGATTTAATAATGTCACTGAGATGTAGCCAGTGAAATGGTTCTCATAGTTAAATGGTGCCTATAAGAAAATAAATCACATATTATTTTTCAAAGATATTAATCGTATTTTATAACTGTTTTTATTTGGTTCTTGTAACATGAAATAATATGTGGAATTCATTCTTATCAATAAAAACAGAGAGCCCTGGCTAGTTGTGGAGATATATCCAGATTCCCCTAATAAAAGTGTGCTTGGCGGGAGAGTTGATGGCCCCTTTCTGAGCTGGGATCGCAGAGCCAGCCTCATGGGTTTTCAGTTCATGTGGTCCTGCACTCGGAAGCCCCCTATGCTTGGTTGAAGGCTCTGCTTGAAATTCTTAATAATTTTTGAACGAGGGGTCCTGCAAATCTATTTTGCACTGAATCCTTAAATATGTAGGGTGTCCTCAGTACAAGGGAGGTTGGCCGAGGACAAGACAGGAGTTGCTTTAGTCTGGCTGAATGCTCGATCCAATGATCAAGAGTTTCGCTTGTGACTCTGTTCCTCTGAGAACACTTGCTTTGTTTTCTCAGCTACGTTTAGAGTTCCTTGGGTACATATATGCCCCGCTTACTGCCAGTCTGTCCAGCCTGTCCTGTCCGACCTAGAACCAGTCCTCCTTGCCTTTAAAATTCCCCAGTAAGTGGCAGTCCTTTGACATAGGAGCCATGAGAATGGCTTTACAAGTTTATTTCAACCTTAAGAATTCTTCAGGATTTGTTTTTAAGTGATCCAGATGTTTTCAGTCTGTCAGCGGTATTCACAAAACACTGTTCAGCGATGTAACATAGGTAAACTAAACCAAAGATTCAAATACCTTGGAGGAAAAGAAATTTTATTTTAGGGAATCCTGAGATATATTCTTTTGGGTCTCTCTGTTTTGAGGTTCATCACAAAACAAAGAGGATTGCCAGCATTTTAATTACAGCACCCTATAGTACATCACAGCCCCTAGCAGGAGACTGTGACATTTGTCACAGGTCATACCTCACTTGATGCAGGGGTCAGTAGTGGTTGCGCAGTGCTTTTCAACAAGACTAAATGAGAAAATCCAAACTGTTCTATACAAACCGACCTGCAGAAACTGTCATTTTAGGGGGAATAAAAATAGACGTGTGGTTTCTTACTGTCTCTACTAAACATTCCAGGCCCCATAGATCGAAGAGCCACATTCAGCTGATAGTTGAGAACTGTTCCTTCACACACAGGGGCTCTCAAGCCTGGCCGGACTACTTGATCACCGGGGGCCCTTTGACAGTCTCCGAGGTGCTGGCCGCCCGGGTTCAGATGCTAATACGCAGCGAGGCTGGAGAACCACTTTCAGGCTAACAACTTTAATGGAACTTTTATGAGTTTTATAATCTTTCTTGAGTTTTACTTTTAAATCTAGACTAAAATGAGCCAGAGAATTCTAAAAAATAATTTATGGCACAGATGACTGGCTGAGACTATTGTTTCAAGAATGACAGACAGGTGGGTTGGGTGGGGTGTTTTGCACTGGTGGCAATTGGACTATAATTTGACCTTACATTTTCAGAATTCTTGGTTCTCAGATGGAGAGGAATTACCATTTGTATACACCAGACAAGGCACCCAGTATGTAAAACTCACGGGAGGTGTTCATGGCATAGAGTGTATGCCTAAACTTATGTCTGTTTTGATTATACACATGTCAATTTTTGCTAATTATTTCTTATTGTACTCATTTTTAGAATCTGTTTTTGAGGGAAAAATAAAACCTTTGATCTGATGTGTGAAGGATTTGCATCTTAGATTAATAAATCTATAGGGTATTAGTAACAACAATCAAAGCAAATGTAGTTATGGGTGGTTGGTTTGTTTTTAATTTTTCACCTAGTTTCCAAATCACATTTACTTTGATTAAATTGCATGTTGGTATTTCACAACAATAGGAAAACATAACTATCTGACATCTTTTGGCATTTTTAAAAGAATAAATACCTGTCAAATCTTGCATTTAGGCTGCAATTGAGTGAGATAAAAGCTTACAATGCCAAATATATATATGGACGCATTATAACTTCTTACGATTATTCTTGAAGTTTTGATGTAAAAGAAAAATACATTGAACAGTTCTTCAAAAAATAGCACTTCCTTCATTATTTTTGTTTTTAGTAGCCATTAACTTAAGGAGAATAAAATAACTGCAATCAAAGGAGTGCTTTAATATCAGCAAAATAAAGTGACAACAGAATTGATGATTTTCCTATCTATCAAATGGGTCATATAAAAATGCGCTATTATCACCAAAGATCCTTTCAGTTAAAAACTTTTAGGGCGTGTAGCTCATAAAATCAGCATCCATCACCTTAATGGTCATTATAAGTTTGTAAGTTTAGATCACCATTTACCCCAAAATGGAAAGATAGGTCGATGTCCAGAAGCCCAGTAGTTTCTTCCCATTCTCGGTGGTGCAAATGGTATATATTTATGTCACGTTTGGAAGTTTCCAATGTGCATAACATCCTTTTGGGGTTGCCTTGCTGGCCCAGAGGAGGGGTTCGCCAGTCCCAGAATCAGGAAATCTGGGTGGTAGGCCTGTTCGGCCACAAAGGAGCTGCCTCACCCTGGGAAGGTTACCAAGTGTCTCAGCCATATCTGAAACCAGATTGAAAGCCCTCTACCTCCAAAGAGGTAACTGATTAACGTTGCCCTTAGTTTTCGAAATTAAGATAATCACCGCCACAAACACATAATAATACAACCATAGAAGTGACTGCACTGTTCTAGTGCTTTAATATGGCAGCGATAATTATTCTTATTTTGCAGTCTGTACACCTAAAAACTGGTCATTTTGTTATGTGTCTGGGGGAAAATAGTTTTTCAAATTTCCACCGAAGGAATTAAAATATCTGTAGAAGCCATGGCTTGCTTTTATAATGTGGAAACCATCTGACTTGCTGTGACTCACGTGGATCCCTCCTTTTATCAGGGAGAAAATTACTTGCATTGTGTTCTTTGTTCATGTTTTTATTTTCTCCTTTGATCAGTTGTATATAAATGTACGTTTTTGTTACTTTTGCTGTGCCAGTTAGAAATATATTTCCCATAAAGTATTTCTCCCATTTAAGTCTGATTATCTATGCTTTGCCTCAGTCTTTCCAAAATAAAATTTATGTAAATATTTATTTTATATAAAATATAATGAAAATAATTACGTCTGTTTCAGTCTCTCAAGGGCTCCATGATTAGTACCCACTGAAATCCTTGTCACTAGCTGGTGTCTGCTTTAAAAGAAAGAAAATTCCTTCCTTCTCATTCATTCATTGTATTGCATTGTTCTGTGTGTTTCATGTCTGCTCTCTTTCCCATAACTTGCAGTGAGTGTTTCAGTCCTTCTGCACTCCTGATTTCTTCCTCTCATCTTGCTGAGTAGGTGCCTTCACCTCTTTCTGTGGAGAGTAAGTAAAAGGTAGAAAACAGATATTCTCTCAATAGCCTGCACTCTGTCTACAAACTTCCCTGTACCCGATTCTTCCCCCTCCTATTAACTACAATGGAAGAGGGCCCTAGGCTCCGGATTTTGCCTCTTGTGAAGCTTCGTTCCATCCCTTTACCTCTCTTTTTCATCTTTAACTTCTTCCTTCTACTGGCTCTTGTGATTCCCTTCTATTTTAAAACAGTATACAGGTAACCACCATCAAAACCATTTGGAAAAAAGTGTAAGTCCTTCCTCTGTTTCTTTCATCTCTAGCTGCTACCACATCTCTTTCTTCCTTCTCAGCCAAGCTATTTGAGAGAATTGTCTTCACCCATTCTTTCCATCTCCACCCTTCACATACCCTCTGCTTCACAGTGATCTGTCCCTGCAATAAATAAGCAAATGAAACTTCTGTTTCTAAGGTCACCAAGAATTCCCTTAGTGCTGAATCTTGGGCCTTGGCGGGACTTTGGAGAGGGTTCTAGAGTTTAGACCAGTAGTTTAGCAAGGATGGAAAAAGTTGTTTACACAAAACATTATTTGCCCGTGATTTGCTTGTTGCTCATAGATTAGTCACTAACGCTCCTAATTTTACAACTCTCCTTAGAGTTGGGGCTTCCATTCAGAGTCTTGGAAGGCCTCCAAAAGCACATCATTATCCTGCCCTAATGAAGATATGTTCACATTAAAGGCAGATTTCTCATACATCACAAATCCAATCTGGGAGAGTTCAGCCCACTCTCCCTTGACATCATTTCCTTTTAGATAGATAGATAGATACTTGTATTATATATGAGAATACTTCCATTTAGATGCTGCAACGTCACCACAAACTCAACTTATATTTAAACCCATCATCTCCCTGGCAAATTTAAAACAACCTATTGGATAGGTACACAATTCATATTGAATGGCTTCTTTCCTATTTAATGAGAAGGCATTATTTTGTTACGCCTAGAAGGGACCAATCCTCATAAAAGGACAAGGTCTCACCAGGCTGTGAGTTTTGAACTCTGGAAACAAAGGGAGCTATGCTGTAACAGGAAATGAGACCATGCCCAACCCCATGGAGACTTCTGGGTGAAACAAATGAGTGAATATCCTGCAAAACTGTGTGTGCATCACGCGTCAAAGACTGCATACTGACAGGGTCTGTGGGCCTTGTGAGAAGGTTAGCCATGAACTTGAAAATTTGTCGGTCCAATTGTACTTGCACACCACGTGAACATTTTTCTTTCCCTCCCAGTTCATTTGGTAACAGCTTTGTAGTGGTTTTAATCTGACCCCCTCTTACGAAGAAGAAGTAGGTATTTGGGTCTACCTGGAGGATCTGAGCTTGTGTTGGGGAGGAGTTTGCCCCTGGGGCAGGGGATGTTTATGGTATTCCTGGTAAGATCGCCACAGTGAAAGCAAAATGTACGGGTGAGGTGGTGAGTGCCCCGGGTCAGGCAGCTACCAGAGCTGGGGATTCCCTTTGCAGTGCTCAAGCCTGCAGGTGCAGGGCTTTGTTTTCACAGAAAGGCTGCTTACCTTACCAAGCCCCCTCCCAGTGTCCCCTAGACACACAAGCTTAAAACCCAGGAGTCCTCTACTCAAACTGTTTTGCAAGGGGTCTTTATTTAAAATAAATAAGATGGTGCTTGCTATTCTCAAGAACAGTGCAGTCTGAGAGAACTATTTGTGATGATGGCAGGGTCCTCTGTACGCTCTCAACCAGCCACATGTGGCTACTGAGCCCTTGAAATGGAGCTGGTGTGACTGAGGAAGTGATGTTTTTACTGTAGGTAATACTAATTTAAATAACCACATACGGCTAGTGTCCACTATGATTGGACAGTGCCCCTCTAGAGCTTCTTAATGTTGGTAGATGGGACATAAAAATCAGAGAAACACCTTTTATGTTCATGAGAGAAGGTTCGAGACTGTTTCGGGTTTCAGTGCCAATTGCATTCTTCAAGCTTTTCACGGAAAGGGGCCCCTTGATCTCCTGTTCCCTTCTGCAGTTTCAGGGTCATTTCCCTCAGCCGATTCTCACCTGCCTGTTTCTGTACCTGCATTCCCTCCACCTTGACTGTCTTCTGCTTTTCCGTCCATCTGTCTACTGCCTGCCTGTTTACCTAATTTGTATATCTCCCACCTTGAGCTTTTATTTCTATTATACATGGAAGTAAGATAACTGGGCCTGGGAGATTGGTATCTACCTTAGTAATATATAGAATGTCCACTGAGCTTTTCCCTAATTTTTTGTTAAAACATAAACCCATTACAAATTCTGGCTTTCTTCCTTTCCCAACCTCAAGCTATCTTATGACAAAATAACGCTTATGGAAAAATATGTTGACATGATAATCTTACAAATGAATTCATTTTAATAGTCTTACATGATGGATCCTACCGCTTTGGCCCATTCCACTGAAGCTAATAACACAGCCACCCAGGAAGGGGATGGCAGCTATAAACCTGATCTTTCGTACCCACTCTGAAAATTCTTGAATGTCAAGGGCTTCAACAAGCTTCTTAGAAGGTGGGGCAATCCTATTAATTCCTCAATAAGCTTCCATGAGTCTTCCTCCTTTCAGAAGTGGGCGTGCCTGTGTCTCGTATGGGTGACCAGCCTCCTCGACCCTGGCTTGGGCCACGCTCCCTGGGCTGGAACCAGAATTCCCCTGTGCTGAGCGTGCCAGCCCACTGATCCCCTTGCTCCCGGGATCCCCAGCGGAGCCCCCTGCACACCTGTAAAGGCAGGGCGCGGGGATGATGGGGATGATGGTGGGGATGATGGCGCGCAGCGGCAGCGGTGAGCCCAGCGGCGCAGCAGGTGCAGCCCACCGGCGCCCGCGCAGGAGTGAAGAGCGCGGCGGGCGCTTCCGGGAGCGGGAGGGTCTACGCCGCGGGGCTCGCGGTCCTCGCTCGGTTTCTGCCGCTGCGGAGGAGGAAGCGGGCCAGAGTCCCCCCAGCCCTGGGGCCATGCGGGCGCCGGTCGGGCCGGGTCTGCTGCTCTCGCTCGCCGTGGGCCTCCCGCAAAGCCTAGGTGAGCCCGGACTCCGAGCGTCGAGGCTGCGGCCCCGGGCTGAGTGCTGGCGCGGGACTTCCTTACTCCTTCAGCCACGAAGACGGAAGCGTGAGGGGCTAGCACAGGCCCAGAAATTCCCAAAGAAGGGCCTGCGCCAGGTTTTCTTTTAGAAATTCTTCGGATTCTGGAGTGCAGGGTTTTAGGCACTATGCCAAGGTGCCTTCTCCACGGAAGAATAGCCAATTAGAAGTAATTTAAAAGTCAAATATCTCTTTTCTGGAATAGCCTATGTTGTTCTCCAGTATCTTTAATACACCCTAAATTCTATAATGCTCCCCCCCCCCCGCCCCGCAGTAAGCTCGGAATGGATCTGGGGTGGGGGTTGGAGGGAGCAGGTTCCTCCCCGTCCCTCCCCGCCCCCCCGCCCCCGGGTCTTACTAAGGCAGCGCAGGCTGTAAAGGAGCAGGGGCGTCTTGAAACAGGTCCAGTCAACAAGGGGGTAATTGTGGGATAGTCTCAAGAATATCTTGAGAAAAGAAGGGGGATAGCCTGCTGCTGAGTGACATCAGAACTTTCGTGCCAGGCCAGGAAAATCGGAAGGTGGAATCTTGATAAAGTGAATCCTTACATTGAGGTGCTCCGGGTGTGTGTGCACGCGCGCGCGCGCGCACACACACACACACACACACACACACGCTCTCTCTGCCACACAGGACTGAAGTGTGGGATCCGTGCGGTTGATGTGAAAAGTACAGAAACTGTCTTGGAAACCGGGTTCTTCCCTAGAATTGTTGGTTGGAGAAATTCAACAGTCGGTGGACATCCGTGGCAGGTCAGTATAACAAAAGCATTGAATTCTTAATGAGAAATGGTGAAGTTTTTCTCTTGTTTCAAATATCACAACTCCGGGTTAACATGTAATTTTTCTCTTGACCCTGCTCAACCTCTCTGTCAGAAAGTTTACTTCACAGGAACTATCTTTAACCAATTATATTGGTAACAACTATGTTATATAAGGAGAGTTGACTTCAAATGTTTCTAAGGGAGATGACATCTATGGGGAGACCTATATTAGTTATGTTTGTGCTTTTCTTGTTGGGCAGGTCTCCCTAAAATTAGGGGAGCACCACTGCTGTGGAGGAAGCTTGATCCAAGAGGATCTGGTTGTTACCGCAGCACACTGCCTGGTTGGCCTCAGTGAGTAAGTTGTGGATTTCCATTACTTATCAAACCTCTTTTCATAGCAATAGGACTGGGAGATTTGAGCTCTAAATACGATGGGAGGTTCAATCTCAGTCCCTTTCTGAATTTTTCCACCTGGTCCACCCACTCACGGACCTTCCTGATCCCCAGAAACTTGTATCAAGATCATCTTAAGATTTCCTGTGCTTCCTACTCTACTAATCAGAGACCCCAAAGATCCCAGATATCCTCGATAATTCGTGGAGTTAGTAGTGAGGTGGAGGTGATAGTTACTTGTTCTAATGAAGTATTGACATCAACTGTTTAATGGATGTTCCAAAATTTTAATAATCTCAGTTTCAGTCATTAGGAGGGAAAAAATACTGTGGAAATAACAGATACTTAGCTAGGTTGAGAGTACTAATAATAAGGAGGAGAGTTCTAGGAACAACTTTTATATCTTATTAAAAATGATAGAGCATATATAGACTGGTACAAAAGGGGGAAAAAAAGGCCACGCTTAAATATTTTATGCAGAAAGACAATTGATGGTAGGGGAAAGGGTTCCCAGAACGTAAACACTCTGATGGAAAATCATGACTTCTTACAGATCCCTATCATTTATGGGCAATTATGATGGTAGTAATCATTAATAAAGGTGCATCTCCTTTTAAGACTTAGAAATGCTTAAAGTTACACTAATCACTTTTCATTTAATTATGTGAAACCAAGACAGGCTTTCCTGGGGGAAAGAGCTATACTTATTGAAACATTTTTCTTCGGTTTTAGGAAGCAAATTAAGAGTCTGACTGTGACTGCTGGGCAGTACAGCCTCTCTCAGAAGGGTGAACATGAACAGAAGAGTCCTGTCTCAAAAATTATTATACATTCTGAGTACAATAGACTTGGATATATGAGTTCTGATATTGCACTGCTCTATCTAAAACACAAGGTTGAGTTTGGTAAGTAGGGGAGTTAGCACATGAAAAAATGTAGGAGAAATCTGTTTTATTAATTCTGTACCAGCTTTAATTTCTGTGCATATATCTAAGTAATATTAGAATAGCTAAGTTTTGTTCCTTTTTAAAATTTTGTTTATAACTTATAAAAAGCTGATACAGGCTATCAGTCCCAGACACAAATTATGTATGCTTAACTTAATCCACATTTTAAGTACTCTTGTCTTAGCTGGGCTATGTGCTAGACTTAACTCTAGCCAGGGAGTTTGGGACATTTGAAAATGTTCTCAGAGACGTCTTTTCTGTCATTATTGTGGACTAGATATCTGACACTCTCTCAGCACAGGTAATCTAAACATTTTGGATAAGAATATTAAAAACCTGTTTTTTTTAAAAATGCAAAAAAGAAAAGTGTTCAGTGGCCCCGAACAATGAAAGAGCACAAATCTAGATGAGTTGGCCAGGTAATGAAATAAGCCATTGCCTTTGAGGCATCAAATTGATCTTTAAGAACCTAGAGCTTTAATTGGTCAAGCAAGGAGCCTGCATGGGAGGAGGGATGGGGGATGGGAGAGTCTGGTTGGAGTCTCCTATGTAACCCCTGACTTCCCTACAGGTGATGCTTTGAAAGGTAGGGGAAAAAAGAAAGGGAAATATGCCACATAAAGTGAGGGAATAAGGAAACTTACCTGTTTCATTATTGGCTCTGTAATTATAAGCAAGCCTTCATTCAGGTTTAATGCTGGAATTCCCATTACCTGTGACCAAAAGAAACTATTGCCCCATTTTTCTGTTCCCCTTTACAGAAAAGCTGTGAAGCTCCATTTATGGTAGGGAGGTTCATTTCCTCTCCTCAGTTCTCATAATTGCACGTATTAGGTTTGAGCTATCTGTTAGACACCCAAGTCAATCACACTCTCATGCCAATTCTCCCCCAAATTTGCTCTTTTCGCAGCCACTGACCTCCATGTTGGTAAATTCAAAGGTAAATTCTCAATCCTCAGCTTACTTGAAGTTTTGACAGAGTTGCTCCTACTGTCCTGGAAACATTTTCTTCACTTGAGCTCCAGGAGCCCCTGGGTTTGCCTTCCTCCTCTTTTTTCACCCTTTGCGAGTCTTCTCTGATGATACCGCCTCTTCTCTTGTTGTTGGTGTGCTTGTTCTCTATCTGTCTTTACTTCTTCAGTGTCCTAATTCAGGATTAAAGCTTTAAACACCGTCTGTGTGAAGACTCTCCCAAATATTGACTATCTAGCCCAGGTTTCTTTATATTACATACGCTGCTGGGATTACTAGGAGTTATATAGCTAACTGCCTACTGGTCATCCACCTGGACGGCTAATAGGCATCTCACACTTGATATGTTCAAAACAGCATCTTGATTATCCCCTACATCCTAAATCTGCTTTACCCATAGCCTTCCATTTTGATTAATGACAATTCTACCTTTCCTGTTAATTAAGCTAAACACTTTGCAGTGGGTCTTGATTCCTCTTTCTCTCACATTGATTCTTCTTTCTCCCAGAAAGGTCCTGTTGCTCCTGCCTCACCCTCTCTACCCTTAGCATCCTGTTCCAGGCTACCATCCTTTCTTGCCTGGGTTAATTTTAATAGTCCCTTAAATTGTCTTTAACTTCCTCTTTTGCATGCCTAATGTTTGTTATTAACCCAACCACCAGACTAATACTTTTTGAAATAAGTTATATTATGTCACTCTGTTCAAAACACTTCAGTGGTTCTTCATTCCACTCAGATGGAAATCAGTATATTCTTACCAGTTGACATCTCTGTCCTCCTGGCTCTATTTCTAATCTGTTGTATGTGTGTGTTTCCCACTAAACATTTTTTTGCTTAATCTGTTCCAGCCATTCTGGCCAGCTGTTCCTCAAGCGTATATGACATGACCGCACTGTGGGGACTTTCCATTCTTCTTCTTCAAATGCTTTCTGCTCAGATAACTGCATGGTTCCCTCCCTTGGCTTTTCAAGGCTTTACTCAGATGTCATCTTCTCAATGAAACTTGCCATGACTATCATATTTAAAATTACATTTCCCAGCCCATCCTGCCTTATCTCCAGATTTCAGATCTTCTTTACCCTACTCAGATTTTTCCAGAGTGATAGTACCTAACAACCAAATAAGTAATTTTATTTATTGTTTGCATGCCCACTTCCCCAACACACACTCTTGTATGTAAGGGATTTATCTTTCTGCTTATTCACTGAGGTCTAGAAGAGGGCTTGCCACATAGTAGGACTCAATTACTTGTAGGGAAAACTATCCTTTAAGAACAAGGGTCTACCCTAAAATGTTAGTAGTTTTGGAGGATCGTGGTCGTGCATATAACACTGGATTATGTTCTTCCTTGTTTTACTTTTTCTGCATTTTTCTAAATTTCTAAAAATACGAAATAGTTTTTTATGAGAAGGGAAAACTTTTAAGATATATGTCAATATTACATTTAGGGGGAAAGTGTAGAACCTATGAAATCAACTGGATGCCACTTTTCCAAATATATTCAGTTTGACTTATCTATCTCTGACTCTTATAATTTTCTGTTATTGTTGTTCTTCCAGGAACTGCTGTTCAGCCAATCTGTCTTCCCCATAGAGATGATAAATTTGAAGCAGGGATTCTTTGTATGACCAGTGGATGGTGCAAGATCTCAGAGAGTAAGCGGCATCAAAAGGATACAATAAGAGTGATTCTAGGTTTCTTTGCCCATGAGAAGTGGGAATTTTACTGGCCATGAATAATACATTTATCCTATTTTGCTTTTGTTTTTTTCCCCTGAGTTATGATCCAGTGAGAATTTCTGGTTGTCTTCCCCATAAAAATGACTACACTTAAGGCTCTACCTAAAACTTCTCCTGCTGCCCATTTTGGTCAGGTGTGTCAGAAAAAGAAAACCAGGGGCGCCTGGGTGGCTCAGTTGGTTAAGCGACTGCCTTCGGCTCAGGTCATGATCTTGGAGTCCCGGGATCGAGTCCCACATCGGGCTCCCTGCTCAGCAGGGAGTCTGCTTCTCCCTCTGACCCTCTTCCCTCTCGTGCTATCTCTCATTCTCTCTCTCTCTAATAAATAAATTTAAAAAAAAATTAAAAAAAAATAAATGTGCCTTAACTTCTTGAAAAAAAAAAAAGAAAAAGAAAACCAGCAGTAACTATGACAAATGAAGAAGAATACAGTAAAGGGATAATCAGGAAATAGTAAGAATGGTTAAGTGTCCTTGTCTTTAATATTGCGATTTTTTTTTATATAATAAAGAATTTCACAAAATACTGCTTTATTGACTGAAGTTTTCCTTCTTGGGGAAACTTCAGCGAGGACAATGGTTGACTGACTTATCAGACTGTCTCCACAGCATCAGAATATTCAAACGTCCTACGAGAAGTAGAACTTCCCATCATGGATGACCGAATGTGTAATAGTGTGCTCAAGGGTATGAACTTTCCTCTTCTGGGAAAGACCATGATGTGTGCCAGTTTTCCTGATGAGGAAAAAGATGCCTGCCAGGTAAAAAGCATCAACCAGCCCAGTTATTCAGTATCATGTAGGTGATAGTGGATTCTGCCTTTCCCCATGAGCTGCTTTTGCAGAATTACTGCTTCAAAATTCTTTTTTTGTTCATCTTTTTATCATGCTTCTTTTTGGAGAGAGGGAGGGAAGGAAGACAGGAGAGTTGGTTTCAACATTTCCAACCTAATGGAAGGAAGCAAGAGCACTTTGGCAAACTAATTAGGTCTATGTGTGAATTATTTTTCATTGCACCTTTTGTTAAACATTGTGATTTTTTTTAAAAGCCTTTAATGCCGAATGCAATGCTTGCACAAAATTTGACCAAAGAGGGCATAGCTATAGTAACTGTTGGATAAAACATGTGAATGACCTTCCGAGGCTGACACAGCAACTTACCAAGAAGACTGATCTTCACAAGACAGAGGGGAAAGGGAGACTAATTTGTGAACTCAGGGATTTTAGGTTTTAGATGGAGAAGATAATACTTGGAAAGACATTAAAAAAAAAAAAACTGGAGGAGCAGGTAGTCTTTATTCTTCCCCAGCAAGCAGTTTAGAACTGCTGTGGGAAGCTCCCTAAAATTAGCTGTTGGAGAAAAATTTGACTTTTGTTCTGGGAAAGAGGGGTTGCGGGTAGGAGGCTATAACAGGACAGGGACCAGGAAGAGTTTGGAAGGGAAGAGATAGAAATTTAGAATTATGCCACTTTCTAAATTGGAACACAGGTAGACTAAGAGTGCTTTATCCTATCTGCATCCTTGAGAGACAATCCTTTTTTGGATTAAGCCCTCAAACAATTCTGTGCCTTTTGAAGAGGGTTTAATCTGACACAGGATTGAGATGTGTTCTCAAAGCAGCACATGATTATGAAGGATTATTAAAGAAAGGATCCTAAAATCATGGGTTCAGGGCACCTGGGTGGCTCAGTCGGTTAAGCGGCTGCCTTCGGCTCAGGTGATGATCCCAGGGTCCTGGGATCGAGCCCCGAGTCGGGCTCCCTGCTCAGCGGGAAGCCTGCTTCTTCCTCTCCCTCTGCCTGCCACTCTGCCTGCTCGTGCTCTCTCTCTCTCTTTCTCTCTCTCTCTGTCAAATGAATAAATAAAATCTTAAAAAAATAAAATCATGGGTTCTTTCTCCTCTAGTCTGAGAGCCAACAGTCCTTTACATGTAGCCTCTGGGACAAAGTTAGCCTTCTGTTCTTTTCTCAGAGCCTTCAGCTGTTGCATGAACTTGGGGACTCTATTCGCTGGTGCCGTAGGCTTAGATATGACCCAGTCTTTCTCAGCAATTCCAGGTGACAAACTAGAGTGGAAGACTGTATCTGTAAACTTTCCCTGCTCCTTCCAGTGGTTTGGAATGTACATGGTTGTTCTCCAAACCAATAGGGGCAAGAGAGAAATTAAGCGTTAGCTTGACAAGATTGCAGGCAGTGATTGGAAGGTAGTTACCTCTAGGCAAAAAGACTGTACCCTGAAACTAACGGTGAAGAGACAAAAAGATGGCCCTCCCAAAAATTGTTGGACAGTAACCAGTGAGCATCTATGCCTCTACGGCTTCTCTCTTTGAGATGAGTACTGTTGTTTGTGGGCCTACTACAATATTTTTAACTTGTGAGTATTTTCAAGTTTTTTTCTGTCCTATGAAAGGGAGACTCTGGAGGTCCGTTTGTAGAAGAGACAGTGGAATCTGGGTCCTTGCTGGGATAACTTCCTGGAGAGATGCGTGGACTAGAGATTGGACTTCTTTAAGAACAAACCACAGAAGGGCATCACTGGGCATATTCTCCAAGGTGTTTGAGTTGATGGATTTTATCACTCAGAACATATTCACAGGTAGGTGTAATTTCTGTGAATTCACCCTTTCATTCTAAATCAAAAATTGATCATGCTTATTTCAAGGGTAGTTACTCTGATAGGTTGCAGATATAATAGAATTAGGCTCTAAAAGCACAAATATGTCGATTTTCAATTCCTAATCCAATGTATATGAACTTAAATCTCTAAGTTCATGAGAACTGGTATCTTTCAATTTAACTTGAACTAAACTTGGACATAACCTGGATCTTCAAGTTTATGTTCATATAGATTTTTATGAGATGTGGGTCATTTTTTTGAATTTATAAGATTTAAAAAATAACCATTGAGAAAGGACTCTTTCTTCATTTATCCAGTTGACATATCTTTTTCCTCTACACTAGTTTAGAGCACTAAAAATACATTTCTCCTCTCCCATTTCTCCCATTCACCTTTGTTAATTTTACTTGGCAACAGTGGGGACAATAAGGGAGGCTTTGGAGAGTTATTTTTGTTTTGCAGCGCTAAAATCTAGATTAGGAAAACAAATGTGGGTCAAGAGATGCCAAACCTGTCCACAAGGAACTTTCCTGTTATTTGGGAAGACAACGGAGTAAACTGACCGATGTGACAAAACGTAAAGTGTGGATAAGCTCCAAGAGCTGTCAAAGCACCGAGGAGAGATCTGAGGAGCTCAGTCCCAAGGGACCAGAAGGTGTGCCATGCAAAGGGGCAGCATCGATGCAAGAAATGCCCAGGGGGCAGCCTCTGCGGAGTAGAGAGGTGTGAGGATACATAACTTACAAGAACAAGCAGTTTAGTACAAGAACCAGATTTTTTCAAGGCCAGGACCCAGAGCATCAGAACCTAGTGTTCTCTCCATCCCACCAGCACTCCCTCACTGTAGTCCACGATCAGCCACCTCGCTGATGATTCGAGAAGCACCACCATGACTGGTTCAGCTGAACACCAGAGCTACCTCTGACTAGAGCAGGCTCACCACTCACTCTCATTTGGGCATCAGAGTGAAAGTGTTCTGTTCATTGTCATTACTGCACAGGGAAATTCTCTCCTGGTAGCTATTCTTTTCAGTTTTCATCACCTGGAAGAGAAGGTTAAAAAGATTAACAAGCCCTGAACAGAGGTTAATGATAACCATATTTTAAGAAGGCAATGAAATCATCCAGTAACAGTTAATTTCACAGTCAAATGAATAGCAGAATGTGACAATTTATTTAAATAACACTTAACCTCGTTTTTCTAAGCTTCTCATCCCATAAATTGCTTATTTTTTTCTAGCTTTCAACAATTAAAATGTGACACTGGAATCTGAAGTTTCTGAGTGCATGATAGAGACCTGCCACATCATTGCTAAAATTTGTGTGCTTTTACTTTAGTATTTTTCTACACAGGTATTTTATTACAACCCAGGATATTCTAGTGAGAGATGGAGGAAAAAGCCATATTACTTCTATATGCTATAAATTTGAAGCCTCAACGTGACTCATGATTTTGAAAACTGGATAAAGAAATGTTAAATCTGAAGAACTTAGATAAAGAAAAGAACATTATGATTTAGAAATTTGCTCAGTGAAGTCTGAGGTCATAGCATCTAAAAACATGCATTCCCATAAATGTAAATTATATAAATTACACAGCTTCAATCTGACTGTGTACCATAGGTCTTGAAATTCTGTTCATAGCTGAGGTAAATAATCAGCTTTTTCCTACATTTTGAAAGCTTGTAGATCTCAGGGAACAGTGTTATTTGGAGAAAAAGGGAAGATTCATTACCCCCATTCCAAAGAGGACAGCTGTTCTCATAATTAGTATGTATCCAAGGTAGGAATGATTCTTGGGTTCCCCCCAAAATCTTTAAGAGCCATTTTTTGGCAATTTTATCTAGTATCTCAATTTCTCAACCTGATTAACATAAAAGTCTATATGTTTCATCTGATATTTTCTGGTTGGCAAGTATTTGCTGACTGATATTTCTGATATCCACTAATACAAACCGTCAACACGAGTAGTATTAAGACTGGGGCTTGCCTGAATTGGTGTATTCAAATATCCAACATTAACAGCATCTGGTAGTGAGATTGTTATGGGAATTTAGTGATTAATCCTTTCCTACTTATTTCTGTAATAATGGTAATATTTTGTTAAGTGTTGCCTAGAAGATGGAAAATAACTTCAATGTCTTTAATTTTTTTCTACGTAACCTGTCCCCTCTATGGCTAAAGATATCTTTAAGCTTTAGAAATAAGTTTTGCAAGTACTTCACTTCCTCAACTGTTGTAAATTAACTTTAAATCTTGTATGAGCATTGAAAGATATGCAAAGGTTAGATCACAGTTCTGTGAGTTTATAATCTGGAAAGAAGAAAGAGCTGGATAAAAAGAACTATACTGTAAAACATGATCAAATAAGCTTTATAATCCACACTACCCAGGTGTAAGGTGGTATTATGGAAAATGCAGAGACTAATTCCAATTGCAGTGGTTTGTCCAGTGTGTGTGTTCATACATAGTATGGTTGAGAGAGAAGGGGTAGGAATGCGTTAGTGAAGGGGGCGGTTTTGAAACGAGGCATTGGGGGACAGTTACAGTTTTGTAGCTCATGAAGTTTTTTGTAACTCTAGCACCTAGGAGATTTCAACAGATCATGCCAGGCAGAGGGAATTATGTGCAAGCAATGTCAGGGAGGTGGAGATTATTACAGTTTTTTGGACAATGTGTATCGCAGGGGAGCTGGATAGCAATCTTAGCATAAACAGAACTAGTGTAGCAGTAGACAATGAAGATAAAAAGGCTGGTTAGGTCTTAATTGTAGAGCACCTTAAATTCCATGAGAAGAAGCTTAGACTTTTTGCCATAGGTGATGGGAAGCTAAAATGGTGGCAAGATTATAATTTATAAAATGAATGTATCATGACTGTAAATACTTGTTATAAGTATAGAGAGGGAATGATATGGCTTAATTGAAGCCCATATTTAAATGGCTTAAAAGTCTAAGTTGACTTTCTGTGCATCAACCTACTAATAATATAATACCAATTAGGCCTTTGCCATCTTTTCTTAAACTTTTAGAAAAATAGCATCTAGAGTGAGAGTGAGAGTCCTATTTTATTAGCGTCCTGGGCAGGGGTAGTCGGGAGGGGTCTCCAGGTACAATCTTTAAAGAGGGACATTGATAAGCTTGAAATTATCTGAAGGATAATGGCTAAGATGGGGAGAAATTTGAAACAATATCTTGGGAGATATGGTAGAAGGAAGCAGGAGTGGTTCTGATTCAAAGAAGACTTGAGACGAGGAAAGAACTTAATCTGAGGAGCCACTACAGATATTAGGAGGAAGCAGATTTCAATCCAAATAAAGTAGTTTCTTTTTTTTTTTTAAAGATTTTATTTATTTATTTGAGAGAGAGAGAATGAGAGAGAGAGAGCACGGGAGGGAAGAGGGCCAGAGGGAGAAGCAGACTCCCTGCTGAGCAGGGAGCCCGATGTGGGACTCGATCCCGGGACTCCAGGATCATGACCTGAGCCGAAGGCAGTCGCTTAACCAACTGAGCCACCCAGGCGCCCCCAAATAAAGTAGTTTCTAACTTGAGAGATCTCTGAGACTTACTGGCCTTCCTCAGGAGTAATGAATTTCCTTTATAAGTAGGTATTTGAGAAGAGCATGGATGGCTATGGGTGAAGTTCTAGAAAGCATTGATACATTAGGTTAAGAGATTGCAGATGGCAGCCAGTTTACCCTCAAACACAGAAAACTTGCAATTCAACTTAGACAATGAAGTATTGAAGAGATTTCTGCAAGAAAGACTTTCAAGGCAAAAGGGGTTCTTATTAGTGTTAGATATCGCAGAAGTCAAAATGAGGTCAGATAAAATGCCATTGGATATGGCAGTTCAAAATTTAGCGGCTAATTCAGTAGGATTGTAGGATCAGGAGCTATGTTCATAATTGGCTAAGCAATTGTTGAAGAGTTGGTATCTTTCCTTCACCAAGTAGTCAAAACATTTTTATCAAAGCTTTAAGATGTGTCAGGCACTGTTTTAGGTGCTAGAAATACAGCAGTGAATGAAATGGACAAAAATACTTCCTTTGTGGGGCAAGGTGGAAAATGGAGAAGGGGGTAATACAAATCATGTTATAAATAAAAGTAAGTGGTAAGGGCTATGCAGAAAAACACAGGGATAGTTGTGCAATATTAGAGAAGGTAGTCAGGGAAAACCTCACTAGAAAGATGATATTTGAGCAAAGACGTGAAGAAGATGAGGGAGGGAATCATATGGGTCACCTTGGGAAGGAACATTCTTTGCAGAAGGAATGGCATGTTTGAGGGAGGAAAACTTTTGGTATGTTTGGGGAACAGTTGGATCAGAGTGCTAGAGTTAAGTGAGGGGGGGTACGTGGTCGTGGTTGGCATGATCAAACTTACAGGACATAAGGTCATTGGATTTTACAGTAAGATGTGTAGCCATTGGAGGATGTTGAGCAGATGAGGAACATGATCTGACACAGTTAAAAAGGATCACTTTGGCTGTTGTTTTGAAAATAGACATTAGATAGGAAAGACCAAGAGCTGAAAGACTAGTTACTGCAATAGTCCAAGGAAGCATGGTGGCTTGGGACCAGGTTTGTAACAGTAGAGGTAGTGAAAAGTGGTAGATCCACAGGATTTGATAGTGAGTTGAAAATGTGCGTTATAAGAGAGAGAACGTTATGATTAACGTGAAGGTTTTTGACCTGTTGGAGGGATGGAGCTGCCATTGTTTTCGATGAGAAAGACAGTTAACAGTGAAGGGAAAGAGGAAGATGGGGCTGTGGTTTTGGGTAGTAGGACAGGTTTTGAGAGAAGCAGGGTTTTTTTGTTTTGTTTGGGGGAAGGATGGGTTAGGCTTAACTGTGCTTATGAGGAGAAGAGAGAGGGAGATGAGTCAAGAGAAATGTATAAATACATGAAGGAAGTTTCATGAGAACACAACAAATAAAGAAGGTTTAGCTTTGAAAAAAAATGAATAATTACTTTCCTGGGAAAGCAACAAAAAAATTTCAGGTTACTTATAGGAAAGTTAAATAAATTTACACTAGATATCTTCTTAGTACTTATAAGGTTTTAGTTGCTTTGAGTTTAGAGGATGAAGTTGAGATTAAGTAGTTAAGATTTGTAATCGCATGTAAGGGCTAAAAATGAGTCAACAAGAGATGAATAAGAAGACTTTCAGCAACTTTACAACACAGTATTAGCATGAGTTTATACTGTATTTCAGTACATCTAGAACAAACTGGTTGTAGAATTCATTGTTATTTTATGTATTAATAAAGAAATAGAAAATACCCAAGATTAGGAGATTTCCATATAAAGAGAGGACAGCAAAGGCTATACCTTCAGTGTAAGGCTAAACAAGGCATAGGCCCACCCACATGAAAAGTTACATGCCTCAACTTTGACACTGGGTGTAGGGAGGGGTAAAAATCTTCTCTGAGAATTTGAATCACAGACTAATACTTATGCAGGTCCAAAATGTCCAAAATGTCCACCACCAGTATAGTCTGAAACACCTCATGCAGAAAAATTAAGTAGCATGCAGTTGATAGTGCTCCTAGGTGACTGACCAAAGATAATTTCTTTCTGGAAGAATTGTTTCCATCTCAGTCTAACAGAACTGTAAGACTCCATTGTAAGATCCTTCTGATTTTTAGAATGTTCAAATGTGGGGGAAAAATGTGCTTTAGAAATGTAATAAGATATGGAGTCAATTTACATACTTAGTGATTTCTCCATTATGCTAAGCAGCCTTGAGAATGGTAGAAGGATTAATTCCAGATGGAGTTAATTAAAGGTAAGGTAGAAACAGATAATGTGAAGCAGGAGCAAAGAGTTATAGTTTCTCCAAGCTTATCTTTATTCTGCTAGGCGGTACCTAAATTCTCAGACATGGCAGATACACGACACTCAGGTGGTCTCCCTCCTTCCAGGCCCATGAGAGACATTGCATTTCTTAGAGCCTAGAACAGTGCCTGGCATATAATAATGCTCAATAAATATTTGAATGGGTAAATCTATGCTTATTTTTGGTCCCCCTCTCTCACTTAGCTTGACTAGACCTCAGAATCCTTTTTAACACAGCAATCACTAACAATAAACCAGGTGATTTGAAATCTGTTTTCTATCTCTAAGGTAGAGGTTTTGAAGTAGAAAATTGGATGAACAGGAGAAAGTACTTGCCTTTGAAGCCATAAAACCCAAAGTGTATTTCCTACTATGTGTGAGGTGTGATGAGTCTTTTAATATCACAACAGTTTTCTTATTTGGAGGAGGGGGAGTACTTTCTCCCTGCCCACTTCAGAGGGGTATAATGAATGTCAAGAACGATGATAGGTGTGGAGTGCCTTCTCAGTTGAAGTGCCTAAAAAAAAAAGTGAGCTTTATAATCTAGACAGCTTATTGCTTTCTAAATTGAAGTGCTTAAAGAGTGATTTTTAATAATATTTTAGGCAGCCTTTTTTTACATCAATGTTCAAGATGATGGACTTGAAAAAGCAAAGCAGGGAGTTTCTGGTTAGGGAGGAGATATTTAGTAAGAATTATTGCGTTTGGTCTTTAGAAACTGGGCATTAGGAAGTTGATAACTCCTGCGGTCCTGAACAGTATTCTTTGAGGGCAGTGAGAGTGTTAACAGGTCTAAGGTGGTTGATAAAGACTGTCAAGTTTTAGAAGTTTGTTCTGATGTGTTAGATTCCAGGCACGATTGCTTTGCACTCAGATGAATGTGAGACATGGAAGACACTAAGGATTTATGGTCTGCTGGGCTTTCTTTTCTTTAATAATACGAATTCATGAAGGAAAATAAAGGTAGAGGATTATGTGTTAAATTATGTAAGACTACTTTCAGGATGTTTAGACAGGTTTCTAAGGATGTTAATAAAAGGTCACAGCTGACCTTACCAGGAGTTAGAGAGATGACATGGCAACCGCAGGCCCCGTGACCCAGGCTGACCTTGGAGGATGTGACTGGTTAGAGTTAACATATGCAGCATAGTCAATCCATAATTCATGATCCATAATTCAACTTCTGGGTGAACATTATGAATTTTCAATTAGACTATTAACTTAAAACAAAGAGATGAATCTTAGGTTTTTCGATGTATAGATCAAAATTCTAGCATTTTATAACTGAATTAAAGTTAAAGGGTGGTTTCTAGTGATTCTCTGACCCCTTTATTTGTTGGATAAATGCCAGCAATTTGAGCATAAACAAATTATTCTCACATAAGGATTTCCATTGCCTTTTATCTCCTAATAACCTTTAAAATTTTGTTATTGGTGAGTTATGAGCTAAAGCCCAGATACTGGATCTTATTTGTCACACTCGACTGTGCCATTTATTATGCTTTCTCCACCTTCCTCTATCTAGCTTATGTATGTGGAGAATAATGGTACCAGAAGATAAAATTATCCTGATAAAATTTACAAGCTTGGACATACAAAATCAAGTTGGATGTGACCATGACTATATATCTTTACAATCAAGCAGTGGAGTGCTTATTAGTACGTATGTTACATTTATTTTTACTTGTCATGTTAGAGTATGTAAACAACCAAAGATGTGCAGAGGGACCTGAAGTTAGATTTCTGCCCCTAGGACATCTTCCGTACCGTCCCTTTCTGGAAGGGGTTGGGTGCGTGTCGTAGGAGAGGAACCAATGACCGGCATATGTACTGAGCTTTCTCTATTCCCTTCTCAAGTTCAATAACATTGATCTCATGACTCTCTGAAATTTCCTTTCAAGGCAATGTCTACTTTTTTGTTTTTTTATCACAAAAGTGGGTGCATGTTTGCCAAATTTGGTAAAGACAGATGAGTGAATGGCAGAAAATGTAAACTGTTAATAACCCTGCCACCTACAGATAAGTGCTGTTGCCATTCTGAGGTGCTGTGTGTTCATTTATATGTATTAACTGCACACACTGAACTTCACATTGTTTTATAATCTTTTCTCTCATGACAGTAGATCATTTCAGGTCATTTATGGAATACCTCTTATAAACTGTAAGCATAATTAATAACTTTAATTGAAACATGTTAAGCATCTTGATAGAGAGTCTCTAGAGCCGATATAGACCTTGGTCTCTAGCATAGGCCAGTGGTAAGGAAAATTATCTCTTCACAAATTGACAGGATGCTATAGATAAGGTATTGTGCTAAGGGTCATAATATTCATTGACTAAATGATTTCACACTTCAGGCCTGTCTGTTTTGTTCACTGATAGATTACCAATATCTAAAACACCAATATCTAGAACAGTACCTGGCAATACCAAGCACTAAAATATTTATTAAATGCATGACTAAATATTATTCTGTAGACCAATAACTAAAAACCCAATTGCTTAGCATAGTCACTTAGGCAAGCTTTTAAAATCCAGTTCCTCAGATGTGGGGTCTTGGGAGTTGACATTTTTATAAAGCTCATCTGGTATTTCTGAATTACTTCTGTTGGCTGTTGCAAGCCATTGGAGGGAGGTGTTTGTTCTTCATTATTTCAGTTGGATGGGTCATTAGTTTCATCTTCTTTGCTGTAGGCATCTGTGGCATCCCTCCATTTAGTCTCCAGTGGCTTTCCAGAAGAATTGTAGAGGGCGAAGAAGCCTGCCCCCACTGCTGGCCATGGCAGGTGGGTGTGAGGTTTCTAGGTAGTCACCAGTGTGGAGGGGCCATCCTCAACCCCACTTGGATTCTGACTGCAGCCCACTGTGTGCAATCGTGAGTGAAACTGATGATATTTTAATAATGTAGTTTACACATGTATTTATAGACCGTGCCTAGCATATAAGTATAATTGTCTAACTACTAAAGTCATCCGGAATAATTTTAAAGCAGGAATCTTGCAGTGATTTTCTACATAGCAATCTAGCCTCTACTTAAACAATGTCAGCGTGGAAATTGTTAATCAAACCTTGAAATTGCTCATCCCATTTATGGCAATCTCTGATTATTATGTTGGTTACAAGTCTGCTTCTCTGTAGCAGAAAGCTATTGTTCTAAATTTACTGGAGTTCCAGAACACAAGAACTAAGTCTGTTTCTTCTTTCACATACAGTGCTTCCTATACCTGAAGACCTCTCTCACATTGTCCTTTAATTTCATCTTTAAGCTAAATGCTCACCGTTATATTGTTTGTCAGTAATTCCAGATGCCTCACCATGCAGTGCAACTTCCCATGGATTAATTTAGTGTTGTCTTTCTTAAAATGTGGTTCACAACCGTGGAGAGCACAATAGAATAATCTACCACCTTCATCACCAGACTACTAGAGAACTAAAATTTTGGTTAACTTTTTCAGTGTTTTCAAATTATGAATTATGCCATGATATGAAAAAATGTACATAATATATGTAGTCTAAAGAATAGTAAAGGTACATATGTATCCCTGCCATTCAGTTTAGGAAGAATCTTTACACTTAAGACCCTTTTAGTGCCCCTACCAAGAGGTAGACATTATGTAAATTTTGTATTTATGATGCCTTTCCTTTTTTTTATTTTAACATCTGTGAATCCCTAAAACAAGCATATTGTTTGATGTTTCTTGGTTTTGATAATGTAAAAGAATGGTAGTTTATATTTTTTGTGTCTTGCTTTTATCCTCATGTTATATAGATAAACCACATGACTGTGTAACTGTAATTAACTCATTTTCAGTCCAGACTACCTAAGTCAGTCACCTGTTGGTGAGTCCTGGATGCTGGTTTTTTTTATTTTTTGTTTTTTAACTCCTCAGATGATTCCAAAGTACAGCCATGATCAAGAACCACTTCCTGTCTATCTGACTCCAACTGGACCACTGCTGTGCTTGCTCATAGTGGACCAGCCCCATTCTTCAAACACACTACACTTGCTCCTGTCTCCAGATGTTGTTGTGGTTGTTGTTGCCTTTGCCAGTCAGGATACCATATTACATTTAGTCAGCATGTCACATTAAGGCTCCTCTTGGCTCTGAGTATCACAGACTTGCCTTGTTTTTGATGATCTTCCCAGTTTTGAGGAGTACTCATCTGTTATTTTGTAGAAGGTCCCTCAATTGGAGTTTGTCTGATATTTCCTCATGGTTTTACTGGGATTATGGTTTTGGAGGAGGAAAACCACATCGGTAATATGCCATTCTTATTATATCATTTTAAGGTTATGTGTTATCAACATGACTTATCACTGATGATGTTAACCTTGAGTACTGGCTGAGGTGGTATTTGCCAAGTGTCTCCATCATAAAGTTACATTTTCCTCCTTTCCACACTTACCCTTTCGAAGTAAGTCACTTAGTGTGGACAACACTTGAGACGCTGGGTATAAGCTCCACCTCCTTGAGTGGAGAGTATTTATATAAATTGTTGGAAATTTTCCTGTATGGGAGATATGTCTCTTCTCTATTTGTCAAATAATTTGTTTATATCAGTATGGACTCGGGGATATTTATTTTAAAATACTACATAATACTACATAAAATACTAACATTCTGTTGCTCAAATTGTTACAGGTTTGACCAGTGTCTGCTCTTTCAGTGTCTTTTGTGTGTGTCCATTTGTGACACTAAAGAATGATCCAGGTTTATCTTACATGTTCTCTGCTCAGTCCTGGAATCAGTCATTTCTCCAATTAGCCCTGGTTTATTTTATTGGAGAATGGTATGAGAAATTAAGATCTCAGTGGCTGGTGTACTAGTTGCTCCCAGGGTGTTACTGTACTAGGTCCTCTCAGCAGACAGAACTAGAAAATATAGCCATGCACATGAATCCATTTTATAAACCTTCTTTCTGTATCTACATTAAGCTTAACATGAGTTCATGTGGATGTTTCCAACTCAGTCTAATACCATGTCATTCACTCTAGGCCTTCCCTCCCTTGGAGATGCCCACTTTATAGTAATTCTGTCAGAATTCATTTTTATGTATCATGGAAAAGAAGCCTCAATAGTAGCTGATTAATTAGTAAAAAATAATGTATTGGAGAAGACAAATATTAGTAATGAAGCTTGAGGCACAGAAGAAGTTTTGGCAGATTCCCTTGTCAAATAGAATCGTCTATTCTTAAGGTGGATATTCAACTTGATGAGTCAGTTGAGATTATTAAATACAGTCAGCCGTAAAAGTTTGTGAACCATTTAAGTTGACCACAAAAGGAATTTGTATGCAATTTCATCAGTGATTTCTTGATTTCTTTAAAAAAAAAAAGATTTTTATGGGGTACCCGGGTGGCTCAGTCATTTAAGCGTCTGTCTTTGGCTCAGGTCATGATCTCAGGGTCCTGGGATAGAGCCCCACGTCAGGCTCCCTGCTCAGTGGAGAGTCTGCTTCTCCCTCTCCCTCTGCCTCTCCCCCTGCTTGTGCTCCCTCACTTTCTCTGTCAAATAAATAAATAAAAATCTTAAAAAAAATAAAAGATTTTTATAATAGTAATGCTTGTGGGAATACGCAGTTAAGAAAGTTATCAAGAAAAATCTAAACTGTCTCCATTTCATGAATCCATTCCTCCTCTTTAGAAGTGATCAATATTAAGAATGTCTTAATTATCAGATTTTCCACTAACATTTAAGCACACAGGCATATATAGTATTTTTATATACCACATATTTTTTTAATGATTTTTTTTTGCACAAGACATTGTGCTTTCTCTTTACAGTGATATGGAAAATGTCTTTGGGACCCATTTTTTAACTCTTCTTTGTAGTTGCCTAACTTCTTTCACCAAAAGAAATGTCTTTTTGAAGCCATTCCTTGCAGTGTATGGCTCTTTACACCAGAAGTGTTTGATAGGCCAGAGTAACAAAAGCAGGATGTTCCACTCATGCCCTGCCTTTGTGGGGACTCTGCAACTCCTTCCTTCATGGACTTGTTTCTCCTGGCCTCTTCCTCATTGACCTGGTAGACATCAGGCCTCCATCCTCCATTGAAAGGGGCTTCCGCATATCCAAATCCATTGATAAGGGAAGTTCGCCATGTGGGATAAGCCAGCTGGGGAGACATGCGAGGTCTGGGAGCTGAGGTAGACATCATTTTTGCTGAAGGTGACTAGGTGCCAGGCTATCTGACGTTGTTGGGTAGCACTCCAAAGACGTAAAGGATAACCAACAGCAACATTGTACCACCTCCCATGACTTGCCTGGCACTGGTTGCTCTTAATATTAGTTCTCAAACTTTAGCATATACCAGAATCACCTGGAAGTTTTCTGAATCTGTAAGTCTGACATGGGGCCTGAGGATTTTGTGTTTGTAATCAGTTCCCAAATTTAGGGAAAACTGGTGTTGTTCTTTTGCTGTTCCACATTGGTCTTTGTGCTCATTTGGGATTTTTAACTCCCTTCAGAGGACTAAATTCACTTTGCAGTTATACGTTGGAATCTTTGTCTCAAACCTAATTTTTTTCAATTTCAGCTACTTTTTTCCTGTAGTTCAGCAGTGATCCTTTCTTCTCCCAAACAGAAGTGTCCCATGTTGGATGTCCCATTGTTGGATGGGGGATAAGACCCTAAGGATATAAGAAATGAAACTTGGTTGTGAGCAAGGGTCCAGATAGGATGGAGAAACCTACCACTTGCTACTTTGAGCTATCATCCCACTATTGGAAAAACTCAGGCTTTGTTGCCTCATAACATGTGTGTTGCTCTGTCATATGCTTTTTACACAGTGCTCTCTACCAGATTAAAGGATATTTGATGACTGTGCACCTACAATTTCACTAAAGTTATGATCTGCCTTATCAACTCTACCATGATTTTTATTATTTCAATTTATTGTGCACACCATCCTCTATATAAAGGAGTAGAGTGGCTACTCTACTAAAGAAATAAGTTTCTTTACTACCAAGTAATAATTTAGAGGGTGACTTTGAAAATAAAGTTTAATCCTTCTGTTAGAGTGCATGGCAGATAATAACAGCAATAATGGCTACCATTACGGAGTCATTACCATCTGCAAGGTACTTGCCAAGTAGTTTACCTGAGTAGGCTCCCTTAATAAAGGCATATTGAAACACATGAATAAGTCAGAGTCCTCATGCAAGGAATTGAAATGAGCATGGTTACGACTAAAGAGAAGAAGCCTACATGTATTAAGAAACTTCTATGAATAAAGTGCACTGAAAAATATTTTCAGTAACTTTATTTTTTCTAAGGAAACAGGTTTGAAAAATTAAAGAATCTTCAAGCTGAGGAGACAGAATATCTCTGACAATTGAGGGACTCTTTCCTCAGATATTTCTTCAGCTGGAAATCTTGATGTGGCAGATTGATGGATGTTGATTTCAGTTTTTTTTTTTAAACATCCATTTGAAGTACATCAAAAGTGTGCAAATCTCAGGTTTATAGTTAGAAGAATTTGCACACAGGGAGTACCCCTGGAACCAGCGCCCACATCACGAAACAAAATAGTGCCAACACCCAGCAGCCTCCTTCTGCTTCTTGCAATCATCGGCTCCCCCCCACTCCCAAAGTAACACCATGGGTGAGTTTTACCTGTTTTGTTAACTGATACATTTTTTTTTTAAACCTCCGTTCTATTAGTTCCGGTGGTTTGATAAAAGATAACAACTTGAGATGTATTCCAGTAAGATAATGTTTGGATACTTTGAACAGTAAAACATAGGCCAGAAGCTACCTCATTTTGAATGTAGGGTTTTTTTCATATATTCTTTTTTTTAAGATTTTATTTATTTGAGAGAAGGAGAGAGAGAGAGGGCATGAGTTGGTGGGGGAGAGGGAGAAGGATAAGAAGTCTCCCCCCTGAGGGGGGAGCCCAATGTGGGGCTCAATCCCAGGACCCTGAGATCATAACTTGAGCTGAAGTTGGATGCTTAACTGACTGAGCCACCCAGGCGCCCCTTTTTTTCGTGTGTTCTTAACATGACTGTGAAATTAAAGTAAGCTGTACTTTTTTTTTTCCTTCTCAACTTAAAACTAGCCTTTGGTGATATTTGGTAGGGGCTCCAAAGACATTTTATGGCCAAAAGAAGGTGGCAGGATACATAACTAAGAACTCTTCAGGTAGCTCAGGAGGTGTGTACCTTCCCAGCAAGGGGATCACACAAAGGCACCTGACAGGGGAGTGGGTAGGACATCTGGCTGAACTAAACTCAGTGCCTGTTGGTAGAACCACATGGGGTTAGATCAAATGGTGAAAAATGTCTCTTCATGTCAAACTTTTGTCCTTGTTCTTTCTCCAGGAAAAATAGTCCTCTCTTCTGGACCATTGTTGCTGGGGACCATGACAGAACCCTGAAGGAACCAACTGGGCAGGTGAGAAATGTTTCTAAGGACAATTCTGCTGGTGTTCTAAGTGTTGTCACATGCCGGGGTATGCCTTTAGCTAAAATACATAATTAAGTATTCATCTCCTAGTGCCCCTTTACACTTACTATTTATACCAACATTAAAAGATAAAATCTGAGATCACAGTTTAATCAGAGAATTAAGGGAGGTAGGTCAGGATGTGCCAATTCAGGTCTGTGTACACAGGTGCACATAGCCTGGTTTCTCCAGAACTGCCAATCCTCAGCGGTTCATGGCCTCCTGCAAATTATAAACAGGGATTGCCCTTTTAAATTCAGTACAGAATCACCTTCGTTGCTGATGTATGGAAATATAGAGATTTAAGGTTTATTTTGGACGATTATGCAAGGAAGTAGTTTGACTCATTGACGCCATCTCGTAATTGGCTTCCTCGCCACTGATCCAGGTGAGGAGGGTAAAACGCATCGTGGCGCACGAAGACTTCGATAGACGGAGTGCTGACTCGGACATTGCCCTGATACAGCTGACCTCTCCTCTGAAGTTCAACTCCGTGGTGAGGCCGGTGTGTCTCCCACAAAGCACGGAGCCGCTCCTTTCCTCGGAGATCTGTGCTGTGACTGGATTGGGAAGCGTTAGTGAAAGTAAACGTTTTTGCTTTTGCACACACATGACGGCCAGTTGTTAATTTTGCAGATTTGGCACAGAGATGATATCCAGCGGTATCTGCTTTAGCCCTTCTGCCTTCTGAAAGCTAGAACCCATGTTTGATTTAGTTGTAAGGGATCAGCCTATAATTAGGGTGACTAATTATAGGTAGGTTAGATCTGGGAAGGGCCAAATCATAAGTCTTTTCGTCTTTGCAAGCCATATGTTCTCTGTCTCGACTATTCAGTTCTGCTGTTATGGTGCAAATCAGCCACAGACATACGAATGTAACAGAAAGGATTGTGTTCCAGATGAAACTTAAATTTCATATATTGTTCATGTGTCAAAAAATATTCTTTTGGATTTAAAAAAAAAAACCATTTAAAAGTGTACAAACCAGGGGCGCCTGGCTGGCTCAGTTGGTTAAGCGACTGACTTCGGCTCAGGTCATGATCCCAGGGTTCTGGGATCGAGCCCCACGTCGGGCTCCCTGATCAGCGGGAGAGTCATCCCTCTCTCGCTGTGTCTCTCTCTCTGTCAAATAAATAAAATCTTAAAAAAAATAAAAAATAAAGTGTACAAACCAAACGAGTTCCCAGATTGTACTAGATAAGCCCAGGGATGGCACAGAACTGGCCCCCTGGCTGTGGTTTGCTGACCCCTGGGCTGGTCGGTAGAGTTCTTAGAGCCATAGCAACATACTGACAGATCTGAATGGGTTCATGTTTGCGTTTTGCCTCTTTTCACTGTATAACATCATTTTCTTTTATGTTTTCCTTCTGTTTCTGTGTCCTTTATTTGGAATCTGTGAGCTTAGGGAGAGGGGAGTTTATCTTTGTGTATAGTGTACATGATCATAGCTTTCTGTACGACCTGTGGCCAAATTGCATTTCTTTTTTTTTTTTTAAAGAATTTATTTATTTATTTGACAGAGAGAGACACAGTGAGAGCAGGAACACAAGCAGGGGGAGTGGGAGAGGGAGAAGCAAACTCCTCGCCAAGCAGGGAGCCCGCGACTCCAGGATCATGACCTGAGCCGAAGGCAGACTCTTTATGACTGAGCCACCCAGGCGCCCCAAACTGCATTTTCCTAAAATGTGCACAACACCACATGAGGAGATTTTATCCTCCCCATGTTGTAAATGAGGACATTATGGCTCAAAGATTTAAGTAACTTGCCAAGATCCCATAACTAATAAATATCAAAGCTAGGATTTAAAATTAGCCTGGTTCTGCTGATAATCTTCGAATGGCTTTTTTTTTTTTTTTTTTTTTTTTTTTACATTTAGAATAAAATCTGAACTGCTAGTCTGGCTTGGAAAACTCTATGTGATTTGGCCTCCACTGACCTCTCCAACTTCTTTTCTTCCCTTGTCCCCTTCAGGCATTGTGGTCTTCTTTCTTTCTCTTAAACACAAGATCTGTTCTGCTTTCTGAAGCTTGGAACACCTTTGCTCTTCTCCCAGCTGCCTCCTCATTCTGCTTGCAGCTCAAACAGCACTCCCTCCTCCATCACTTTGCTGCTTCAGGACTGCCCGTCCATCACTCTCTGCATGACCCAGTTTTATCATCTCCTCACACACAAATGTACTTGACATGCTCCAGGACGCCTGGGTGGCGCAGTCGGTGAAGCGGCTGACTCTTGGTTTTGGCTCAGGTCATGATCTCAGGGTCCTGGGATTGAGCCCCATATTGAGCTCTGCACTCGGTGGGGAGTCTGCTTGAGATTCTCTTTCTCTCTCTCTATTCCTCTGCCCTGCCGCCCCCACTCACACGCTCTTGCTCACACACTCTCTCAAATAAATAAATTTTAAAAATCTTTAAAAAAGAAAAAACATCATTCTCCAGGTCTCATGCATTAAAGTGGAAACCTCGTGACAGCAGGTCTCTAATTCACCACTCTGCCCCAGAGCTACAGGTTTACTTGGCATAGAATAAACACTCAGCAAATATTTTCTTACTGGCTTCCAAGCCCTTGAATAAATGTACCCATTCTCTGATACCCTCAACTGTCACCACCTCCATGACCACCAGGCAACTGAGAGGTGGTTACAGTCTTGTGGAAGATGAATTCATTCTTCCAATCTGAGAGAAAATGAGTTCTTTAAGACATGGTAAAGAATGGGGGTGGAGATGGTCCCTAAAAAGAGGATTTTAAATGCCTTAAATGTATTTATGTATTAGATGGGTACGTACATTAAAACGAGCACAAACTTTAGAGTCCGGTCTTGGCTTAATGGCTAGTTCTGTCCCACGGGTGCTGTGAGATCAGATTTTGGGAGCTCCGACTTTTTCGTGAGTGAGTTCCGTGTGATCGTGTATGCAAACAACCCACCTCACGATGTTATATTATTGGGTTGGAGTTATATGAACGTACTATATAAATGTAAGGTAATTTCTAGTACTAATCTTAGCTCTTTTTTTTTTAGTTAGTCAGGAATCCAAAATGATAGAATGAGTTGCACAGAATACATGTTAACATGGGCCTGCCTGAGGGTCAGTTATGAGTGTTTTAGTGCTCATTGTTAGCCTTACGGCCTTCACTGTTGGTCCTTGTAAATTGGAATTGAGATTAGTCTCAGTGACGATTAAGGAAAAAGGAATATGATTTTGGTTTATATTAGGAAATCATATAAACATGTCACATAATATATTTTATATATAAATATACTATGTAAAAACATATAATCACATAAATCCTGTACAATACCAACTCATATCTTGCTGAATTTTTCTTTCTGAATTCTCATGTAGCGATATTTGAAACACTAAATTTTGAATAAAAAATAAGCTAGAAAAAAAATGTTTCTGGTGTCGTTCTCCTGACAATGTATTCTTTTACAAAGATGTCACACTTGAAAATGAAGATATCCCGTATGAGACACTTATATTGTTTGGTTCAGTATTCCTCATCAGCTCAGGCGAACCTGAGTGAAGGCAAATATAGTAGTGCAGAGCAAGTCTGAACTTAAATATGTTTTGTCACATAATTTGTTATTTACTTATTATGAAGCTGTCTTTCTGGATCTGTTTCTTCAGCAGATGGCAGCTTAACAAGGCACCTCCAGCAGATTCAGGTGTCCATGTTGGAAAGTGAGGGGAGCGAACGTACTTACTCCTCTCACCCAGGAGGGCTCACGGAGAAGATGATGTGTGCTGGCTTTGCAGACTCTGGAGGGAAGGATTTCTGTCAGGTGAGAAGACTCTGATTTTTGCAGAGGAAGATCCAAGGTCGTCATCTGCTGGAGATTCTCCTTAGACAGGAGGAGACACTCAGAGGCACAGGTAACCTGGTAGCCCCACGGCACGCCCTTCCCGGAAGGCCAGTGGGACAACAGGAAGAGTGAATGCTTTACTCCAAACCTGCTGAGAGGGCGGGAGCAGCCTAGGGGCAGAAGAGCAGGTGGCGACTAGGAGACCATGAGCACGTAGGGCCTCAGAGAGACGCAAGGCTTTGGGAAAAGAGGAACAAGCAAAGAAGGATTCTAAGTGGGTGTATCCTACTGATGACTTAAGGTTTTTATTGTTTTTAAATTAATATTAATCTCCTCTGTGCTCACATTTAATTTTCTACTACAGATTAAAATAAAATAATCATAAAGAAAACGAGAAACTTTGAAAAACTGGTTTGCATATGCAGTGGAAAATAAATCCCAAAACAGTAGTTCAATTTCAGATATTTAGAGGCAAAAGTGGTATAGTTATATTCACGTGTCAGTTGGACAGGCGTGCTACTAACAAGTTCAAATCAGGCAAGGGGAAGACAGAATGGATCGTAAAACACCAGCTTTCATATGCACAAAGCCAAGTGAGGAATATGACCTTAGATACACAACCAAAAAGGGTCTCTGATGCTCTGTAACCCTCCTTCAAGAGTTAGTCTGGATTTGAGGCAGCCTACTGATGGAAACGTTTGGGTCTTCGGGGCAGATGCCCTTCTCCGAGTTTATCATCTCCTACCGGTCTGGAATACAGAGGGAAGAAAGGATGAATCTAGTCTGTGCTGCTTTTTGATCGTTTTCCCCTTAATCAAGAACTAAGAACCCATGGAGAAAACTGGGTGTTAATCTAGGTAGAAGTCCTTCCGTGTGAGCATGTGAGGAGAGAAGGAAGGAGGTCCCCTCTTAACACTGAGTGTCTGTTTATGGTGATTAAACCCTTTCCTGGTGTCAAGCACTACTCAAACTCTGTTTTCTTTATTTGAATTTCCGTTCCCCAGAAGCTGACCTTGAGACAAAGATTCAAGTACAGTGGTCTGCTTAGGAAGTGCAGACATCGCTGGTAGGAAAGTCAGGGGGGTGGTCTAGGGAAGGGAAGGCAGGAAATGCGAGATGTGCTATGAAGTCAGCTACCACAGTGGGGGGACTGAGCTGAATCTGGCAGCAGTGCAAAATATATGCAACGTATTTGTCCCATCCCAGGGGTGAGGGAGCTGGGATATTTATATACTACTTCCCCAAAGTCATGGTTCAAGGGCTGCTGGAGGGGAGGGGTCTGTTGGTCCCTTTGCACTTTCCACTCTTCACGAGGTGTGCCTCGTGGATGGGGTGGGGGAGGGGAAGAGCCCTCAGGCACAGAGCCAGGATGTGGCCTGGAAGACTTGAGGAATCTAGGAAGGGCCCTCACACCATCTGCTAAAGGACATAAATGCTATACTATAAATATCAAATAGAAAAGTGCTCTGAATTAATGTGGTCATTCCTCCCCTTTTGAGGGATGGTTTTTCTCTCTGCTTCGAATCAAGGAAATCATAGATGGCTCTGTTGTCTCTGTCATGTTTGACAGCGTCTGACATTAAGGGAACACCTTACTCTGTATGAAGAGAGCAGAGGGGAATTAGGGAAGGAATTAGGTCCATGACAGAGGTATGATCTTGGTGGGCATTTATTTCAACTACATCCCTTGCAGCACAACCAAATTTGCTGCCAATACGAAGGGAGGAAAATAGGAGTTGAGATTCTGGCTAATAAATGTGTCTAGCTAAAGAACACTGAATTACTAACAAGGTGACTTCAGAAACTTTGATAAAGTGGACTCTAGTATTTCTATCAGGTAGTTGATTTTTACCCTCCTTTGTGTGCTCAGAAGTAATGGACCTGCTAATGTAATTTCTCACCCAGGAAGGTGAAGTAGAATGTTGGAATGCAGAGATGGAGTTTCAAAGATGCAGTGCAGAATCCTATGCTGCTTTGCTCACAACACATCCAAGATTGTTTTTAAAATGTCAAATTCTTTGACCTACAGGGTGATCTCTGTCTTCACAGAGTAGTGTATGTCCTGTTCATGCTGACTTTTGCGATCTATTTCATACTTCTCTCCTCTTGCTTATATATTTCAGCCACACTGATTATTTTCTGACCATACAAGTCACTACATCCCCTAATTTGGAGCCTTAGCCCAGATATCAGTTCTGCATAAAATGCTATTCCTCCTGGCTTTAGAAAACCCAGCTCCTTCTCATCTTTCATGTATCAGATCAAATGTTATTGAAACTACATACACTTACACGAGCGTGTAAGCACACACAACTACCTCCCTTTATTCTCTGCTTTTTGCTCTAAATATTTTCTTTAGAGCTATTATCACCATCTAATTTGTTTATACTTTGTCTTGCTCAAAATGCCTAGCTCACAGTAGGCACTGAATAATTCTTTAAAAATAAATAGGTATAATTTGCTTATTGAATATTTACCACATGCTAGGCCCTGTGATAGACCCTGGCAATAGTAGATGAATTAGGCTCTTTCTGAATCATGAAATGTTTGTAATTGCAAGAAAAATTCTTTATTTGGTACGTGTTGGTACTGAATGAATAAGTAATTTAAAGAAAAAACAAACCTGACTTGATACATCAGACCACTTACAAACTGGGAAGAGGTCTTAAAGTATAACCTTATTTCATATGGAAAAAAAAATTAGGCCCAGAAAAAATGTTAATTGTTCTACATTACAGACAAGGGAATCTATCTCCCTATTCCCACGTTATTTTATTTCCCACGTTAGGATTTCTTATGTGAAATTCTTCATATAAAATAAACAGCCACATCGGGGCACCTGGGTGGCTCAGATGGTTGAGCGTCTGCCTTCAGCTCGGGTCATGGTCCCGGGGTCCTGGGATCGAGCCCCGCATCGGGCTCCCTGCTGGGCAGGGAGCCTGCTTCTCCCTCTGCCTCTGCCTCTCTCTCTCTCTCTCTCTGACTCTTATGAATAAATAAATAAAACATTTTAAAAAATTAAAAAAACATTAAAAAAATAAACAGCCACATCAAATATATCGTAAGCTCAGTTTATTTTATCAGAAGACAAAGGATTTAGTTTGAGTCTAAGTACATTTCTGTCAAAGAAAAAAGGGGCAGATTGAAAATCAGAAAGGTTACTTTAAAAGGCAAATCCTATGCTTTAAGGCTTTTTTTTTTTTACAGATCTATTGAGCTATAATTGACATATAACATTGTGTAAGTTTCAGATATACAGTGTAGTGATTTGATGCACTTGTATATTGTGAATGCTTACCACAGTAGAGTTAGTCTACACCTCCATCACCTCATATAATTACCATTTCTTTCTTGTGGTAAGAGTACTTAAGATTACTTTCTTAGCAACTTTTAAATATCTAATATAGTATTGTTGGCCATAGTAACCATGTTGTACATTAGATCCCCAGAATCGTCCACCTTATAACTGGAAATTTGTACCTTTTGACCAAGATCGCCCCCATTTTCCCCACCCTCCCCCAGCCTCTGGTAACTGTCCTTCTACTCTGTTTCTCTGAGTTCAGCTTTTTTAGATTCCATGAATAAGTGATATCATATAATATTTGTCTTTTGCTGTCTGACTTTTCACTTAGCACAATGTCCTCAAGACCATCCATGTTGTCACAAATGGAAGGATTCCTTTTATTCTCATGGCTGAGTAATATATATGTTATATTTTTTATCCATCCTGTGGCAGAAAAATAGGTTGTTTTCATATTTCTGCTATAGTGAATAAAGCTGCAATATATATGGGAGTGCAGATACCTCTTTGATAACCTGTTTTTATTCCCTTTGGGTATATACCCAGAAGTGGATCAAATAGTAGTCAATTTTTAATTTTTTTAAAATTTTTTTAAAGATTTATTTATTTGAGAGAGCGAGAATGAGAGAGAGAGAGAGAGCACATGAGAAGGGGGGAGGGTCAGAGGGAGAAGCAGGCTACCTGCTCAGCAAGGAGCCTGATGTGGGACTCGATCCCGGGACTCTGGGATCATGACCTGAGCCGAAGGCAGTCGCTTATCCAACTGAGCCATCCAGGCGCCCAATTTTAAATTTTTTAAGGAACGTTTATTTTATTGTCCATAGTGATGCACCAATCTACATTCTTACCAACAGTGCAAAAGGGTTCTCCTTTTTCCACATCCTTGCCAGCATTTTTTATGTCTTTCTGATACCTATTCTAACAAATGTGAAGTGGTATCTCATTACAGTTTTGATTTGTATTTCCCTGATGATCAGTGAAGTTGAGCATCTTTTCATGTACCTGTACCCATCTGTATGTCTTCTTTGGAAAAATGTCTATTCAGATCCTTCGCCCATTTTTTAGATTGCATCGTTTTTGTTATCAATTTGTATGAGTTGTTTATATATTTTGGATATTAACCCTTTATCACATATGTGGTTTGCAAACATTTTCTCCCATCCCATAGCTTGCCTTTCCATTTTGCTGATTGTTTCTTCTGATGTGTAGAAGCATTTTAGTTTCATGTGGTTCCACTTAATTGATTCTTTCTTTTGTTGCTTGTGCTTTTGGTTTCATATCCACCCCCCCCAAAAAAAAATTGTTGCCAAGACCAATCAATGTCAGGGAGCTTTTTCCCTGTGTTTTCTCCCCCCCACCCTTGTGTTTTCTTCTAGGAGTTCTACAGTTTGTAGCCTTATATTTAAACCTTTAATCTGTTTCAAGTTAATTTTTTTGTGAGTGTTATAAAATAGGGTTCAGTTCCATTCTTCTGCTTATGGTTGTCCAGTTTTCCCAACATCATTTGTTGAAGAGATTATCCTTTCCCCATTGAGTATTCTTTGCTCCTTTGTCAAATATTAGTTGACTGTATATGTGAGGGTTTTTCTGGGCTCATGATTCTAGCCCAGTTGTCTATGTGTCTGTTTTTATGTCAGTACATGCTGTGTTGACTATTACAGATTTGTAACATATTTTGAAATCAGGAAAGGTGATGCCTCCAGCTTTGTTCTTTCTCAGGATTGCTTTGGCTATTTAGGGTCTTTGGGGGGGCCCATATGAATTTTAGGGTTGTTTTTCCTATTTCTATGAAAAATGCAATTGGAATTTTGAAATGGACTGCGTTGAATCTATAGGTGGCTTTGTAGAGTATGGACACAATATTGATTCTTCTGATCTGTGAACATGGGATTATGTTTTCCATATTTGTCTTCATCAATTTCATCAAAGTCTTACAGTTTTTAGTATAGAGACCATTCACCTTTTTGGTTAACTTTATTCCTAAGTATTTTATTTTTTGGTGCTTTTGTATATAGGATTGTTTTCTTTATTTTTTATTCTATTTTTCAAGTTTTTATCTAAATTCCAGTTAACCTACAGTGTGATATTAGTATCAGGTGTAAAATTTAGTGATTCAGTACTTACATACAACACCTGGTGCTCATCACAAATGCCTTCCTTAATCCTGTTTATTTCTTTTTCATATATTTTTTTTGTTAGTGTATAAAGACACAACTGGTTTCTGTATGTTTGCTTTGTATCCTGAAACTTAACAGTACTCATTGATTAGTTCTAACAGCTTTTTTGTTTTGTTTTTAGTTCTGACAGTTTTTTGATGGAGTCTTTAGGATTTTCTTAGACCATATCATCTACAAATAAAGACAATTTTACTTCTCCCTTCTTGATTTACTCCTTCTTTCTTTTTATTTCTTTTTCTTGCCTGATTGCCCTGGCTAAGACTTCCAATACTATATTGAATAGGAATGGTGAGAGTGGGCACCCTTGTTTTGTTTCTGATCTTACAGGAAAAGCTTTCAACTTGTCACTATTGAGTATGATGTTAGCTATGGGTTTGTTAGATATGACCTTTATTATGTTGAGATATGTTCTGTCTATATCCAATTTGTTAAGAGTTTTTATCATGAGAGGATGCTGCACTTTGTCAAATACATTTACTATTCAGACAATAATATGAATTTTAAACTTTCATTCCATTAATGTGGTGTATCATATTCATTGATTTGTGTATGTTGAACTAGCCTTGTATCACTGGAATAAATCCCACTTGATCATAGTGTATGATCCTTTTAATGTGCTGTTGAGTTTAGTTTGCTAGTATTTTGTTGAGGATTTTTACATCTATGTTCATCAGGGATATTGGCCTCTAGTTTTCTTTTCTTGTGATGTCCTTATCTGGCTTTGGTATCAGGGTAATTCTGACCTTATCTAATGAGTTTTAGAGTGTTCCCTCCTCTTCAATTTTTGGGAAGAGTTTGAGGAATGAAGTTAATTCTTTAAATGTTTAGTAGAATTCACCAGTGAAGCCATCTGGTCCTGAGCTTTTCTTTATTGAGATGTTTTTGGAGTAGTGATTCAATCTCCTTGCTCATATTGGTCTGTTCTGATTCTCTGTTTCCTCATGATTTGGTCTTGGCAGTTTGTATGTTTCTAGGAATTTATTTCTTCCAGGTTATCCAATTTTTTGGTGTGTAATTATTCATAGTAGTCCCATGATTCTTTGTATTTCTGTGGTATCAGTTGTAATATCTTTGTGATTTTATTTATTTGAGTTTAAGTACTCTAAGGTATATGAATTGACAAAGTATTAATATTTTTAAATTAAAGAAATGTGTTACGAATAAATTATTGATTATTCCTGTTCCAAAATTGAAAGCAGGAGCTCTGATTAATTTTTAGAACACATTTTCTTGATCTTTCAGGGAGACTCTGGTGGCCCATTGGTATGTAGACATGAAAAAGGTCCCTTTGTCCTGTATGGCATTGCCGGCTGGGGAGCTGGCTGTGCCCAGCCAAGGAAGCCAGGTGTATTTGCCAGGGCGAGTGTCTTCTTGGACTGGATCCAATCCAAAATCAAAGGTAAATATTTTTCAGATATTATGAAGACAATTCCTCTTTCTTTAGAGTAGGTTTGTGAGAAGTGAGTGTGGTAGAAATCAGCATTATGAAAGGAAAAAAAACAGAGTAGTATTTCATTTATTTTAGTTTCTAAAACATTAAAATGCTCATTAAAATTCTGTAAGAATATGTTCTCCCTTGGGCAGAGTGAGAGTAAAACTGACTTTTCCTGAGGCTGCTGTAATCCTAGATTTGCATTTTCTTTTGACAAAAGCTGTTTTGGTATAGACTACATTTTGTTTCGAGGTTTTCATCTTTATTTATTTTTAATATGGTCTCTCCAGGTGCAGGTCCTGCTTCACTTCAGATAAATAATGAAAGCAAAATCTTACCAAGACAACAGTTGCCACCACCCACACCCTCAACAGACAATGCATCTGGACCAGGTAATAGATGTTTGTGTTATCCGCTTAATGCAGCTAGTAAGAATTTAGCAAAAGCGTGGCATGTCTGGGTTCGCTAATTTTCTTTGGAATGGGATAAGCCCTGTGTTTTCATTCTGGCTGGTAGTTTAAACTGAAGAAGGGGAGTGTTGTTACTATGACCGTCTGGGTTTCTTTTCTACCCCCACAGATATAGCCATTGTAGGTTAAAAAAAAAAAATCTTGTCGTTGTGAAATGCTTGAATTGTGGAGGAGTACATAGAATTATTCTGACCTCTGATCCATTTATTCCTACATAAACAAAGGTCCTTAGATTTTCAGGTATCTCGCTAGGTGAGGACTCTGGATATGAGAGAACCACAATCAGCGTCAGTGTTAGTCACTCATGATTCCCCCACAATTGTCAGTGTCTGTTTGCTAATGGGATTTTTTATTTTTTGTTAAGATCAAGCTGCAACTGGAGAATTAGAAGTCTGTAATAGACCTGTAGGGAGATGAAAATTCTATGATGCCATCATTCTTGGTTTCCAGGTGGCCACAGCCTCTTCGTTCTCACCCATCTCTGCCCCCATCCACCTCACATACGTCAAGGCCAGTAGACAACTGGGAAGATTGCTGGGCAACATAAAAGCCTCTGAGATTAATGATCACAAATTTAGAGGGAGACTGACCAGTTAGCTTAGTTGTATGTTTTCTTCTGGAGACACTGAGGGGTAGCACCTGGATGCAGAACACATAGAAGGTAGATTCAATCAGAATGGGTTTTCCCAAGTACACAAGATTATAAGGGTATTGAAAGCATGTAAGAGGAAGGGATTAAAATGATGTATTGTTGGAATTTAAGCTAGGAAAAGAGTGAATGAGGGTGAGAGATGAGTTAGGGACAAAGAACAGGTGGTTGGATAGATGACTAGCAAGTCTCAAAAGGTGAAAGGAGCATTGGAGGGAGCTGAGAAGATGGAAGATTGTGGATGGAGACAGCAGTGCCTGAAATGGAGCTATGGAAGGCTTGGTGTTACTGCTGGGGGCCAGGTCCTGAGGGGTTCCCTGCAGGGGTGGGTGGCTGAAGTCGGGTGGAGAACAAGATCATTGGAAGGAAGTTGAGAAATTGAGAAGCCTCAGTGATGGGCTCATCATCTCTATGGCTACTGAAATTCAGCAGGATTTGTGGCAGAAATAGTGTTGGAGAAAATGACTGCTAAAATCTAGGAATAAGAAGGGGTAATTTGGGGACCATTTGTGGGTGGTATGGTCTGAAAACATAAGAATCAAAGGGTCCTATTTGATTAAAAGTGAATCTGGAATTGGGGTTGAGATGGAGCGCAGACTTAGGTCCAAGATCTTAAAACCTAATGATTTCGATGATTTGAATTAAATGAACAATTTTAATTAGTGCATAAGTAAGTGAATTCATGTCAAGCACTTAAAATAGAGATGGCATGATGAATGACAATAGTCAACAAGTGGTGGCCAGCAGTGACCAACTAATGTATTCATTGAATTGCTATTCCATTCGGGCTATAGAAAATGAACACTCTTTTTTAAGATTTTTATTTATTTATTTGAGAGAGCGAGAATGAGAGATAGAGAGAGCACATGAGAGGGGATAGGGTTGGAGGGAGAAGCAGACTCCCCGCTGAGCAGGGAGCCCGATGCAGTACTCGATCCCGGGACTCCAGGATCATGACCTGAGCCGAAGGCAGTCGCCTAACCGACTGAGCCACCCAGGTGCCCTGAACACCATTTTAATAGTGTAACTGGAGATGTTTCTCATTTGTGTATGTTCAGAAATACATGTGAATGCCAAAGAACTTTGCAAGTTTCACATGAGAAAGGGTATTGTTTTGTTTTAATTCTGGGAATATTCTATAAGAGAAAATGTTGGGACTATCCTCTATCTTTAGCATCCACCCACTCCCATCACTGGCTTTTTACACATGAGGATTGTTAGCCCATTTATAAAAAGAAGTGACTGGTTGGGAGTTCATGACTTTACATGATTTGGTTCATTTTCTAGGCAGATTTGTCATAGAGGATTCATGGGGACAGGAAAAAAATGATTGAAAAGACATTTGGGCCCAGACTCACAATTTCAGTTGTTTTGAGCAAGGAAAGAATTTAATTCTCTTGTTTCATATGCTATCCCAGATTGGAGGGCACAGTGTGGGGGAAGATTAGAGACTGGGAAATCAGTTAGGTTACAGTTAAATCAAAGTAGATCTATAAATATCTAAATTAGATTATAGTAGCCATCTAAATGAAAGAGAGAATTTGCAAAGAGGTAACAGGACTAGGCAATTGAATAGAATCCTGAATTCTTACAACATTTCATTTCCCTTCTTCACCTTCTGCCACTCTTCATTTCTACTCTTCATGAAAGTATATTTATGTATGTGTCACCTGAGGTCGTTAATTGCTCTATGGCAAAGCATATATAATAATGCATGTATTAATTCATACTCAGACATTAAAATGTGTTCATTTGAATACAGAGTATTTCAATTTGTAATTGCTCAGAGGATTTTTGTCGAGGGAATACACAGAGGGGAAGGAGGAGGAGTTGAGGGTGTAAGCTGAAGGAACAGCAGCTAACTGCAGGGCCAGTGGACCAGAGAGACCCTGGCATCTGAAGCTCTGCAGGTAGCCTTGCAGGTCCAAAGGTGCCCTTGGACTTAAGAGCAAGTGGAAGAAGTGAGAGACATTCAAATGTATGCAGCACATCCTCCTTTTTTTTATCTCAGTCATGAATTCCACGAATGTAATCATTTGTCCCAGCAAGATAAATGCTCAGTGAAATTAGTGAAGCTTTTAGGAACAGACCTTCAGTAGCATCTCAAAGAAGGAAGGAAATGAAAGCATGCGGGAAGTAGAGAGTGCATTCCCACTGTGCATCTCCTAAGGCATTTAAAAGATTCAGTGAAAAATTTTAAATAATGATAATTTAAATTCTACTCTTACAACCTCATTTCAAGAAAATAGGACACATTAAATGGGATGATCATTTTTACCCAAGGACATGTAACAGAGAGTAATAAAGTTTTAATTTTCTTCTTGCAAGCCTAAATTTTTCAAGTTTGTGTTAGATCCGTGCTTTGCTTTGTTCATGTTGGTCCCTGGTGTCTGTGTGCTCTGAATTGTAGGTTGTTACTCTGAGGTGGAACTAGAAGAGCCCAGAGGCTTTTTCTCAACTCCAGGATATCCACTGGATTATAGAGGAGAACTGGAATGTTCTTGGGTGCTCAGAGTGTCCCCGAACAGTATGGCAAAATTGACAGTTGAGTACCTGTCACTGCCTTGGTCTCCTGTGTGTCCAGATTCAGTTATGACTATTTACGAAGAAAGCCATGATGAGAGAAGGGTGTCAGGTAATTCTTGCTGGCATTTCAACCCTGTGCTGGGAGCCTTTTCTGTATAGGCAGCTTACAATCACGAGAGAGCTTGACTTGGGTACCACTATCACCAAAGTGTTGATTCATGTAATAGGCATGCCTTTCTTTCTTTCTTTCTTTCTTTCTTTCTTTCTTTCTTTCTTTCTTTCTTTCTGTCTGTCTGTCTGTCTGTCTTTCTGTCTTTCTGTCTTTCTGTCTTTCTGTCTTTCTTTCTGTCTGTCTTTCTGTCTTTCTGTCTTTCTGTCTGTCTTTCTGTCTTTCTTTCTTTGTCTTTCTTTCTGTGCTTTCTTTCTTTCTTTCTTTCTTTCTTTTAGGCACACTTAATAGTTTCAAAACTTGAATTTACAAAACAGGTGTACTAGAGGTTGAGTGTGAGTGTGTGAGAGCTCAAGTTCTTCAAGCATACCAGAACCATGCCAGGATGCCTGAAATGTATCCGATAGAGGAGTTAAGATGGTTAAAAATCAGATGGGGGGTGGGTGTTGGATTTTAAAATAAAGCAAAATATATTAAAGGCTTTTACATTGGAAGAATTAAAAATATTTGCTAATAACATGTCAGTGTGTGTGTGCTGGATTCGGGAGTGTATGGAGGCCAGGGAGGTGCTCTTGAGGGGGAGATTGTGTTCTTGGGATAAATTCTGAGATTAAACCATTGAGTTAGAGGACATAAACATTTATTTAAAGAATCTTTATAAATACTGTCTCATTTAGGGGCACCTGGGTGGCTCAGTTGGTTAAGCATCTGCCTTGTCATGATCCCAGGGTCCCGGGATTGAGTCCCGGGCTCCCTGCTCAGCAGGGAGTCTGCTTCTCTGTCTGCCCCTCCACCTGCTCTCATGTTCTCTCTCTCTCTCAAATAAGTAAAATCTTTTTAAAAAATACTGTCTCACTTAGACTGTGGAACGAAGCTATTAATAATCTGGCCTATTCACTTTGTACATTTTTCTCCTGCGATCAGAAGGCCTTCCCCATCTACCTTGATTAAAACAGCTCCAGGTCTTCTTGTAGCTGGAATAAAATTCAAAATCCCAAGCACGACCTTGCGTCCCCCTCCCTGACTCACATGATCAGGAGCTGTCATTCTCACCTCAGGGCCCTTGTCCCGCTCCTCGACCTAGCTCTTCAGAGAGCTCCTTCTCGACCTGTCCCTCACCTCCCTCAAGGCTTGACTAGATATCACCTTCTTAACGAGGCCTACCTTAATTGCTGTCAACTGCATCACCTCCTGGCTGGGTAGTTCTTCGTGCCTCGCCCTTTTCTTTAGCACTTACTATTTTCCAACATTATGACTTTTATTCATGGTTGTGGTTTGTGTTTTCTCTATTGAATGTGAGCTTTCGGAGGGCTAAAACTTCCGTCTCCTCATTTGAAGACTCTCCAGGGTTTAGAATAGTATGTGAGACTTAGAAGGCACTCAATGAGTGAGTGAATGAATGATAGGTCACCTCCTCAAAGAGGACTTCTCAGTCTAAAATAGCGCCATTCATTCCCTCCCAAAGTCTTTTTCATCATATTATGTGGATCATTTCAACTTGTAGCCTTGATCTCTATTTGAAATCATCTTCTTTATTTACCTGCTAAAATAAAAGATTCATGAAAGCAGGGATCTTGCTATTTTGTCCCTTACTGTATCTTCCCAAATTAGAATCGTGCCTAGAGACATAGCATAATTTTTTTCACAAGTGTATACTGATAAATTACTCTTCAGAAAAGCTAAATCAGTTTTCACTGCCATCAGCAAAAATGGGAGCCTCTTGCACCATGAGTATAACTGAATAATATCAGTTTGATAGGCACTTTTACTTTTTTAATCATTAATGAATTTTTTTCATATGTTAGCTATTTGTATTTTTTATTTCTTGTCACTATCATCCATTTTCTGAGTATTTTTATTGGTTTATAAAAGCTGTTATACATATATTTTCCTTTGTCATAAGTTGCAAGTATTTATTCATAAAGTTGCTATTTTCCTTTCATTTTTTTGAAGATTTTATTTATTTATTTATTTATTTATTTGAGAGAGAGAGTGCTCGTGAGTGAGGGGAAGGGCAAAGAGGAATGGAAAGGGAGAGAGAGGAGACTCCCCGCTAAGCATGAAGCTTGACACAGGGCTTGATTTCATGACCCTGAGATCATGACCTAAGCCAAAACCAAAAGTTGGACGCTTAACCAACTGAGCCACTCAGGCACATCTTTAATCTTTATTATATGTTGATGTAAACATTTAAAAAGTTGTTTAAATCTGTCTATAAACATCTTTGATCTTTGATTTATCTCATTGCTCTTTAAATATTGTTCAATCTGAGTTCAAGAAAAAAATTTAATTACAAACTTCTTTAATCCTGCTGAAATGTTTTTCCTTATATGGTAAAGTGATGTTGTATCTTTTGCTTTAAGAAAAAAATGATTTTCTTTCCAACTTGTAGCACTGTATCCTATACTAGATTCTCATCTAAAAAGAAACATTTTCTGGGAAAACTTACCTTTATCTTTATAACCTATTGAAAACCATGGTTGGCTATGTTGTGGATTAACGGAAGAATCCCTATAATTTTCCAACATAGCATTTATTTGATTTGAAATTGTCAACTTGAACCTTGTAGAATGGTTCTATCTCTTTAGATGATAGCTAGGAGAACTACGAGACCATAATGGAGGTATTACCCCTTATTCAAGCCAGATAGTGTTCTTCTATACTGTAAAATGCCATCTTTTACCCTGTGGGAGCCAGCAACTCACTCATTCAACAGCTGCATTGATCTATACTTGTTACAAATAAGTATTTGATCATTTTTCAAATAATATTTTGGGGCACCTGGGTGGGTCAGTCATTAAGCATCTGCCTTCGGCTTAGGTCATGATCCCAGAGTTCTGGGATCGAGCCCCACATGGGGCTCCCTGCTCGGAAGGAAGCCTGCTTCTCCCGCTCCCGCTCCCCCTGCTTGTGTTCCTGCTCTCACTATCTCTCTCTCTGTCAAATAAATAAATACAATCTTTAAAAAGTAATAATAATATTTCAACAGCATTTACCCTAATGTGTCATGCCATCTAATATATTTTGTTCTTTTCTTCTTCTCAGATATAATCTCTTCCTTTTCTTGCTCCACAAATACTTGTAAGGAGGATCTACTGGGGACTAGAGACCCACTCTTCTTGTTTGTTGGGATTCAGTAGTGAGCAAAATGGACAAAAGAAATCCCTGCCCTTATCAAGCTTATATTCCACTGGGGAGTGGACACATAATAAGAAAATAAAATATGCAGTGTATTAGGTAGATGAGCTATGGGGAAAATGAAGTGGGAAGAAAGAGAAGAATCTGGGATGTAGGTGTCATACGGCCAAATGTAGTATAACCAGCAAATGTCTTTCTGATCAGGTGTAGGATGATAGTGACTTATTAAGAGTAGAGGAGTTTGATCCTAAGAAGATCACAGGTTCTTTTCACACCTTCTTAAGCAGCCCTCTGAATTGTTTTAGAATTATGGTTATAATTTTCCCTTTCAGCTTTGACTCAGGTTCTCAACCTAAAGCAAACAAAAGAAGATTGACTGTAGAGATAGAATAAATTTTCAGGTAGAAGTTTTTCCACCATAGATTTTTCAGAGTGTGGTATTTTTAATAAGTAGGTTACTTTACTAGAAGAAAAATGGCATATCAGCATCATTTTAAAAAGATGAAATAATTTACTTCCTACTGTCCTTCAAGGGATCAATAGGACACAGCAGACTACGATGAGTACTGGATTCATGGGCTTGGGTTTAGATCCTGAGTCCCCACCCTACCAGTCTGACTTTGGGTGAGTCACTTGAGTTCCGGAGCCCTGTTTCCCTTATTTTGCAGAGTGAAATAAATTCCTCCCTCATGGGTATAAACTTTTAACTAGTAGACAAGTCCTGGAGATCCAAGGCACACTATAGTGAATATAGTCAACATTTGTATTATAATCATCAAACTTGCTGAGGGACTAGATCTTAATTATTTTCACTACAAAAAAGAAATGGCAATTATGAGAGGTGATAGAAGCTAACTATCACTAGAATGGCAGTCCTATTACAATACATAAATGTATCAAATCAACATGGTGTACACTCTAAATTTATACAATGTTACATGTCAAAGATATTTCACTAAAAATAATTGCTATACCTAAGCAGAGAAACTGCTAAAACTTTTTTTAAATTCTTGTGTTTTACTAGATTTCATTTTTTAAACCTAGGTGAATTATGTGGAAGAGGGCTTTACCCAATGATTTTCATGAGCTCTGGACCACTGGTGAGAGTGGCATTTCATTCTCTTGTGCAGGGTGCTTTGGGCATAAGTTATATTGTCTTTAGAGTCCAAGGTATGCTTCATCCTTTTATAAACTCATAAAGTTAAAAATCAATGTTTTTCTTTTTAGAGCTGTTTCAAAACATATACATTGTTTTGTAAGAAATGGTGTTTCTGTGGGGAGTTTATGTTTGAAAGGAAAATCTATTTAAGGGATCTGAAATTGGTCAGATTCAGAAGAGAAACTGCTCAGTGGATAACTTGACTGACTTGTAAATCATCCAGAATTGTGATTTCTGGATGTGGCTCCGATATGTTGATTTCGAGACAACATTTTTTATTGTGACGTGATTTTATGCCACAGACATGGCCTATTCTGTGGATTAGAATGTAAGAATTCTGTTAGCTGGTTGACTAGCTATGGATAATTTATTATCTCTGTATTAAAGTTTTCTTTATAGTGATATTATAACAATAAAAGGTTAGAATGAGTTTTTAAGTTAAACTACACAAATATTAGATGCTACCATTGTAAATGTAAATGCTATGCAATTCAGACTTATCAGATTGCATTTTAGAACAAGTAATTAATAAGGCTTTTTTTAAGATTTTATGTATTTATTTATTTGTCAGAGAGAGCACACAGCAGGGGGGAGCAGGCAGAGGGTGAAGCAGGCTCCCTGCTGAGCAAGCAGCCTGATGCGGGACTCGATCCCAGGACCCTGGGATCATCATGACCCGAGCCAAAGGCAGACACTTAACCGACTGAGCCACCCAGGCGTTCCTTAATAAGGCTTTTTGACTTTCATTAAGTATAAGTAACTGAAAGCTAATTTCTCTTCTTGGCACCAAAAAGCGTTGCAGAGATATACTTGGGGAAAAAAGTTCAGTGAGTAATAAAGAGAAGCGTGCATATCACATGAAAGCGTTTTCCTAAAAATACCATAAGAATGTTGCTTTTAGATTAAATTGTGCAAAGAACTGGCATTATCTATAGTTTTTCCACATTATCTTCCGTCGACTTGAGGCCAGAGACAATTCTGAGAGAACTGCTGTTCTCTGTATCTCTGAATGATTCAGATAGAGACTTTTCAGTGAAAATAACCACTTCTGTTAACGTTTTTTCTAAAACAGGGAGGGAAAGTGACTTCTCTGATCTGAAAAGGCATATAATAAGCCTCTCAAAAATTAATTTTATTTTCATTGCCTTTTTTTTTTTCTTTATTTTTAGGTCCAAAGGGCAGCAAAACTCCCAAACTTCTCCAGAGTTCAAACCAAGAACGTACAGCAACTTGGGAGGATGTTATCCTGACTAAACCAGGAGGAATTATACAGATCCCAAGATACTCTCACAGAACCGTTATGAGGTGAAGAAGGAATGTTTATTATGATGAAAGAAGTTTGTGAATGATCCCTTGACTAGCAGCAACCCTTGCTTCAGGCATTATTTTCCACCTCCTCTCCTTGAAGAATAGACTTTGAGGTAATCCCTGGTCTGAGGCCTTCAGTATACAAAAACTGAATGTAAGATTGTCCCTGTTGATAAATTGTGTACTTCCTCCACAAAAGAGATCATTTATTAGGTCAAGTAGAAAGTCAAATCTCTATCAAAACAGTTTTAGAGTTTGAAATAATGTATGTAGATGGTCTTCTGGCACATATTAGGTACTCAATTAATTGTTCTTGAATTGCCAAAATAGAGAACTTTCCTCGAATTAAACAATAGAATAAATTTAAAGTGTGAAGTGAAAAGTGAAGATTTGTATAATATCAATCCTGAGTAGACTTATGTGATTTGAGGGAGTTTGGGGCAAATTCAGACAATTTGCCGACCAGAATTTAGAAGACTATGCGTGATTGACCAGCCATTCACCAGGACAGGTGAACTTAATTAAAACTCTTAACAAATTATTAGAAATATTTTTAACTGTTACAATTTAAAGTAAAAAAATCTTTCTTTCACCCAAGCACAAGGAAGCAGATAGCATCAATAACAGTTATGCATAAAATTCTGAACGAAGTTAATCACAGTATGTGCTATTTGGAAATCATTCCGGACTTCCTTTTATCTGTGCGATAGCTGCCACTGGAAGTTATCAGCCCCTTTACAGCATGTCATTTGCCTTGATATTATCAACTCCCAGATGAAGCCGATGCCCTTGGCCTGTCAGGGTCACATGTGGGTTTATGAAGGATTTGGATCAGGCAAAAAATTAATAGGTAACTAATATCCCATGAAGAACTATGCTCTTGATATTTTTTAAAGATTTTATTTATTTGAGAGAGAGAATGAGAGAGAGAGAGATAGAGAGCATGAGAGGGGGTTGGGTCAGAGGGAGAAGCAGACTCCCTGCCGAGCAGGGAGCCCGATGTGGGACTTGATCCCGGGACTCCAGGATCATGACCTGAGCCGAAGGCAGTCGCTTAGCCAACTGAGCCACCCAGGCACCCTATGCTCTTGACTTTTTAATGAAATATTCCCAGATGTTTTTGCATTCAATGTGACTTACAGATGATGTAAATTATGTGATACTGAAATAGCCTTACTAACACTCTCTCAGATTGAGTTAAAAACAAAACCCAACTATGTGCTGCTTACTTGGGTTATACCTAGATTAAACTTGCCCAGAAGTACTAAAAATAAAGAATGGATAAAGCAGTTTTAGACAAATGTAACACACAAAAAAATTGAGACTACAATATTAATCAGGCAAAATAATATCCACCAGAAAGGGCACTAAATGGGCTAATTAATTAGTAGCTGGAAACCTCATTACATTGACTTAAATTGATTTTTATGAAAGAAAGAAAAATCCAGAGTTTTCCAGATGTGCCACAAACTCAGTAGTTCAACTCTGTCAAGATGAAGGTATGGCAGTTCTCTTGGCCTTTCCCTAATGTTTCCATAATGGCTATTTCAGTTCTTGGCATTCCATAGAGGAAAAAGAGAAGGGACACAGAGAAGGAGTACACCATCGAGAAAACAAACACATTTCCAAGAATCCTATAGCAGATTTAAGTCTCTTTGGCCCGACTGGGAGATGACTAGGGACAAAGGGAATGAAATTGGGCTTGAACTGGCTGACCAATGTTACCCAATGTGATGTGATAATAGCAGTCCAGATGGAAACCTGATGGCGCTGGATCCAGTCTCACTTCTACCACATAGTAGCTAAATGATTTGGGGAATGTTCCCAAAGCTTTCTCAGACTCTGTTTCCTGAATTGTGACAAGAGAATAATAAGATCCATCTTAGCATTTTATGTAATTGACAAGAATAGACACCCCCTAGCTCTACCACCACACACACACGTGTGTGCTATAAATTCTTAATTTACTTAGTCAGGCACACCTACACCTGATGAAACCAGATGGCTGCCCATAGGGAGAGGATGTGTGGCATGATGCTGACCTTTGACTCCCAAAGAGAGACCCAGATGCCAATGTCTCTCTTCCTTCCGGCAGAAAGGATCCTGCCAGAGTTGATCAAACAGCCAATTGCTAAACCACCATCCTTTTATTCTTTGGACTTACATTACCATCCTAGAAGTAGACGCACTAAAAATCTCCATGTTTCTACTTAAGGAAATGTTAATAAATGCTGATAGTTCCTGGTTCCTGAGCCCACATACTATCCGTGAGGCCTCAGCTTCTTGTGGAGAGAATGCAGAATCTGCCTCTAGTATCCTTGGAAATTATCTACACTTCTCCCTTTCTTGCCTTATAGGATGTCTGTTACTGGTACTGCCAATGAGATTGTTTTGAGAATTAAATGAGAGAATGCACGGTAATATAAAAGAAAGCAAACTTCTGTCATGTTTGAATTAGAAATATATGTTTTTATTCCGATTCTTAAAATTGTGTTGCTTAGAAGAAAAGATTAGAGGGTTGTTTCCCTAGTGCCTCTCCATCAGTGGGGTGTCAGAGTACACAAAGTTTGGAAGAACAAAGAAATAAAGGAAAAAGGGGAAAGAGTATGTTAGCTGTATTAGTTACACTTTCTAATGTTAATGAACTATATACCTGTTTTTCTTAGAATATGTTCATAAAACATATGTGCTATTTCCTATCTCCTTCCTAAAATTTCAATTTTTGCAAGTGAGGTATACAAGTTCCAGGAGTTGATTCAATGCGTGAGGTCGATAGGTTACTCAATTTTAAACGTAACCAAATATAATTTATCTCAAGAATGCAAGGATAGTTTAATATTGTAAAATGTACTACTTATAATAAAACTACCATGTGAGGAAAAATAGGTATAGGTTAAGTATACAGCAACCACATCCTTAAAACCATACAGTAAAATAATAAAAGATGTAATGGAAAACTAATTTTAATTATAATTAGCGACAAAAAACCTACAACTAGGAATAACTGTTAAACAAAAGTTAACCAAATAAATTTGAAGGTCTAACTGGCTTTATTAAGGGACTCCAGCATCGAGCAGCATGCCATCTGGCAAGTAGAGGGATGCTTTGAGGAGCTGTACAAAATGAAAGGATTTTATAGAAAGAGGGCAGGATGGTTAGCAGAAGAAAAGAAAGGGGCTCTTATACATATCACCTCCTCTTCCTTTGGGGAATGGAGAGGGCCTGTGTGATACTGTATCTCATTGGTACTGACCAGAAAATTCCCCACTGACTGGTTCAGACTGCATTTCTGGGGGAGGTTGAAACTGCAATTAGATTAGGTATTAAGCCTCAGTTTGGTGACGTGGACTCACATAAGTGACTCCATTTTGGGCCCGTGGTTTTCTTTTTGACATAACCCTAAAATTAAATGTGAGATTTATTGTGCAGATATAAAACTTTACACACATACACCCAAGCATAAAGATATGAACAGAGAAATGTACCATGTTCTAAAACTGGAAGACAGAATTAACATTAATTCACCAAATTAATGTATAAACATAGTGTATTTCCCAGCAAAATCCCATGGGAATTTTTCTTTTCAGAGAGTGAGATAGAAACTAATAATAACTATTTATCTTTAAAATAAATAGGACTAACTGAAAATGTTTTGGGAGACTCAGCCCTGATTAAATTTCAAGTTAAAACCAGAGTCCCCAAAGGATTTTGTTTTTGTTTTTGTTTTTTTTTTGTGATGAGATAAATTATCAGATATTAAAACATACTTTAAAACAATGATAATTAAAACAGAGTAGTACATACACAGAGACACACGTGAGTAGAAATAAATAGAACAAAAGGGAAAGTATAAGATATTTACAGATGATACATTTGGCATTACAAATCAGAGAGGAAAATATAAATTATATTTTTCATAACTTTGTACCAGAGCCAATTAAAGAGTTAGGCATTTTTCCTACAAAGTAGAAAAAACGGGTAATTAACTTTTGATGCAGAAAGACCTTCTCATATAAAAGCAATAGGAGAAATAGGAAATTATCAAATTCCTATATAATTAAAAACTTTTCTGCCTCAATAGAAACAAAATTTAAAAACAAGTAACAAACTTGGGATTTTTAACAGGTTTGAGAAAGGTTTAAGGTAAATAACATAGGGAATGTTTACAAATCAGTATTAGAAAAGTTCAAATCTGTAAAAATAAGTTTATAGGCCCCAATACCTTTGATGCAGCTGTGATTACATTTCAAATTAAAACCAGAGTCTCCAAAGCTTTTGATTTTTATTTTGTTCATTTCCCAAGAGATGACAAACTATTGACCCACATGATTTTGAGAACCTAAAGCCCTGGATTAACCATTAGCCTCTTTTCACAGATAAGAAATGTTAGTGAATATTCACCTGTCAGTTCCTGTATAATCTAAATTAAATCTCTTACTTTGTTTCTTGTCACATTGAAGTTGATCCCGTGGACATCTGTTTACTAAAGAAAGCAGAGTTTTTCCTGTAAGAGAGAAAAGCTTAATTCTTAGGATTGTTGACTTGAAACCTTGATCCTATTGAATGTTAGAGCAAACTACCTTTGTTAGAATGTTTATTTCAGAAAAATACTATGTATGATCACTTAAAGCTAGAAATGGTTTGTCATAGAAAGCATGCCAGTTGCCACACCTTGCCTCTTATTCATTTGGCTATGCCGTGGATAAATGAAGATTGTATGTAGCTAAGGCTCAAGGATGCTCCCTATATATGATTATTTTATTTCAGTGTGGTGACAGAATAATTGTTTAGTTCTCTGAGGACCTAGCTAGACCATGTCGTCTTCTTTTATAATACATCACTTTAAAGAGATCTACCTAGGTTATTCTAGCCATTGTAGGAACTGGGTCCTGTGCTCTAGTTGGTTTAGAGTGCTGTCCTAAGAAATGCTTAGATTCAAGAGTCTGGAATATCTTTCTCTCTATTCTAATTGGGTTTTCTTTTGCTTAATTTTCTCATTTTTATATTCTTGGGAGTGGATATGGCATAAATTCGTAATTTCAAAAATAAGATTTTTTTCTCTTACTTTGCTCAATAACCTTTGCTTTGATAAGTGGTAAATTTGTGTATGCTTGTTTTTTCTTTAGTTTGGGCTAGGAAAATTGTGTGGAGGAAATTCACCTTCATTAAAATCTCAGTGTCCTCTAGTCATGCTGATTTTCACATACAATGTCAGTTGGGCCATGGAAGAATTTTCTTTGAGATATTCTTTTCATATTTCTGGTAAGCCTATTGCTTTCATATATGTTTATGTGTATGTTTTTGTTTTGCACTTTATTAGGAAGAATCTGTCATTAAACAGATTGAATTGTCTCTTTTGTCTGCTTTAGAGGAGAAGGAAAGGACAGTGTTTAAGGTATGACTTCTGTAATCTGTGGAGGCCTCAAGCTAAACCTCTATAAAGTAAAAGATTGATCAGATCTGTCATTTTTTCTTAAAGCACCAAAGAATTTTGTCTGTTTTTCTGGGTACTTGGATGATTATAACAATATAGGAGGAAACTTTTATCCCTAGCATAAAAGTTGCAAGTAGATTTTCTCTTTTGAAATTAATTTTCTTAATGTACTAGTATATGCTTTTTCACTTGTTTGATGGACAGTTCATTTATATTGGTTGCAACCAGATTATTGAAAAATATGCTTTGCCCAACATTCCCGTGACTTGGGTGAAGACACTGATAGCATTATGAAAATTGAGAACTATTAATTTGCAATTTAGGTTTAATTCTGAATGGTTATTAGAATTGCTTTTGTCCTTAAGATTAATCAGTTTATACTCATTAAAAATGTTAATTGGAATACAATTGGAGAGGCATTTCTACTAAAAGTATTTAATTTAGTCTGGTAACAGTCTCTGCCCTAGTAGAGTTTATAATCTAGTCAATAATCAAATAATCACATAGAAAAAATATAGAGTAAAAAAAACTATTGTTTTGAAGGAAAAATACAGTGTACAGTAAAAATATACAGTGGAGGGATCTTATTTAGTTTGGTAAAGGATGGCAATGGAATTGTAGGAAAACTTTAGTTTCTTTGTTTTCTTATCACAGAACTCCATGAGATTTATTTCTATTCCTCTTTTGCCCTTATTTTTTTCTTAGATCCATTCCCATAGGGCTGTCTTTGTTACCATTCCACAGGCATTGGTCTTACCAAAGTTACCAATGACTTCCCTGCCAAGTCCAGAACCAAGAGATCCTTCTCAGCCCTAACAGCGTTTGGCACAGAAGAGCTCTCCTTCCTTCTAGAGTCTACTTGTCTTGGCCTCCAGGAAACCACTCTCCTTAGCTGTCCTCTTCACTGATCTCCTTCAGAGCCTCTTGGCTGGCTGCTCTTCATTTTCTCTACCACTAAAGGTAGAGGTGTCTCTGGACCCAGTCCTTGACTCTCATTTCTTCTTTACCTGTACTCACTCGTTAGTGACCTTACCCAATCCCTAGCTCTCACTACCATCGATACGCAAATAACTCCCAACTTCTTTTTTACTTTTGACCTCCAGCTCTGTATCACCAGTTGCCTCCCCCTCCACTTGGATATCTGATAGGCATCTCACACTTAATGCTGTTATCTCCAAAACCTGCAACTGTGCCTCGTAAATAGCTGGTGCACAATAACTGTTTGAATAAAGGAAATTACATTTCAGCTGGGGCAGATTAGGGAAAAGAGGGTAAGGAGGTAGCTCCTTATCCAGTGAATGGGTAAGAAATGGATCCATTTGCTTATGGGAATCCTGCTGGCTGAGAGCCAATGTATGAATAGGAGTCAACTCAGGAGATTGTTATTACACATATTCAATTTCTGTGTTCAGATAAACATAGAAAACCATTAATGCAGCTATTTTACAATGATAGCAAAATTTATAGCCCATGTGTGTAGTTTTTTAAAGATCTGACTCCCATCATTCATATTTTTGAGATTACAAATTAAAATGTATCAACACGAATTGTTATATCTATGTGAATCAAAAATATGGAATCATTAAAATTTATGTGAAATATTGAGTAGTATGGAAAAATGGTCACAATAAATTAAATGGAGGAAAAAGGTTTTAATTGTGTAAAATGGCATACAAATTTTTTAAAAATGTATGCATAGCATAGGAAAAGACCTGGCTAGGTTTATGTTAAAATACGAATATTGGTTATTTACAGGCTGGGACTATTGGAGACTATTTTCTCTGAACTCTCTGTACTTTGAAATTCTTTTATAAGTTGCATATATCACTTTTATAATCAGAAGAATAAAGAAATAGAAAGTATTTAGTTGGATGTATTGACACTGAATATTCTCTTATTCTAGATTCCATGAGAGGAAAAAACAAAGTTAATGATCAAGGTAAGACTATGATGGAGGTAAGGAATCCAGCTGGCCTGACTTTGGTTATATGATATTATGAAAATAGAGTGGAGAATGCCCTGCTGCTAAACACTAGGTAGTAAGAAGTGCACTCTGATTTCTGTTAAAAACATTCAGGTGTTTGTGGTCTGATTCTAGTCACTTTATGGTAAAATGTGTATTTGTATTAATTGCCTTGATGTCAAACTTTGCGGGTAGTGGAGACCTGGGCCCATTAGGGGATAGAGAGCGAGGAGGTAGCACCTTAATTACTGGGTGAGAAACACATTGGTTTTGTTAATGGAATCCTTGTAGCTACGTGAAGTCCATTTTTTTTTTTAATGTGAAGTCTATTCATTGCCATTCTTTCCGTATACTTTTTGTCTTTTGGATTACATATATATTTTTTGTTTTCTTCTTCGCTGGACCATTGCATAGTGAAACTAAGGTGATAAGATTATTGATGAAGTAAATCAATTTTTGGATGACATTGCTTTCAGGTTGGATGATACCTAGGACTTTTGGTGTAGGCCCAAGTCTACTCTAAAATTGAATTCTTCAATTCTCTTTTTTGGTGTAGCCCCTTAGCTCTTGTGAATCTTAATGTCTATGTTTCAACTATCTGAGAGCTATCCAAATTTCCCTAACTGATAAATGTTTGCAATTTGAATTGTATGTGCCGTGAGGCTGAACTTGAGGAGCACATAATTTATTCAGAAATTCAGTCTATTGAGGACCCAGGTCTACTTCTCAACCTGCTTGCCCTGTTCTCTGCTCATATTTTAATGGTGTCGAAGTTCTCTTTTTCTGCACTGTATGGGAAATATTATTGGGGCATTTGCAAATTTGGGGAAATCCTAAAAGTCTTAGGACATATCTGTTGAAGATCAAAGTAATAGATCACTATCATCTGTGGACTGAAGATGATAAAATCTATTTCTCATGATCATGAACATTAAGATTGTATATTAATTAAATATAAGCAACAGACTACACTGAAATGTGGATGTGGGTGATTTAGCAGTTCACAGTTTGTAAAATGAAATCAAAGAACTTCAGTCTGTCTTCTTTAGGAGGGGTCAGTTTTTCAAAACAAAAGTCATTTAAATCCTGTGTCAGTATACATAAGGAACTATGGATATGAAGAAAGAGTGACAGATTAATAAAATTATACTACCATTTAGGTTGTAACGACATAGTTACAGACATTAAAACTAGATTCAGAAAGTAACTCAGCTCCTGGATTATTGTGTTAAATAATTTTTTTCTTTTTTACTTCAAGGATGTCCAGTATTGGATTTGATTCCAGTTAGTTCTACTGAGATCACATCTCCCAATTATCCTAATATTTATCCCAACATGCTGAACTGCACTTGGACTTTTTATTCCAAGTCAGGAAATAAAATGAAGGCAGTGATTAAAGACTTTACAACAGAAGCATCTTGGAACTGTGAATGGGATTATTTCAGTATTTATGATGGACCAGATCCGCAGTCAAGATTACTTGGTAAACTGATCTTTCTTAACTGGCCTACATTACGTGGCATTTATATAAGCATTTATACAGTGCATATATGTGGAAAATATGACCTACACTTGCCTTGGGAAACATATAATTTGTTATCAGTGATTTTTCATGAGATCCTTCATCAGAATCACAGGGCTTTATTGAGCACAGTGGGATGAGTTTGAGCCCACACTCACTGGATCTTCACCTGTAATTCTAGCTCTTCCTGATTTTAGCCTGATTCCCATCTCATTTTGCCATTAGGGGGCACCCTAATTTTGTTTCTCTAAGGAAGTCCTATATTTTAAGAGGTTTCAATTTCTGAACTGCATTTTTAGGTAACTTTTTGAAAATTTGTTTACTCAAATTTCATCTTCACCGTAAAAGTGACCCTTTTTAGACCCAGGGTAAATTTAAGAGGAGAAAAAAGCCAATTAGTTTGAATAATCTTTAGAGATTTATTGGCCACATGGTGTCTATCACCCTTGACTGTCAGGCAATATCCTTTCTGAGAGTGACTCATAGAAGAAAACCTTTCCAAAGATTTTTTAATCTAATACTGCATCACCTTCTTCACTCTCCAACAAGTTCTGCTCCTCAGGACGCCCTTACAATCCACCTTCTCCAAAGAGCTAGAGGAGAGTTTTGATACAATCTTTTTCCAGGACATGACCTCTCCTGTAATATTATAAGATATATAACACCAATAAGCTCAGCAATTTGCTTTGAAATTCTAAGGGTACCTAACTTTTTCCCATCAGTGAATTTGGTTCCTGTCAAGGAATCTCAAGCAATTACTGTTGGGTAGGGGGACAGATGGAACATTTCAAGCTATTCTCCTTAAGATTAAGATGAGTATCAGAACCTGTAATCCTCTTGCCAGTGCCCTTTAGCCAAAGATGCCAGGATCACACCATGGGTTGTCTCAGTAAGAGGGGGTTAGAACGATTATAGGATTTGGGCTTTGGTTAGGTAATTTTGGAGAGGGTCTAAGGAAGTGGACTTGGCTCTAGACTGGTCACTGTTAGGTAGTGGAGCAATTTTATGAATGGGATCTCAATCATAGGGAGGCCTGACTTGAATAAGGGTAAGACTGCATTTGGTAAAGAAGTGGCAAGCCCTTATTTTAAGAGAGGTCGAAGTTTGGTATTTTGGTGGTTGCACATGACCTTGTTTTGGTCTTACCTTATCATAGGTTCAAAGAGTCCTTTCTGATGTTGCTGTTCTGTGAGATTGTTTATGTCCAACAGGAGAACAACATAGTCTAGCTGTGAGTGCCAAACCTGTTTCTGAATGTCAGGGGCTACTTTCCTCTTTCTTACTCTTTAGTATGCTTCCATCTAGCAACATTGTTCAGAAGTGTCAAATGATTATAAATAAGACTAGTCATATTTTTATAATCAGCTTATATAAATCTCTGTAAGAAGGAAGCTAACATTAGTTTGATAGTTTATACAATTTTATATATATAATTTCATTTCAATGAAACATGCAATTTAAATAAGCATTTTTAAACCATGGAACATAGATTCCCGTTGCTAATCTCCCAGCTAGCAAAACAGGCTATCCCATATATGGAACCACATATCCTTTCTTAATAAATTTTTTTATTCATGTAAGTAGAATTCATCAGTTTTTAACTAGTTTTTAATTATTTGTGTATGTGTAAATCAAGTGGTCCCTAACACCCAAATGGTTTCCATTGCAATGCTTTTACAATATTTTAATGAAAATAAATTCATGGTCTTCTTTCATTTGCCCCGTGAATGTAAGACATCAGTAACCAGTAAACACTATATTAAATGTACAGTTTGAATTCATTCATTACCGAGCATGACCTAATGGGTTAGGCACACTGGAGACACAATGGTGAACAAGTCAGAAATGATCTCTGCCATCTTCTCTTGGAAAGGCAGACAATAAATAAGAAAATGATAATATTATATAATGATAAATAATCAAATAATTCCTCCTTGTCCAAAGTAATCTGAAGGAGGTAAGTTGCAGAGGAAGGGTACATTTCCTCAGTTCATTAAGGTGTCTGTTCCAATGTTGCATCTAAGGCCTGTACCACACGATGTAAACTGGTCTCCTCCATCTTTTCTTCTCGGCATTTATCATGACCTGACAGAGTATGTATTTGTCTATAATCTGTCTCCCTCCAACGGAATGAAAATTTCCTGAGAGCAGGACTTGATCTCGTATTCGTTGCTGTATCTCCAGCACGTTGGTAGAGCACTTCCCGACGCTTTGTTAATATTCAATGAAAAAATAGGTGAGAAAATGGCCTTGAATGTGGAAAAAGCTTGGTAAGTTGGAGTAGTGTCAGGGGTCAGAGTGATTGGAGACTGAGCAAGGACAGACTGGAGTGAGGTGAGACGGAGGCTTTCCCCCTGTGCAGCTCGGGCTGTGGTAATGAGTTTGAATTTTGTTCCAATCCACTGGGAGGCCGTAAAAGGTGTTTGACAAGGGAGTAATTTGAAAGATGCTCTAGCTGCTGTGTCAGGAGTGAGTTTTTGGGTGACAGGGTGAAGTCACGAGGCTCTTGTGTTATTCTAGACCTGCACTGTCCAGTCCAGGTTGTTATTTAAATTTAAATTAGTTAAAATGAAATAAAAGATGGTATTGGCCATATTTAAGTGCTCAATTGCTGCATGTGGTGAGTGACTCCTATAGTGGGCAGCCCTCTATATTCTATGGAACAGAATGTTCCATCCTTGCAGAATGTTCTGTTAGTACTGTTTTCAACAATAGATACTGCCTTAGAAGAGGATGGCACCAATGGAGTGCAAGTGAAGTGGACAGATCTGGAGAGAGAACTAATAGGGTTTCCGGGAAGATTGCGTATGGGATTAAATATGCAAATAAAAAAATATGCAAATCAGGGATGACTCTGGTGTGAGAGGTTAGCATCTACAGAGATGGGAAATGCTGGAGGGAGAGAGAGATTTGTGGGGAGAGATCTGTTTGGGCCACATTAAATTCTTAAAGCTATGATACATCCAGGTTGAGTTGGCAGTAGGTAGCTACGTGTTGAATTCTTGAGCTAGAGGAAAAGTTTGGGCTGGAGATAAAAATTTGAGGATTATCAGCTGCATACAAATTTCTTCTAGTTATCCTCTCTTGGACATCATCGAGCTCCATTATCACTCTCATCAGTTTCAAACATGTTCTAGTCTTACCCATCATTTAAAACAAAATAGAACAAGAAATGTAGCGATTGCCCCATTTCTCTGCCTCCCTTTACAGCAAAATCTCTCATTTTCTTAGAAGCTGCTGGATTTAGAAAGTTTATGGGATTGACGACTAGAAGGTCATGGTGAGACCAAACAATTATAGTAGAGAAACACTAATGAGTTGGAGAGATAGGAGGTGGTGATTTAAAAAGCAGGACGTTTGCAATTGAAATTTCAGAGGTATCAAATGACACCATTTCAGAGCTCTCTTTGTAAAGAATTACAAGGAAAAGGAACCCGTTCCCTTGCATCAGATTTAGTGTTGGCACTTCGTGGGCATGCGCTAGCTCAGTCTCACAGATCTTCAGTCACTGTCTAATCTGCTGGCTGTAGCTTTTGCCCTACTGGTTATTAAATACTAACCTTGGTCAAGCAACTGTTTTTTTTAAAATTTTTTATTGTTATGTTAATCACCATACATTACATCATTAATTTTTGATGTAGTGTTCCATGATTCATTGTTTGTGCATAACACCCAATGCTCCACGCAGAATGTGCCCTCTTTAATACCCATCACCAGGCTAACCCATCCCCCCACCTCCTCCCCTCTAGAACCCTCAGTTTGTTTTTCAGAGTCCATCATCTCTCCTGGTTCGTCTCCCCCTCTGACTTACTCCCCTTCATTCTTCCCCTCCTGCTATCTTCTTCTTTTTCTTTTTTCTTAACATATGTTGCATTATTTTTTCAGAAGTACAGATCTATGATTCAAGTCTTGCACAATTCACAGCGCTCACCATAGCACATACCCTACCCACTATCACCCAGCCACCCCTTCCCCCCCACCCCCAACCACTCCAGCAACACTCAGTTTGTTTCCTGAGATTAAGAATTCCTCATATCAGTGAGGTCATATGACACATGTCTTTCTCTGATTGACTTATTTCACTCAGCATAACACCCTCCGGTTCCATCCACATCATTGCAAATGGCAAAAATCTCATTCCTTTTGATGGCTGCATAATATTCCATTGTGTATATATACCACATCTTCTTTATCCATTCATCTGTCGATGGACATCATGGCTCTTTCCACAGTTTGGCTATTGTGGACATTGCTGCTATAAACATTGGGGTGCACGTACCCCTTCGGAAGCAACCGTTTTAAGGAACCCTGACACAAACATAGAGCACAATGACCAGGATGCTGAAGGGCGTGGGTGCTTGGAAGTGTTTACCTTGGAGAAGAGAAAAGACAGAAGGATCATAATTCTTCCTTTTAAGTATTTATGGAATTCTCAGAGACTCTCAGGCTAAATATGAAATTTGTTCTGCCTAATAATATCTAATAGTTATTGAATATTTACCATTATTCTGGCATAGTCCTAAGAATGTATAACTCTCTTAATTTTCTTAACTATCCTGTAGAGGTAGGTTACATTTATCCTCATTTTACTTATTTTTTTAAATTTTCTTAAAAGATTTTATTTATTTATTTGACAGAGAGAACACAAGCAGGGGGAGTGGCAGGCAGAAGGAGAGGGAGAGGCAGACTCTCCACTGAGCAGGGAGCCGGACGAACGCAGGGCTCAATCCCAGGACCCTGGGATCATGACCTGAGGCGAAGGCAGGCGCTTAACTGACTGAGCCACCCAGGCGCTCCTCTCATTTTAAATATAAAGAAACCAAGTCACAAAAAGATTGAGCAACTTGTTTCCAGGGACATAACTAATAAGTAGAGAAAGTGGGATTCAAACCCATGCGCTCTGATTCAAACGCTACACCAACCATGTGACAGTTGTTCCATTGATGCTTTTTGATTCAACATGAAGAACAGTCTAGCAACTAGAACTGTTCAAAAAGAGAAAATGCTCATAAGTTCCATGTCATATCTTCAACCCTATGTCCAGGGTTATTTTAGAACAAAGTCAGTGTCAGATGAAAGATGGAACTAAATGATCTCTAAGATCCTATATTGGCACTATTCCCTTCTCATGCAGGCACACATTTTGTAAATGTGTTGTCTGTATTTCTAAGTTCTAAATAGAAATACTGTATTTGAGGGGCACCTGGGTGGCTTAGGTGGTTAAGCGTCTGCCTTCGGCTCAGATCATGATCCCAGGGTCCTGGGATTGAGTCCCGCATCGGGCTCCCTGCTCAGCGGGGGGCCTGCTTCTCCCCCTCCCTCTGCTTCTCCCCCACTCATGTTCTCTCTCTCTCTCTCTGTATCTCTGTGTCTCCGAATGAATAAATAAAAAAATCTTTAAAAAAAAATACTGTATTTGACAGAACCAAGGATAAAACTATTTTCATACCATTAAGACCTTCCCTCCAGCTTAATATTGTATGATTATTTAATCAGCTGTGAAACTTCCTGGCCACTTAATTATCCACTTACATTTTCTATCTGTTCACAGGATATCATAAGATACTTTATTAAGTGCTTCATTGCAATCAAGATTCATTAAGTTTATCTCCTTCCCCCTAGCCACCATCTAATTAGCTCTTTCAACAAAAATTAATTAGGTTACTTGAATGTGACACATTAAGGATCCCATGTTGGCTTCTTGTGACCATTGATTCTTTCTCCAAGTGTTCAAAAACTGTCCAGTAATTTGCTGAAGTTTCTTTTTTATGTAACACACACTTATAATAATTTACAAGTACCAATTTATAAAATCCCATTTGAACATAATTTTTATCTCCATTATACAGATGAGAAAATTGAGGCAGAGAGTGAGACAGATTAAACGAATTGCCCAGGGCCACATAGTAAATTGCAGAGCTGGTGGAAAGCCGCAGTTTGGCTATAGAATCTGATAGAATCTGTGCCTGTAAGCATGAAGTAAGCTCTTTCCCTGACGTACAACCCTGGAAATCCTCTAAGTAGAGGATTTTTGTTTTCTCTTTGTTTTCTCTGACTTCTACCCATCTTCTCTCACCCCCAAATCTTTTTTAAGAATTTTCTAAGCAGTAACCTATTCCCATTTACATTATTTTAAAACTTCTGGCGTGTTTGTTGACTCTGTCCAGAGTCCTTTGCCTTGACGTGGTGCATCCCAGTTCCCCGTCATATCCAGTTCACCAGATTCTGCAAAGATGAGAAGGATGTAGAGGTTCACTCTTCCCCTGTTCCCTATCTTTCTGTGTCAGATTGTTGAGATAACATTATCGTTAAGACAAATCAATAATGTATCACTGTTTTGAGAGAACTGAAATTACAGCATGTATAGGTAAATTATAGCAGCTATCCTATCACTATCAGGACCACCTTTGAACAACTTGTATTTCTGGATTAGGAAAGGATCGTCATTAGTCTGCATTTGGGCACCCTGTGTGTCTTAGCCACTTTGGGCCACTATACCAAACATACTAGACACGGGTAGCTTAAACAACAAGCATTTATTTCTCATGGTTCTGGAGCCTTGGAAGTGCAAGATTTGGTGTCTGGTAAGAGCTCACTTCTGATTCATAGTTGTCTTTTCTGCTCTGTCCTCACATGGCAAAAAAGGAGTGAGAGAGTTCTCTGGGTCTCCTTTATAAGGGCACTAGTTCTTGGGTGCCTGGGTGGCTCAGTCAGGTAAGCGTCTGTCTTCGGCTCAGGTCATGATCCCAGGGTCCTGGGATAGAGTCCCACATCGGGCTCCCTGCTTGGTGGGAAGTCTGCTTCTTTCTCTCCCTCTCCCTGCTGCTCCCCCGGCTTGTGCGTGCTCTCTTTCTGTCAAATAAATAAATAAAATCTTAAAAAAAAAAAAAAAACTGAGGGCACTAGTTCCATTCATGAAGTCTCCACCCTTGTGACCTAATCATTTCCCAAAGGCTCTGCCTCCTAATACCATCACATTTGGGATTGATTAGGATTTCAACCCATGAAATTGTGGGCGGGGTGGGAGTGGGGCACAAACATTCAGAACACTGTCCTATTTTGTTTCTCTGTCCATTTGCCTTCACCAACTTTCTCATCCTTATGATCACAGATTGCCATAGAGTTGTATGTCATTTCATAGCAAATGCTAGCCCACTCTTTTCCCTTTAATCATTCAAAATCTGTACCCTTCCATGGTTGCAGTCACATCATGGATGCCATTCCACAAATCTTGATTTTACATTATTGATAATCATTCCTTTGCCAATATTAACAGTTTGGAATTTAATGTCCCCTCCTAGCCCTCTTTTATCTACGTTACTGCACAGGAGAAATATTTTAATTACTATGTATATCTCACATTGCAGCTCATTTATGTGGTTCCAAGAAAGAATTTGTCTTGATATCCAGTGGTGCTTACCTGACCGCGAATTTTAAGACTGGTAAGTCTGTGGGAGAAAGAGGTTTTAAATTTATTTTGGAAGATACAGTTCAGAAGCATTTACAAAAAAGTAATATGGGAACCCAAGTGCCTATCAGTGGTAAGTATTTTAAAATATTTATTAAAGCAGATATCATACATGTCAAAGTGGAACCTGTGGAACACTGGTTTGAGAGTCCCTGGTAGTTACCCTGCTTTAATTCTCAAAACAGGATAACTTCATTTCAGAACATTCTTTAAGGCACAAGACCTTGGAGGTTATTTTATTTTTATTGTTTTAAGATTTTATTTATTTGAGAGAGGAGCAAGAGAGAGAATGAGCTGGAGGGAGAGGCAGAGGGAGAGGAAGAAGCAGGCTCCCCGCTAAGCAGGGAGCCTGATACGGGGCTTGATCCCAAGACTCTGAGATCATGACCTGAGCTGAAGGAAGATGCTTAATCGACTGAGCCATCCAGGCTCCCCTGGTTTGGATATTCTAAATTTCTTCTAAGGTGGTTATTTACTGCCAGCTACATTTTTGTTTGCTACATGTAGCTCTAGAGCTGTGCCTTCCTTGCTTGATGTTGAGATTTTTTTTTTTTGTCATGAGAATCATAATTTATCTCACCCTACATTTCTTGGACATCTGCCTCTCACTATTTATTACTGCTCTCAGGCACATTCATAGAAGGCACCCCATCTTGGTAGTTTAGATGGACCATTTGAGGTAATAGTTAATTGGGGTGTGTGCATGTGTGTGTGTGTGTGTGTGTGTGTGTGTGTGTGTGTGTTATTTTACTTAAGAAATAACGATAAACATAAGAGGCCCCTGCTATTTTTAAAAAATCTAGTGGGGACATTGAGGCTGAAACAAAGGTAGAGTTCAGTGTGTTTCCATGTCTCTGTTAGCATCTCTTTTTTATTAAATAACAACTCCCAAATCCCCAAAAAGACACTCCCCCCAAAAAAGAATATTTTAGCTGAACACATACTAACTACTCTGCATAAAACAGGAACACATGTAATGACTTTTCTATTTATTGAATCTACTTTTAAGCCAGAACTTCATTAGTTGTGTTTAAGGGTAAAAAAACAAATAAATCTGTTATTAGGAGATTCTCTTGATTGGAGTGTAATTCTAGGAAGAATTCTAATAACATCCAATACAAAGTTCTTTTTGATGTCACTTTGTCTTTTGTAAGATGGGGGAATGAATGAGTTCTAGAAGAGTCCTTGATGTGAGCCATAGACTAATGAACCACATCATCATATAGGTGTGATTTTTTTTAATTGGGTAAGGAGTGCTCAACTACTGACCCTTCTTCTGTCTCAATTGCTCCTTTTTAAAAAAAGATATATTTATTTATTTTTTAGAGCACATGAGCAGGGCTAGGGACAGAGGGAGAAGGAGAGGGAGAATCCTCAAGCAGACTCCTGCTGAGCATGGAGCCTGTTACAAGGCTCGATCCCAGGACCCTGAGATCATGACCTGAGGTGAAATCAAGGGTCAGATGCTTAACTGACTGCGCCACCGAGGCGCCCCTGTCTCCATTTCTCTTATCTTTCCATCTCTGCATCTCTAAACTGACCCTTCATTTGCATGGTAAAAATATTTAGGCTGCTTCATTTCCTCTTTTAAGCATTTGGTTTTTTTTTGAAGTAAGTTGAAAAAAATAAATTGAATACTAATAAAATATTGCTGTTAGTATTCAATTTATTTTTTTGCATGTGTACGAACAGCCTGCAGGTCTAAGAGTTACCACATACACAGATTAAAATGCAGTAAAAACATGCAGTAAGGCAGTAAACCTTAAAGTATAAAACATGTTAATAGATAACTTTGTGGGGTTTTTTATTTCTATGATCTAGGATAGTCTTAATTTTGAAGTGTTCGCATATTTTTTTGACTTTTATATACAAAAGGAGGAGGGAATCCATGTTTTACACATATCTGAAGAGAAGGTAGAAATGAATTTTGATGCAAGTATTGAATAAACAAATCCCCCCTGCTAGAAACTTTGTTTTAAATAGATTTCTGGTGTAAAAAATCTCAAGCAAAGCATTTAAAAAATGAGCATATCTTATAATTCCCAAATTATAAGCTTTGAGGAAGCTTATTTAATTTTCTTCATATTTCAGGATATACTTGAATAAGTCTCTTGTTTTTAATTCCCTGGTGCAGTTCTTTCTAAATCTGAGAATGAAGTAAACACATTACTAGAAATTTTCCTTATGTTTTTCCTTTCTGTATAAATTGTACTTGGAATACATGTAGTATAAAGTTTTTTGACATGTCTACTGGGATCACACAAATAATGCCAAAGAAAGAACAATGTCCAGTAATTTCATGATTAAGTGCAATATTTTAAAAATCAATTTCTGTTCTGATTTGTCTAAAGAGGTATGTATTAATGCTTCAGGTAACTTTATTGATTTTTGTTCATTTTAAAAGCAGTGGAAGAAAAGAGAAATCTCCTCTGTGGCTAAGAATCCTAGTTTTGAAACTACAAAAGAAATAAATCCCTCCATTCTGAGATTTTAATAGACTTTGATAAGTATTTCTAATGTTTTGTTGTTACTTTTCTCAGAGATAACCGTAGAAAGCAATACTGGAAAACAGCCAAACCAAGACACATGTGGAATTCCAGTTGTTGACCCATTTCTAATGGCAAGGGTCTGAGAGAAACACACAGGTGTTGCCCGCTGAGCGTGGGGAGCCCCGGATGGTGGGTGGCCATGCGGCACCTACCAAGTTGTGGCCCTGGCTCGTCAGCCTGCAGCACCAAGGCCAACATTTCTGTGGAGGTGCTTTAATTGCAAAGCAGTGGGTCCTGACAGCGGCACTCTGTAACTTTAGGTGTGTGCCCGTGTGGTGCCGGGGCGGGGAGGGGGGGTGCCCGAGGTGGGTGTACTCCTGCTCTCCCCGCAGCACAGGAACCATTAAGCTCCCACCGATACAGTCCCTACCTCGCAGATGAATGGATGTGCTCAGACCACGACACGTTGTGCTTCTCTAACAGTTACTACTGATAACTTTTAATTTTAAAAGGTTAAAATTAACTTTTCAGTGTAATTTACTTAATATAAGTAACAATAGTCCCCCTTTCCTTATCTATAAAATGGAGGTAATATCTTAACATGTTTGCATCAGTGTCTTAACCCCTTACATAGAGCACAGGAGTTGCTCAAATGTGAATTCCTGTCCTTCTTGCTCTACTCTACTGACTACTGATCATCCTACCCACTCTCAAAATAAATATCCACTTTCAAAGAATTTTAAAGAATGTCCTTTAAAAGAAACACTTAAACAAATTGTATCTGAATCTTGGTCTCAATGTGATACGGAGATATCTGAAAACTCCTTCCTCAGAGAAGTCTTAGGCTGGTGTTTTTAATATCCGCTTCCCAGAAGTAGTGATGGCCCATAGTTAAATGAGTAGATAGAGTGTTTCAGGGCTGCTAAAGTAGGCTTTCTAATAAAAGTATCTGCTCCAATAACTTGGTGGGCAGGAACCTTCAAGGAATCAAAAACTCCTTTTCTCTACCATTCCCCAACTCCTTTGATATAGAGAAATCACAAGAAGTTCTCCTTATTAAGGCAGTTTTCAGACTTTCATATGCTCAAAATTACCTGGAGAATTTGCTGTGAAATCTTAGAATCTTAATTCTGAATTTTGACTTAATGAGTTATGTCTAGGATTCTGCATTTTTAATGCACTGCCAAATTTAATGCATGTAGTTCCTAGACATTTTTTTGAGAAACACTGTATTAGGGAGTAGAGTAACTGTAACTTTCAGAATAGGTTTCAGTGACTATTATATAAGTATGTCATATAATGTGTAATAGTATGATTGTAATAATACATAGAATCATTATCCTGAGGCATCATGAATCTTGTTAAGAAACACTAAATCATTTTTTGTTTGATGTTATGAAGGCAAGAAAGTAGATACCTTCATTTTTCTCAAGGATCAAATTAATAAGAAACCTCCATTTTCTAGGAATTCAAGATAACACAGATTTTAATGTAGATGGGAGATGTTAGAGAATGTACTTTTAGTAATTTTGAAAAAGTATGACCTCATTAAAAGTGGTATATATCTCCCCCATTCCTTTTTCCTATGACAAGTACTATCACAGATGGCCTGGTAATAGGAAGAAGTTCCCTCTCAAACACGGGAAATAGTGATTTGATACCAGTGAAAGCTGTATACACTCACCATGGCTTCACAGAGTTCCCTCCTACTGAAGACGTATCCTTGCTGCAGCTGGAGAAACCTGTCCAACTAGGTCAGTGTGGATAACTCTGCTCCATATTTGCAACCTTTGCCATGTGGTTTTTATCTTCCATCTTGCTTAGAAGCGCTGTGTGTACTTTTGAAAGTCACGATTTCAAAACTTTCTGATATTCTAAGCTACCTTCCCTCAAAGCTGAAGCACCTGCCCAAACATTTTACTTTTTTATGTCTTTAATTGGTGCAGGTCTAGAGAAGATTTCAAAGAAATATGGTTTAATCTTGTCCTATTTATTCTGAGACTTGCTGTTAGGTGAGGTTTACCCAAATACTTAAAACAGCGGTTTGACCCATCAGATGTTCAATTGTCTGTACCTTTATGGCTTAGTAAAATCTTGTTCTTTTTTGATGTTTATTTAAACTGCAGCTGATGTGAACACATGGTGAGGAATTGTAGCCACGTGATCTGGGCTGGTTATATAACTTCTCTGAGCCTCAGCTTGGTCATTTGTAGGAAGGGAAAAACAGTAACCCTCCTAGCTACTTAGCAGGGGTGCACTTTCAATGAGAAAGTAAATGGGTTGGGGAGTGGAGCTAAGATCTGTGGACAGTGCCCACTTTCACACTCACGCCTGTCCATGGATTCCTAGGGCTCTGGGACAGTGTCCCTGCTTTCTTCCAACTCTCTCCTGTGTTTCTGCCTTCTTCAGCTGTGCTCCTGCCAATAACCTCACTTCCCTTTTTAATGTCTTTTCAGTGGATCCATCCTGCAAACTCCAGTCCTGGTTCAGCCCACAATTTGCTTTCTGGGCTTTTGTAAATGAGTCAGTGAGAGCATCTAGAACAGGGCTGCTTTACTTGGCTATGCATTATAATCCCCTGGGTTGCTTAAAAAAACAAAACTGTAGACCAGGATGCAATTTGGACCAATTAATCACAGTCTCAGAAGTGGACACCTGGCATCAGTGTTTTTTCCCTTTATTTTGCTTATTAAATTATTTTAAACTTTTTTTATGTTGAGATAATCATAGATATCCAATCAGTTGTAGGAAATACAGATACACCAATATACTTTCTCCCCTTTTTTTCACCAATGGAAACATTTTGCAGGGTATTGACACTGATACAGTGGAGATACAGGACACTTCTAGCACCACAAGTGATACTCTTGCCCTTTTATAGCAATACTCCTTTCCTCCTCCCCACCAGATCTCTGGCAACCAGGAATCTGTTCTCTGTTTCTGTAATTCTGTCATTTCAAGAATGTTATATAAATGGAATTACACAGTCTTGTAGACATTGGGGATTAACTTTTTTCACTCAGCATAATGCCCTGGAGATTTATTCATATTGTTCCATATATATCAATAGTTCATTCCTTTTCACTGCTGAGTAGGGTTCCATGATATGGATGTTTAACCATTCATAAATGAAGAACATCTGGGTTGTTTCCAGCTTTTGGATATTCCAGATAAAGCTCCCCTGAGCATTTGTGTATAGGTTGTTTTTTTTTTTTAATTTTATTTATTCATGAGAGACAGAGAGAGGTAGAGGCAGAGGGAGAAGCAGGCTCCTCAACCCCAGGACCCTGTGATCATGATCTGAGCCAAAGGCAGATGCTTAACTGACTGAGCCGCTCAGGTGCCCTGTCTATAGGTTTTGTGTAAATAAAATTGAACAGTTTTCATTTCTGTGGGATAAATGCCCAAGAGTGTAACTGCCAGGTCGTAGAGTAGGTGCGTTTCAGTTTTATACGAAATTCTCTGTTTTTCTGGAGTCATAGTACCATTGTATATTCCACCAGAGTTGTAGGAGTGATTTGGTTTCTCTGCATCTTCATGAGCATTTGCTTTTGTCACTATTTTTTTTTAAGGCGTTCTGATAGGTATATAGTGATACCCTATTGCAATTTTAATTTGTATCTCCTTAATGGCTAATAATACTGAATATATATTAATGTGCCTATTTGCCATTTTTAAAAACCCCTTTAGTGAAATGTCTCTTTATAGATTTGTCAGTTTTCTAATTGGATGGTTTCTCATATTGTGGTGCTGAAGAATTCTTTATATATTCTAGATACTACTGCTTTGTCAGATATGTGGTTAGCAAATATTTTCTTCCAGTCTGTAGATCATCTCCCAGTCTGTAGACCCTTCTACAGGGTCTTCCACAAAGCAAAGATTTTAATTTTGATGAAGTCCAATTTCTCCATTTTCCTTTTTATGGATTTTGCTTCAGGCGTCAAGTCTCAGAACTCTTTGCCTAGCCTTAGATGCTGAAAATTTTTTCCTATTTCTCTAAAAGTTTTCTATTTTACATTTAACTTCATGATCCATTCTTAATTTTTGTATAAGGTTTAAGGTTTTGGTCAAGGTTCTTTTTCCTCTCCCAGGATGTCCAGTTGTGCCAGCAACATCTGTTGAAAAGGCTGTCTTTCATTCATTGAGTTGCTTTTGTGCCTTTGTGAAAAATCAGCTGAGCATATTTGTATGGGTCTATTTCTGGGATCTCTCTTCTGTCAATCTATGCCTTTTCCCCTTCTCCAGTACCACACTGTCTTGATTACTGTAGCTCTTAATAGGGTTTATATTAAAAAGTGATTCCTCTCAACTTATTCTTTTTCAAGATTGCTTTAGCAGTTCTAAGCCCTGTACCTTTTCATGTAAATGTTAAAATAATATGTCTACAACACTTCCTGTGATTTTAATAGGAATTATATTAAGCCTATAGATCACTTGAGGGAGAACTGACTTTACTATGTTGAGTCTTTCAAATCACGAACACAATATATTTCTCTACTTATTTAGGTCTTGTTTGATTTCTTTTTTTTTTTTAAAGATTTTATTTATTTATTTGAGAGAGAGAGAATGACAGATAGAAGGCACGATTAGAGGGAAGAGGGTCAGAGGGAGAAGCAGATTCCCCGCTGAGCAGGAAGCCTGATGTGGGACTCAATCCCAGGACTCCAGGATCATGACCTGAGCCGAAGGCAGTCACTTAACCAACTGAGCCACCCAGGCACCTGGTCTTGTTTGATTTCTTTCACCAGAATATTGCCATTTTTAGTGCACAGATCCTGTATATGTTTTGCTAAGTATATACATATCTAAGCATTGCATTTTCTTCACAGTGATTATAAATAGTGTTGTTTTTAATTTTAAATTCTACATGAAATGTGATTGATTTCTGTATGTTGATCTTGTATCCTGGATTTTGCTGAATCTAGACCAGTATTTTATAAACTACCCCTGGAAATTTCAATGTGCAACCAAAATTGAGAACCACTGTTCTAGAAAAAGACCATTGGTGAGGTTTGGGTGCCCTTAAAAACTTGCGGTTTCCAATTTCAGTACCATTCTGCAATCCTTGTGCGCATGTTTCTTCTTTCCAGTGGCCACAATAGTCATTACAAACATTCCCTTTTTTCAGCCCTTCTGAATTTACCCTTTATCCTGCCCCCCCCTTTTTTTCTGGTCTCCAAGGATCTTGCTTTCCACTCAGCACCACCTGATGTCAACACTAACATGAACCTTTCTATTCCTCTTTCCCTAAATATTGAGTTAGCTTACCTAATCTGTACCCATTCATTTCTATTCAGTGGTCAGAGTGAGAAGTATCCTTTTTCCCATTAGAAACAATACAATTTCTACCTATGATTTTCATCCTCACCACCTCACCATGGCCATCACGTGAACATTTGGCCTATTTCTTTCCTGTCTTTTTATACTACTCTATGTGTACTTAAATAATTGTAATATACCTGTTATGAGTTTTATCCTGATTTTTTCACTTATCAGCATTGCTTCATATTATTAAAATTTCCTTTAAAATGTAATTGTAATGGCTACGTAGTAGCCTTTCCACAATTCTTATAAAAAGGTTTTTTTTTTAATTTAAATAATGCTGGATTAACTATCCTTATGCATATGTTTTTCCAGGTCTAGGATTGCCTTAAAATAAATTTCCCAGAAGTAGAATTGTTAGGTTTAGGGCATAACTATTTTCAAGATTCCTGACAGACATCTAGATTATAAACACAGCTGGGAAGAGTGCAAGTCGATACATCCTTTTTTTTTTTTGTCCAAAATGAGGCAATTTGGCAATTTCTGTTAATTTTTTTGCCTCCTGCTCCAGCAATCCTATTTTCTACAAATACGGGCACTAATGCATGGATTGATGGTCTAGGATACTTGATGCCACTCTTAAGGGGAAACAAAATTAAATAGTCTAAATGTTTGCCAGGGGGATTTAACAAATTGTAGTACATTCATTATCTAAATACTGTGTGCTATTAAAAAAATGATCCGGGAGGTCTATATGCAAGGATAGAAATGATATGACCATAATCTAGTAAATGAAAAAAAAAAAAACACCAGAATAAGAAAAACAGCTGATTAAAAAAAATGTTGGTAGAGGGAAAATACTTTAGCTCAAGGAAATTTGGCAGGAAATGATATATAGCAATGATTATCTGTGAAGGTAGCACAACAAGATTTGGAATCAGTTGGAATGTGTGTAGAGAGGAGAGCAGGAAAGTAACAAAAAGTTACAGAGCTTTGTGTGATTTTATTAAGAGACAGCAGTAAAAAAATAAAGAACAAATCATTGAAATAAATGGTCTAGGACAGGAGATATGTTGAAACATGTTAAGTGTGTAAAAGTCTGGATAAAACTGAAGTCAAACAGCATGAGAAAGCAAACACAGGAGCACTGCATTGAGAGAGAGAGAGAGACAGAGAGTGTATGTGTGTGTGTGTAGTGTATATACACAGAGACATACACATAAACCCACAATATTTATATATATACAAATTTTGGTGGTACGAAAAATGTGAATGTTTATAGATCAATATTTTTTATAATACACTTGCAAAAATACAATTAGATATAAAAACACGAGCTGTAAAAAAACTTTAAAGTTTACATTGCTACAAATGTGGTTTTCTCCATTGCTCATGTAACACGGTTGAAGAGAAAAGATTATTATATTCTTCTGCACTGTCGTCTCAAATTCAACAAGGTGATGTCCTAAGGGCATATGGACAGAAAGGCAGATGCATTTTAAAAATGGTTAGTGGATGAGAAACCATGTCTATGCAGGGAATGTGCTTGTATTGTCCTAGGAAGAAATGGTAATACCTGGAACAAAGTGGTTACCTGTGAAATGAGATGATCCTTTCTGAGTAATTAATAGATGGTACCTTCTGTATTAAACTATGCGGTTAAAATGGGTACTATCATGTCAAAATAGTTATTTTTAGAGCCATTGTGGAAGAGAAACAATATAGATAATATCAATCCTATGGACTAAATGGTATTTGTCTTTTTCTCATTCTAGGGGAGTTTGTATCTGTAATCTGTTTGCCAGGGAAAGATGATAAAGTAAACTTATTTTCCAAATGTCTGACTGCTGGATGGGGAATAACTGAACCACATCGTGAGTACATTCGCTGCCTCTTCTAAGATTAGAATCCAAACAAATACTTGTCAAGTCTGAGTATACTGTTTGCTCATTTTCAGTTTTTCCGTGTTTTTAATAGGAATGATAGTAGAAAAAGTCTTTTTCATAATGGATCTAAAGGTGACTACTTGGGTTTTAGGACATCATATTCAATAATACTAGTTTACTGATACGAGTTCATGGATACTTGTAAAAACTTGTGTTGGAGAGTATCTAGTGATTTTTTTACCTAATAAATATTTGTATGTAATTTTTACCTAATAAATATTTATATGTAATTATTCCCCAGTTGCACTGTGAACACACACACACTTGCTTTCACAATAGTGAAAATCTACGTGAAATTTTCACCACTACAGTGAAAATCTCTTCTTAAAGTTATGAGCATATTTCCAAAGATGTGAGGCATTTTTCTGAAATGAAAGGCTGGCATAAATGGTAAAGTTTATCTGAAAGTAGTCTACATAAAGGTCAAACCCGTGACTGTGGTCTCATTTCCACCATATTCTACAACTGAGTTAACAAGTTGCAAATATCCAATAAAATAAAGAGTAAGTCAGAATGCAATTTCAGTTGTCACCTCCAGTGTCAACACTTAAATGTGAAGTCAAGTCAAAAACCAGTGAAATCTAGACTTAACATGTAAAACATGAAATGCATTATTTGCTTTATCAACTGATTTGGGTGCAGACTTCCTTCTTCCTTCTCTATAGGGGTGTCCTCTTTCTGTCTTCTCAGGACTATACTAAAGACAGAAGAACCCACATAGAGTGTCATTTGTTATTCCTGTTTATAAGCCACCATGGAGTAATACTAACTTTGTACAAACCACCTAACATCCTTACAGCGCCAAGAGGGGAGAATGGGTGGGATGACCCTCAGATTCTGTCTGTATATAGGGCTATTTTTGTTGTATCCTTTACAGGCATTTGCCTAGGTTATGTTTTATTCTTTTTCTACTAGAAGACGAATTTTCTAAAACTGTGCAGGAGGCAGTGGTACCACTGATCAACAGTACATCTTGTCGAAGCTACTGGGGACTGGATATTAAAAACACCAACACGTGTGGAGGGGCTGTGGGCTCATCCTCGTGCATGGTAATTCCAGGATGCACTGATGAATGTGGTTTTCTTCTCAGTGTGTCTCATCAATGGGTGTTTGCTGACCATAAAAAGGTATAAATATATGCTAGTTTTAAGATGAAAAGTGAGAAGAATAAGTACATTGCTAAGCTGATGTACTGTCATTGCAAATTTGATACTTGAAGTGAACACAGTTCTCAAAAGGAATTGCTCATTCATTTGCTTGGTTGACTATGTGAAATTGATGATATTCAGCTGTTTTTGATCTATAAAAATAATTTATTATGGCTCACCTTCACAGCTGAATCAGGCAGTTTAAAGAATCTACTTCTAGTAGCATTGTATAAAGATATTTTCATGTAACTCAAAACCATCATTTAGTCATCGATATTTAGTAGATGCTTGAAACTTTCTGCAAGGCACAGTCTGTTGTCAGCATTAAATGACTGTGTTAAATGTACCTTTTAGCCATCCTTTGCAAATACAGATTTTGATCTGAGTCAGAGATCTGTAACATCCACCGACTGCCTAGTTCCCTCTGCTGTTGTGAGCAGAAATCAGAGATGAGGGAATGACTTCGGCACTGTCTGATCACCTCTGCAGCGGGGGTTAACATTGACCATGAATCAAGTGACCAGGAGAACTTCTCTTTCTGCAGGTTGCAGGGAGATTCTGGAGGACCGCTGCAGTGTGCCCATGACGAACAGTACAACCTCATTGGTATCGTGAGCTGGGGCAGCAGTAACTGTCAGCCTAGCGCACCCATGGTCTTTGCCAGAATTTCTGCCTACAGGGACTGGATCTCATCTGTCACTGGAGGAGAAGCGTGACCACTACAAGAGTAGCCTGGTGCGATTGTGTTCATAAATGCGGAAGGAAGTCCCTAGCAGTATACCTGAAAAATAAGGCTGTCAGTGCCAAACACTCCGTGTCACTTGGATTTGGTGTGCACGTACGTCTAGAATTAAACACTGAACACAGAAAGCTAATGTTGATTCATGCCTCCTGGGAATGTATAACCTAAAATGTCATTAAATTCATATTTAGTGTACCATGTATATGTCATTATTTGAATACCATCATATACACTGTTACTCTTTTTACTGGTTTGGTAAACATTAGAAGATAGGAAGTGAAATGTTATTCAGTCCCTATAATTCTTAGTTTCACTCACATGGAAGAGTGCTCTGAGCACAGAAAGGAAGGGTTCCTCTACGTCTCAGAGTTTCAATGAACAATAGACCTTTAAGAAATTATTTATCAAGCTTATCACTTGATTTTTAAATTTTTAGATAAAATTTTAGGATATCCCAGTTGTTTACAAAACAGTTAATTTATCTGAACCTCAGCTAACCAATACCCTCATCTTTCTAAGCTGTAGCCCAGCGTAAGGGGGAAGGTACTAAGGAAGGCCCCCGAGCCAGAAGATTAAATGCCAAAGTCCACCACAGAAATATAAAATATAGAATGAGTGAGGGCCTGTGGCAACTATTTTTTTTTCTTATTTTATACATTTCCACCAAAATGTATCATTTGGTTTCCAGGATTACAGCATTCAGGGAGAGAGTGTTGTTCAACTTTAGGTAAGTACCTATATAATCTAATGAAAGAACACCTCATAAGGAAGTAGGCAATGTGAATATATATTCTCTTTCTCTGATTTTTCTTTCCCTTTCTATCATTCCTTTGTCCTCACCACACACCCTCCTTCAATCTCTGCTCTCTTTTGCCAGTGCTACAAAGTATTATAAATGTCCTAGTATTTGGTAAAAACTTCTTCCATGAATATTGCTCTCAAGTGCCTGCCTTGATTTAAATTATGATTTTTGACAGGGGCTCTGAGTAAAATGGAGATTTGCAATAGCGATTCTCTAATTCTTATGTTAATCCATCTTGTACTATTTTTACTTTGTCTCTTGTTGAATTTTTCTCATTTTTTTTTATAATCAGGTGACATGAAAGGGGATTAAAGATGGGCTGTATTAAAGTGCCAGGCCTGTCTAAAGCCTTTTTGCTTCATGGTACAATTTGCTGGTGGTGAATTTTGGTGCAGCCACAATCTCCACTGTGACCTTGTAGGACAGCACCCTGGTGGTGATACTGCAGGGCCCTGTCAGGAAAGGGTGCAGGGTTAGCGGGCCGTGTACCACCTAGAGAAGCTGCCTGATTTTTCTACAAGAGTCAGAAACTATTTAGTGCTCGGTTTTCAGCTTTAGTTGGCAGTAATTTTTAAATTCTTCCATATTTAATCTTTCCTCTGTGGAGCAGGACCGTTAGACTGTTTTACTTTGCCCTGCCTCTACAATTCAATCGAGGAGGGGCATTCACTTTCTTACTCTGATCTTTTCAAGAGCTCTCCTGTTTGCATTCATTGCAAGGTCAAGCTGTACATGGACCAGATTGCAATCCACCGTGTAAATGGGTCTGTTAGGTAGGGGTCACAGAGCCCAATTTGAAGGAATTAGAGACCCCATCACCTAATTCTTCAGGCATGTCTTAAAAAATATTCTTTTTGAGCACCTACTATGTGGCAAATGGCACCAGAAAGAAGCTTCCCTCATCTTTAGAATCTCATTGTAGTGGAGACAAATGATACAAAGATAATTACTAGCTCTGGGAACTGGCAGCCTAGGAGAGAACAACCAACACTTATTGCAGGAATGGGTGAAGGTTTGGCAGAAGTAAGATTTGAGCTCAAGTATTAGTTGATTTTTGTTTTAAAGTTCTACACACCAATCTTTTATGTTAAAGAAATCTGTATCAAGCTATTTTCCTATCAACAACTCCACATACTCTGAATTTCTGTCATTTAGATTATTGGGACATGTGTTTGTTCGTTCTGAAGCCATAAATTGCATTACTTCATTTCCTCTAACCCCCCACCTTGTTTCTTTCATATGATTTTCAATAATATAGTTCCAGCATTTTATGCATGTTCTTTGTCAATTCAAGAAACCATCAACAACTTAAGCCTAACAAGTATCTAATTCTCGCCAAAGATTAACAGCGTTTGGCACTTATCCTGATTTTATCTTGGTCTCAACTGTATTGTCAGAGTATTACTTTAATTTTTCTATTCCCCACAGATATATATAAAATAAGTAAATTATCAAATTGTCAAAAAATGGCAACACAAAAAACTGTTGGGACCAAAACATCTAAAAAAGTCTTAAAAAGAGGCAGAATAGGGCGCCTGGGTGGCTCAGTTGGTTAAGCGACTGCCTTCGGCTCAGGTCATGATCCTGGAGTCCCGGGATCGAGTCCCGCATCGGGCTCCCTGCTCAGCGGGGAGTCTGCTTCTCCCTCTGACCCTCTTCCCTCTCGTACTCTCTCTCTCATTCTCTCTCTCTCTCAAATAAATAAATAAAATCTTTAAAAAAAAAAAAGAGGCAGAATAAAATGGGAGAACTGTAACAGGCAATGAAGCTATAGTAATTAAGACGGAGATTATAGTATTGCTGCAGAGATGAACTGACCAATAGAAGAGAATACAAAAGCAAGAAGCAATGCCATTTTGCATTCTCTAAGTTGGTAAACAATTGCAACAGTGTAACGATATAAACATAATGAGAATGTGGAGTGGGGGAACTCTTCTCACTGCTGGTGGGGCTGGGGTATAATCAGGTGCTCCAGCTTTGGAAAACTCAGTATCAGTAAAATTGAAGATGCCAGTGTCCTCTGAGTCTGTAATTCTACCTCTAGGCATAGGCCCTAGGGCATTGTCTTCAACCACGGCTGCCATTAAATGTGAAATCTGGAGAGGGGGAATGATTTTTTTAAAGCTCCTGGCATGATTCTAATGTGCAGTCAGGTTTGAGAGCAGTGTCTTAGAGGAAACGAGGCAACCGTAACCACTGAACATGTACAAGAATGTTTAGAGAAATGTTAATATCAGCACAAGCTGGAATTCCACATGCCAGCCATAGAGGCACGGGTAATCAAAATGTAGTATATTCACAAAGCAGTAAAAAAGAGAAAACAGTCCATAGGCTCTTGACGTGAACCTTAGAAGCAATGCTGAGCTTAAAAAGCGAATTTCAGAAGGTTAGGTACCATTGTAAAGATCAGAAAACAAGCAAACTTAATCATGATTTTGCTTAGGCTTACATCATGTATGGTTAAAAAATGCAAGGGATGTAGCTTAGCATTTGGAGTAGTGGGGAGGCAGTGGAATACAGTGGAGGGACCACACACAAGTCCTTTCAATGCTATTAATAATTTTCTAGTTAAGTTGGGCGATGGCTTCACAGATATTTATTATCTTGCTTTCATAACTTATGTATACTTCTGTGTACATGAAATACTACACCATATAAATATACTTAAAGGCCTTTTTAAAATTTTATTGCTTTATTGTATATCCTTCCAGTGTTTTTATGCAAATAAATGCAAACATGAATGCACATTCTCATTTTCCCACCTTACACAAAAATAGCACATAAATTGTTCTAAACCTTGATTTTTTTCCCACTTGATCATATATGCTGGAGATCTTCCCATATCACTGTACTTTTCTGAAAAAATATTTTTATTATAGTATAACTAACATAGTGTTAGTTTCAGGTGAACAATATAATGATTCAACAATTCTATACATTATTCAGTGTACTTTGAATCTGTTTTATCTCTGCCCCCACCCCCTCCTTCCCCCACGTAAAGGCCTTTTTAATTACACTAGCTCCTCAGAGTAGAATCTGTCCTTCATGTCCAGTTACTTAGAATGTTCCACACATATCTAGAGCATTAAATCCTCCCGTTTTTTAGTGGTTCCCTTTGCCTAGAAAGCACAAATTGCCCTTGTGACTTGCATTTGCTGTTGCTGATGTCACATGTAACAATCAGCCTATTTGTTAATTTTTGCTTAGTTAACACTGGCAGTTACACTTTCTTCCATCCATGCTCTTCTAGGGAAAAGGGCTTCAAATGTGTCTGAATATCTTCTAAATAACAGATGTTACCCGATATTTCCATTTAGTTCTTTTAATCATTAAAGCTAATCTTTATGAAAACATTTTGAATGTAGCATTAATAACCCCTGGGCATAGGGATTAAAAGTGTTCTTCTGAAGCCAGACTTCTTGGGTTCAAATCCCAGCTCCATCATTAATTAACGTTATGACTTTGGGCAAATTAGCCTTTGTTATACTTCCAATTCCTCATATATAAAGTGGAAATAATAAAATAAACCTATTCATAGAGATATCCTATAGTTAAAGGAGTTCATAAATTTAAAACATTTAAAAAACTGGCTGGCTCCTACTAAACTTTCAATTCATGTTATTATCTTGTGCATTTTCCTAAAATACAGCTTTCAAAGAGGATTCCCCACCCCTTGAATCCTTTAAAAATAATTTTTATAAGACTTGCTGTTTGAGAATATAAGTACCTGTATATCTTTTCAATTACTCATTCCTTTATGTCTTCACTTCCTTTTCAATAGTTCTCTTCCTAATTCCCAAAAGGATTTAACTGGAGAATGAAAATCTCATCAGGCTACCTTAATATCTTTCTATGTGCCAACTACTTTACATATATTAATTTAATTCTAAGCACAGTTGTTTAGAAAGGCATAATCTTTCCCATTTTATCAATGAAGAGATTGAAGCAAGAGAGGTTAAGTGTCTTGTTTCATATTAAAAAGCTGGTTTCAGAGCAGAATTAGCACATAGGTTTTTCTGATTACAGACCTTAATCACCATACCACACTGACAAGTGTTTTCAGAAGATAATACTAGTGCAAGTGTGGAGTTTGGACTAAGGAAATGAGACTGGAAGTGGGAAATACTGGAATTGAGCCAGCTTCATGCACACACTTGAACACGTGAATGAAAAAAAATGAAAAGAAATAAAAAGGCTTACATGTAGTAAGGGAGGTCTGTTTTCAGAGAGTTTAAAAATAGTATACATTTCTTTGAATTCATTAGGAATTACTTGCCAGCTGCTGGTTAAAAAGCCTTGACTACAGTAGCTTGAAGGGATTAGGATTTTATTTTCTTACCTAAATGAAGTCAGGCAGCTAGTAGGCAGTTATGAAATCTGAGGCTTTTTCCTGGCTTCCTCCACCATCATAAGTGTATGGATTCAATCCTCAAGTCATAAAATTGCTGCTAAGCTCAGGTCATCACACCCACATTCCAAGCAGGGAAGAGGGCGGGCAAGGAGAAAAGAGACCAAATGGCTTTCATAAAAGCCCTGCTCGGTGACTTTTACTTACATATCTGGCCACCCCACATGCCAAGCTTGGGAATGTAGTCTTCATTTGGGTTTATTGTCCAGGATTCTGCTACTAAAGGAGAGAAGAGTAGGCAACCAGAAGTCTCTCCCACTCCCTAATTATTATACGTTGCTTTTAATTGTTCTTAGTCACTTTTTAAAGAAATAAATGCAGGAGAAATAGTGCTAACTAAAAAACAACACCGTGGTTGTATTATGCAAAAAGTATAATTCTTTATTTCACTGCTGTCTCTGCCCCATTGCCTCTAGTTAACATTTATAAAGTCCAGAACATATCCTATAACAATGGGAAGTGGTATCAAAGCAGCCCCAATCTGTGTAAAAGACTCAGATCTTTAATGGGGTTCCCCCAACTTAACTCTCTTCCATTAGAGGGAAATCAACTTCTGACCAAGTTTACTCCCTCAAAGCCTAGTTCAGGAGAAAGTGTGGTAGGGCAAGGGGGAATGCTGATGTCCCACTGGCTTCTTTCCTTCTAAGACCCAGAGAGGAGGGGAACTTACTACCTTGACTCAACTATCCTTTACTTAGAAAAACAAGTTTAATTGGGGCACGTGGGTGGCTCGGTTAGTTAAGCGGCTGCCTTCGGCTCAGGTCATGATCCCAGGCTCCTGGGATCGAGCCCCACGTCAGGCTCCCTGCTCAGCGGGGAGTCTGCTTCTCCCTTTCCCTCTGCCTCTCTTCCCGGTTTGTGCTCTCTCTCAAATAAATAAATAAAATCTTTTAAAAATAAAGAAAAGAAAAACAAGTTTAATGAAAGTATTTGTCTAGTTAGGTCCTTTTGAACAGTGATAGTAAGGTATGTATTCATAATTTTTAGTCAAAGCATCTGAATCCTGACCATATATTATTTATATATTTAGTTGTTTATGTATTTTTTACATGATATAAAAATCACCCGTAAGGGACATAGTTCATATATGGGATGGAAATTACTTCATCTTTTTAGCTCAACATCCATGTTAGATAACCACATCAGAAAAAGGAAAAATATCTTCTGCTCTACTCAGTTGAAAGCTGACTTTTTCTCTCATAGCATCCTGTTTTTTTCTTTGTAATTTTTTTTTTGCAATTGACAGTTTGCCATGTACATAAAAATTATACAAACATAAAGACACATACAAATGTGCTGTTCCACATCGGGCTCCCTGCTCAGCAGGGAGTCTGCTTCTCCCTCTGACCCTCTTCCCTCTCGTGCTTTCTATCTCATTCTCTCTCTCTCTCTCAAATAAATAAATAAAATCTTTAAAAAAAAATGAAGGCCTGATGTATAGCATGAAACTGAGAAGAGTCTTATAAAAGGAACTGTCTGGTCATGAGGATCAGTAGCTAGTGAGAAGGGGGAGGAGACACAGAGGAATCTAACCTGATTGAATCTGAGGTTAGTGGTGGCTTTGACTTTCCTAGGCACAGAAGAGAAGAAATAGATTTGGGGATAAATAATAAGATCCACTTGGGAATATATTGAATTTGAGGTGCTTCTGAGGCATTCATATAGCGATATATGTATATATATAGCAAAAAACATATTTATCTTAATTTTGCTGCTAACTTGCTAAAACTCTTACTCAAACTGCAAAGAAAAAAAACAGCATGAAAATACCCTTTGAGCATCTGTACAAAATACAGGTTGTTTAGCACCAGCTTAAATTCCAATTTAAAACCTATCTCCTGGTTCTCTTCTGCAGGTAACATATAATGGAATGGATTTTTTTCCTTTGGAAGCAAATTGTTTTCCAGATATAAACCCACTACCAACAACATAGGATTAAGTATTCGCACCTCTTTAAAGTTAAGCTGAGATTCAAGCTTCAGGGGAAATTAATTTTGTATTCATTTGGTAGCTTGGAAAATGGTGAGTTGTTTTTTAAATAAGCAGGATCAAATTAGTCAGTTTTGCAGTACTGGGAAATCCAACTATTATGGGAGAGTTATTCCTGAAAGTAGATTAGTCTGGAGACTAATGATCAGGTGTAACTAAGTGAACAACAGCCAGCTTCCATCCAAGCAAGAGCCCATGTATTCTTAGACCCACAAAGAAGACAGGGCTGCTGGTACCTTTGTGGCTAAGGTAAAGAAGCACTTTAGATATTTATTAACTCACTTAGTCCTTATAACAATCATATGAGATATTACCATGCCATTTTGCAGGTGAGGAAGTGGGATGAAATAATGTGCCCAAGGTCACATGCTAGTAAATGGTTGAACTGGAATTTTAACCCAGGAAGTTCTAACCCCACTCTTACCCACTACAATAAACCTTTTCTTAAATATGTGAAGAGGGCTAACACTGACATGAAAAGTCTGGAAATGAAATTGCATCAGTGGAAACATTTTATCTGCTTTTATTTTCTGGGATAGTTTCAATTTAGTGAAATTTTGTATTTCAATAAATGTTAATTCACTAAATAAAACTGTGTGACTTCCTCCTTCCAAGGGCAGTTTAGTAATGTGGTCAAGATTTCTCTGCCTCTCCCAGCTTTCTGACTAGGGGTAAATCATTTAATTGCTACTTGACTCAGTTTCTGTATTTATTGATAAATAATGGTTTTCCAATAATCTTTATACATTTGCAAGGATTAAGTAAGATAAGGCAAGTAAAACTTTAAAACAGTGCTTACTGGAAAAAAAAAACTAGTGCTTGTTGTATAAACATTAGTTATTATGCTGTTGTAAGACTTCTTTGGTCAATAAACCACAAAATTAAAATCAATGTTTGACTGGAAAATCTGACTACAGCTGGGCTTACTCTCGAACAGTTTCCATTTATCCCTTCTTTCCAAATTCCCCTTTATTACCTCTATACTACAAAGTGTTAGGAAAAGATGAAGTATTAATTTTCTTTCTTCTTTTTTTACGGAAGAAATTTTACTTCTAAAAGCTTATTTTAAAATCCTTTCAATAAATGGAACTGGGAAATTATTTGTTCATATGGACAAAAATGAAATTGGACTCCCTATGTCACACCACATACACCCAAAATAAAAAATAAAAAATAATTGAGACAATTTTGCCAAAGAAGAAATTACAAGGGAAATTTTAAAATATTTGGAGACGAATGAAGCAAAACCACAACATATCAAAACTTAAAATGGGATGCAGTGAAAGCAGTGCTAAGGGAAAACTTATAGTCATAAATACATGAAAATAAAAGGAAGATCTCAAATCGGCATCCTAACTTTACAATTTAAAAAACTAGAAATTCAGATGGATTTTTCCATCCAGACTATGGATTTCTGTATCAATAACAGGTTTTGCTGCAGTAACAATACCAAAATCTCAGTGCCTAATAGAAGTTTATTTCTTATTTGTCCAAAATTTACTACGGGAAAGAGAAACGCCCAAGAAGCTATTTTCCACGTGTTACCTCAGAAATCCAGGCACGGAAGTGGAATTGTCTCCTGTGCCAGTATTAATTTTCTTAACAAATATTTGAGTGCATAGGAGGTATTGGCGATATAAAGGTAAGGAAGACAGACGTGCTTTCTTAGGGAGCTTACTATCTGAAAGTCAAGAGAAACTGAACAAATAATTAAAAGCATTACCTATGTCTGCAAAAGGAAGTTTAAACGTTCTTGACGGGAGAAAATAAGGAGGCAAAAACAGAAGGCACAAAACATGATGCAGATTGGAGACGTGATACGCATTAGGGTTGCAAATGACAAATCCTGCTCCCAAGTCTCTCATTAGCAATTAAGTAAAGTGTTAGGAGTTGAGATTCGTTCTGTGGTCTGTTAACTCTCAGTTGGAAGGTAATCCACTCCTTCCCGGAGAAGCTGATTGCTTCCTGGCCACGTGGTTACACCTAAACTATGTTTCAACCTTCGTTCTGTTTAGCCACACCCCTCTCATCTTAACCACACCTCTTGATTCACAAAGCATTTCGTAAGCAAAGGGAATATCGCGAGAACTCTATATTGTCTCCCATTTGACGTTTTCAGCGGTGGTTGTCGCTGTTGTTCTCGCGATATTTTCGGGTAAACGGGAGCCCGGGCGACCCGGGCTTCTGTGAAATATGGCGGTCGGCTGATACCGTAACACAAGGTAAAATAAACCCTGCTGGGTGTTGTTCTCCCGATTGTTCCAAGGCTGTTCAGGGCGTGAATGTGGTTAAGGAGGCTGAGAATCTGTCATGGGCTTGGCTCCCTGTCTTCATCATTCTGGGGAGAGGGCCGGACTGGGGAGCCGCTCCACCTCCCCCGGGGGCGTTGCTGGCAGGACCCTGGGCAGCGCTGCGCCTGGGAGCTCCCCTCTCCCCAGTCCGGTGTCTCTCTGCCTGTCTTGCAACTTGAAGGAGTTTAAGTGCTTCTCCGATAGCGGCTGACCCTGACCCATTGCTCCTCGCGGTGTCCGGTGCCCCGATGGCTCTTCTGGTCCTCACTGAGAAGGGTCCCGTGTTGTGAAGACCAGCCGGATCGTGTCCCCATCCTCCCGGGTGTCTGGCTCCCCACCCCCATTCAGGCAAATACCAAATTCTTGGCAGCAGATTGCTCTCTTTAAGAAAGACCGAGGTCTTGGCCTCGCCTCGAAAGAGTTTCGCACGCCGCTTGGGGAAATGAGAAAGGAGCACGGCTGGCGAGATGCTATAGGAGAGAGGTCTGAGTGTCACTACTTTTCTTAAACCCTCGAGGTTTCTTAAACCCTAGAGGTTTTACCTACCTTCGGAAGGTAACTTGTCAATTCGTGGTAGAAAATAGCCTTGGGTATAGGTAGTGTATATGGTTGATAGGTCATTGTTTGGGAAAACATGTTTAACTTTTATATTTAGGATTTAGTGCCCTCAAGACTTAACGCAAAGTTACATAATATCTGTTAAAATGTTGCAAGACTGGCTTTCAGAAGCAATTAGAGATACATTTAAAAACAGGATTTGTTCATTTGTTTGAAGTTTTATTTAAGTAATTGCCTAGCCTGATACATTAAACTCTGGTATTTTAACTCCGTTAGAAGAAATGAGTCAGGCTTCTTCAATGAAGAATTCGGGAGTACGCTTGTTTTGTTTATAGATATCTTTAAGTTGATGCAGTTATTCCAGTTCTCCTAGAGAAGAAATAAATTTCATGGTTTCGGGGAGGGGGGGGAAGGGGAAGAGAGTAGTTTTTTTTTTTTTTGATAATGAACTATAGTACACAACTGAGTTGAAATGGCTTGAGGGTACAGATCATAAAAATATATCAAGCTTGAAAGTTCTCTTAAAGGAAATCAGGCCTAGTCTGGAACATAAAAAAAAAAAAATTAGAAAAAATATATAAATTTATTTTCTTTAGCGATTAATGGTTTAATTGGAAGGAATAGTGAAACTTATTTTTAATGGAAGTTACATTTAGTCTGCCAGCTAACAAATCCTGTTTAACAGTTGTTCGGTATTTATTCTGATTCTGCCTTTTAATGTCATGATGGGCAAATTAACCTCTTTGTGTCTTAGTTTCCTTATCTGCAAAATGGCAATAACAACATTTAACTCATAAGGTTGTTGGTGAGGATTAAATGAGTTAATACATGCCCTTAGAACAATGCCATACAGTTACCATTCATTCAATATTAGCTATTGTTCTTTAAAAATTTTTGTTTCCTAACTTCTGTAGTTACTCACAAGACGTTGCCTTGGTACTTAGTCAAAATACAGACTGAAGAAGATGCTTTTTAATGTAATTTCTTTCTGATCCCAAAAGTGATTAAATACTCTTCTATATGGTTAATATGTCTTTAAGCTCCATCTTCCAGTGGCTTGCTTTCTTATGCTGTTCTCTCAATTACTAAGGTACACATTCCTTCTTTCCACTACTCCATACAATCTTATTGTAGTCTAGGCCAGTTCTTCTGCTCTTGGTGTCTTGTTGGCCCATTCTTGTATTTGGAGACATTCATTCTATTATAAGTGTATTTTATGTGTTCCTGACCTTTTCCACTTCAGTTTTGTACACTTTTATTGAGTAGTTAGTACAGTCAAGCTGTTATTTGAGGAAGACTGTATTTATCCTTGCTTCACATTGCTGCTAGGCACTTCCAAATTGTTGTGTTGCCATCACTCTACAGCCTCTCCTCTTAGCTTTTCTATCAGTTTATATCATCCTCAGTCTATTCATATTATTAACTAATCTCAGATACTATCCCACTTTCCTCAAGGACTTTAATATAAATTCCAAATATTCTACAAATCTTTGCATTTCTTTTGAGAATTAGAAACATTTACCAAATGACTCATTTATTTATCTTTGTTAGAAACTGTGAGGTAGCCATTATGCCTCCCTCCCTCCTTTTAAAGTAAAATATAATAGCGGATTCTATGATGTTGAGGATCTTTCCAAATTTGTCACATAGCTAGTAAGTAACTAGATATTAACCCAGTTTTTTGGGGGTCACAAAAGTCATATTTATGCCATCTTACTCAGCTTCCAAGTGTACCTTTTTTTTTTTTTTAAATCACTTGGAAGTTTACTAGATTTATTTGAATTATGTTGGGGTAAATGATTTTAAAAACAACGTGAACTCTATTGTAAAAAGTCTAAGTTTTTAAGTGAAAAGAATAAGTACTCTTGGGGGGATATCCAGTATTTGTCAAGTGAAACTAAGTTATATTTCATAATAAAATTTTAGTGTATTCTAATGCAATATAATCAAGTAATTGAAAGTTACAGGTAAGTTATTGTTTTGCTTTTTGTTTCTGAAGTTCATTGATGGCCTGGATAATATCTGTTCTGTGTCCTTTCTCATTCTTATTAATGGCTTGTGTGAGTTTCATAGGTCTGCTGTAAAAAATTACCATAAACTAGATGGCTTAAAAACATCAACATATCTTCTCTCAGAGTTCTGGAGCTTAGCTGACTGAAATCAAGGTCTTGGCAGGGCCATGTTCCCTCTGACGGCTCTAGGAAAGAATCCTTCCTTGCCTTTTGTAGCATCTGGGTAATCCTTGGCTCTCCTTGGTTTGTAGGTGCATCCCTCTAATCTCTGCCTCTGTCTTCACATGGCATTCTCTCCTGGTTATGTGTCTTCACCTGGCCTTCTTAAAGAACACCAGTCACTGGATTTTGGGCCTCTCTAATCCAGTATGATCTCATCTTAACTAATTACATCTTCAAAGACCCAAATATTTCCAAATAAGGCCCATTCACAAACACCAGGATTAGGACTTCATTGTGTCCTTTTAGGGAACATACTTCATGGTCAACATGGTCATATATATTAACCAATTAAATGTTTCTCATATTGCCAAATATATATTAAAAATAGAAGTTAGCTCATAAAATGTGGGTAACAGGAGTAAAATTGTTTCTCCATTTTTGTTTGGAGAAGTAGTTAAACTTAAGCAGACTAAAAGGTGTTATGAATTCTATGTTTTAATTTTGGCAAAATCTCATTGTCTCATTGTATTCAAATGGATGCAATGATGAAATATGGGCTGTATGACATTACTTAGATTGATGATAATATGTGTTCCAGCATGAAAGGTGGTTTCTTATTTCTTAGGCAGTTTATCAAAACATTGTCTTAGTCTCAGCTGTTATCAATGACTTCCTAGACTTTTTTTGTTTGTTTTGCTTCTTAATATACATGACAGTTTAGGGGAGAAATTGAAGAAAACAGGTATGTTACTGGAGACTGGGAAAGTATGAAGAGCAGCACCAACCAGTGGGCAAAGGAATCAAATACAGTGGCTCCTAAATTTTTAGATTTTGTGGACCAGTACACAAAATAGAGGGAAAAAACCAAAACAAAACAGGGAAAGGGGCTGCATTTGAGGACTGATGTAGAATTGCAGTTTTTAATCCAGAAATCAAAACAAACAAAAACCTCTGTTATCTACTTTTATCATTTCATAAAAGAAAGGACATTTTGACACATTAAAAAAAAGGAAGGAGATAATCTCAGATACAAGGTTTTTAAATTGAATAAATTTAGCTTTAAAAGTTTCCTATATTGTCTTTGGTTTTTTCATTAAGGTTCAGAAAAGAAAATTTTCTAACAGAATGGCAATGAATTCTGGAAACCAGTGATCTAGGGAATTTCTTTTTTTTCTTTTTTCAAAATTTATTTGAGAGAGAAAGAGAGTGCAAGCGGGGTGGGGGGTGTTGGTGGGCAGAGGGAGAGGGAAAGAGTCTCAAGCCGACTCTTCCCTGAGCACGGAGCCTAATGCGGGGCTCAATCTCACGACCCTGAGATCATGACCTGAGCTGAAACCAAGAGTTGGATGCTTAACCAACTGAGTCACCCAGGTGCCCCAATCTAGGGTATTTCTAAATGCATTTTTTAAAATGGCTGACCCAGCTAGATGGAGAAGCATATAAATTGGGAATGGGAGCAGTGGAACTGGATAACTGGAGGAAGTCCAAGGGATTGGAAACACAGGGATAATGAAGAACAAATTCTGTCCTAGTTAGGAAATTAAAGAGCCGGAAGGATAATTGATTCTGCTCACAGAGGAAAATTAGTGTTTTAGATTTTAGAGATGGAGCAGTTTTAAAAGTTAAGAGGAGCCAAAACGTGGTCTTGCTTGTGTGTGGCTTTGCATAGATGGAAGTCACTGGCATAGAAAATCAGTTACACTTACCTGGTAAAAGTGTTATCATTGTGAGTGAATGCCATAGGATGAGTGTCATAGGGTCATGACTTGCAGAGGATTGTGATGGAATGAGGAAGAAGAGAAGCATATTGAATGATCCAGGTGCTAGAGTCATTAAGGAAATTTTAAATATATCCAGATGTTAGTAGAAGATGATCATATGTACTGAAGTGTCAGTGTACACTGGTTTGGGGCATGGACTCTGGAGCCAAGCTGCTTGGGATCGAATCCAGGTTCTATCACTTGGTGTGTGGCCCTGCAAAAATTACTTGACTGTTCTGTGCCTGTTTCTTAACTATAAATGAGAATAAAAATAGCATCTACTTCATAGAGTCGTTTAGGGGGTTACATGAATAAATATATAAAATGCTTCAAATAATACCTAACACATAGTATGAAAGCTGTAACTGTATAGTATATGTATTTATTATTATTATTAGAAGTAGAAGGGAAGAGATGATTGAGAAACTGTAATGTGATATATAAAACATGTGCTGCTTTACCCTGTGAGTCTCAGAAATGAAGTAAGGATTCGAAGGGAATTACCACCAGGAGAATGTCAAGTTCCATGAAAAAAGCAGGTAAAAGGATGCTTTTAGAAAAACTAGAAGTTATTGGATAATTTGTTCATATCAGAACAGTGGCTCTGTGGAGTAGAGTGGCAAGTACTGAGGATGGAATGGGTTTCTTGGATGTAGGTTAGTCCTGATCTAACAGGAGTGGGACAGGAATGGCAGAGTGGCAAGGTGCTCCATTCTAGAAAAGTAATCGTGGAAAATAAGAATGGAAGATAATAGAGTCTGGGAAGTAGCCAAGTGGGAGGAGTGCTGAATAAGCTGTATGAATTGTTAGAAGGTTTGTAAAACCAGCTGCTGTCATATCTTTATATGTAATTTAAAAGAAATTTATAAAGCTTAGAAAAATAAAGTTTAGGAGTAAAATTCAGTTTAATTCATTTGCTCATCAATGCTCTCTATACCTATTATGTGCCAACCACTCTTCTAAGTACTAGGACTGCTAGAGTGGAAAAAAAAATTCCTCTCCTTGTGGATCTTATATTTTTATATATTTACTTATATAACTGTTTTGATTGGAAAGCTGTGGTGTCATGGGTCTTTCTGGGGAAATTTCCTTCCTTCCTTCCTTATTTGGGGAATGTCTCTTCCTCCCTCCCTCCCTCCCTTCTCTCCTTCCTTTTTTCCCGTTAGTATTTATTAAATACCCCTGTCCCAGGTGTTGGAGATCTACAGATCAAGTGAGACAGGTTCCGGCTCTAACACTACAGTGGAGAAAACAGAAAATTAAAAAAGCAATTAATTGAGGCTGAATTGTCTTTGGAATGACCCAATGAAAATGTCATAGAAAGAAAAATATATACATGTCTGCAGAGAGATTTGTACTGGGAATAAAGATTTGAGAGGAATCAGCATGTAGATGGAAATTGTAGGGTTGGGAGATCACTGGGGGAAAATGTGGAGGTTGGGAGGAGCACCAAGTGCAGGATCTGAAAGGAAGAGGAATCTGTACAGTAAGCCAAAGAAGGTCTTCAAGGTAGAATGAAAATCAGGAATGTAGTATCACTTAAGCCAAGGTCAGATGCTGTTTCAAGAAGAAAAAGAAGTGATAAACTTTTTTGAGTCAAAATTAGATAAGGACTAAAAAATGTCCATAAGATTTCATACTAAAAAAGTTGTTAATGACCTAGCTCAGATCAAATGTAGTTAAGAGGTGAGCATGTAGTGAGGAAGTAGTCACAGTGTACAAATGGGGACAGTTCTTTTTTTTTTTTTTTATAGTAAACTCTACCCCCAGCATGGGGCTTGAGCTTACCACCCTGAGATCAAGAGTCACATGCTCAATTGACTGAGCCAGCCAGGTGCCCCAACAATTCATTCTATTAAGTTTGGCTTATAGATAAGCAGCCAGAGATCTATAGCTGGAGTTGGACTAGATTTAATGTAGAGTTTTGTTCTAAAGATAAGAGGTTTGAACATATTTAATATTTAACTCCAATAGGAATGAGTAGAAATTGAAAGACTGAAGAAGAATCAATCTTGGTGTAGTTACCACTAAGCAGGTACAGAAAATAAATTTGATTACTCTGAGTTTAATAAACTTAGGGAGCGCAGCTTATGCCTACAAACACTCAGAAGCTAAATTTACAAATGAGAATACCAGTTTTATAATTGTCATAGGGATCAGAAACTCATCTGTCATGTCTACATGTCTCTTTTTTCGTTAAGAAAAACATACACATGAAAAGCAAAATTATAATCTGAAGGCCATGTTGTGCATATGGAATAGGAAAGAAGTTAGTTGGATGTTCTTAAAAGCAGATGAAATCAACATATTAATGCTTCCAGGTTCACTTTAGAGCAGTAGCCCCCTTGTGGACTGATTAGTAGTGCCCCTGGTTAGAGACTGGTCTCTTGGACGGTATTCATGATCACTGCCAGTTTTTACTTCTCTGACTCTCCTTTTTGTTCACAAATGTCCTTTCTGTGGCCCATTCTTTCTATATTAATCCTACCCATTGGATTTCAGATGAGTCTGCTTTCTTCTAGAGAAATTCTTTTTCTTTTAGCGGCTCCTGCAACCATTTGATTTATTCTATTAGGTGTTGATTTTATTAATACAACTTTGATTTCTAGTAATGCTTTATAGTATCACCTATAGTATTATTTATATAAATCAGTCTTATAAAAATTATATGAATATTTGAGAATTCAGTTATTCTTACGGCTTTGTAACATAGTTTAGAAATAGTTGGCATACTGGTCAAAAAAAGAATACCAAGCAGTCAATTTTTAAATTAATACTTTTATTGCAAAAATAGATAACTTAGTCCAAAATTTTGTTAAAAAGACAATTAAAATCCTTCCATAATTTCCTTTTAACATTTTTGCATATAGACTTTGAATCAGTTTCTTGTGTATCTTTCCTCCCGTTTCCCATAAAACTGGACTTCTACAACCTTCTAGTCTTTTCCTAATGTATTATGAGTGTTTTCCTATGTCATTAAATGTTTTCTTTTATAAGATTTTCAGTGTTTACATATATTCAGAGCTTTTAATTCACCATAGTTTGTATATTTGCTACCCAACATTTCTTTCTTTCTTTGATATTTAAAAATAACAATATGAGAATTAGTCTCATAATGAGAATTATCCTCATAATCAAGGTTTTGGTGACAACCAGATTATTACCTCAGGATACTTTCCTAAAAAGGGAATTTACTTAGTCAAAAGGAGAGTGGTGAATATTTATATTCTTCTAGCAATAGATTAGCATATCTATTTTATTTCATTGTCATCTATTAGTAGGAATGTATTTTAATATTTGCTAATTTAATAGAAGAAAAATTATTTCTTATTTTAATTTGTATATTTAAATATTATGAATGTGAATTGCTTTTCACTTTTTTGCTGTTTAATGTGTGTGTATAAATTGCCTTTCATTAGTATGTTTTGTCAGGGTGGGATGGAGAAAGGAGAGGTGCGTATAAGCATTAAGCTTTTTTCTCAAGGAGGAGTGAAATGTTAAGTCGTTCCAACAACATTTGTCAGTTATCCAAAATTAAAAGAAACCTTTGTATCTTTTTTAGAGTATTCACTTAGTCATTATTTATTCCTTAGCATGACTATATGAAAGAAGAAGGTTTTCCTGAAGATGAGGCGACTGAATCGGAAAAAAACCTTAAGTTTGGTGAAAGAGCTGGATGCCTTTCCAAAGGTTCCTGACAGCTATGTAGAGACTTCAGCCAGTGGGGGTACAGGTGAGTATCCGTTCCAATTAAAACTCCTTCAAGCGCAGCTTCTTAGGGAGCCAGTCAACAACATACAGAAATGTAGTCATGAAGAAGAACTCATCAATGAATTGCACAATAACTTTGTGACTGGTCTGTCCTTATGTCACACTGTTTGCCCTAATTTTATTGTCATGTATATTTTCTTTGGCATCTAAACCCAGTGCAGTCTATGCGTTTAGCAGCATTTATTAAAACATTGCTGAACAAATTAATCCAACTTTACTGCTTTGGTGCTCTTGAGTTATGTATAATTATATATGAATAGAATTGAACTTGGAAGAAGTTATTTAACGATCTTAAACTGCTTCAGTCCTATTTTGGTTAAGAATAAATCAATTTAGACATTATAATAGAAATCTTAGTTTCATATTACTGGAGAGAGGCAGCATGAGGTAATAGTTAAGAGCTTAGACTCTGGAACCAGACTGTCTGGATTTAAATCCCACCTCTACCTTTTCCTAACTACTTGACCTTAAGGAAGTTACTTAATCCATCTATGCTTTAGTTTCTTCTTCCATGAAATGGGGATAATATCAGTTTTTACCTGGTAGGGTTACTCTAATGATTAAGTAAATTAATATTTAAAAAATGCTTAATGCAGTACCTGGTACAAAAAGAAGTGTTCATTAAATAAAACAAATATGAAATATGTAAGAAAAATATGCGACTATGATAGTATTTACTATTATTTCTTTCCCCATGAAGAGCTAATAAAATATTTCACATAAGATTGACATTTCATTTGGTAAAATGTGTAGCTATATTAATATATATATTAATATATATATTAAGTTGCTTGCTATTTCTAACCTGTGATTAAGTTTTTTTTTTAATGAAAAAGTGCAAGTTCTTGTTGCACAATCCATTTTAAGTATATTTTGTCACAGTATAAGATAGTTCTTTTCTTTTTGTCAGGTCTTTTATAAATGAGGTGATATATTTAGGAGATTCCAAAGTAGATGAGAATTTTATTAGAGATTTGGAGATGTTATTTGCGTTTCTGGTACACAGATTGTCATGGCTTCTCAAGAGCTAAGAATTAGTCTAGTTTTTTTATAGATTGGCTATAGGCATGGATGTGTTTTTAATTATGAGGGGACTGCTTTCAAATTTGTAGTGTAAGACTTATGCTTACTTTCCTCATTTATCATGCCTATGGCAGTGCTATATACAAGAAAGGAAAAATTTTGTGTCTGTAAAATTTGGCAAATCTATTTAGTGAGATACCCTTAATATTGATGAGATAAAATGCTTCTCAATAGTAGAAATGTTTGTGTTCATGTTTGCACTCATTAAATCTTCATTTTTGAGCTGTTTTAGAAAGAAATGTATAATGAACATTTTAAGAAAAACCTTTTATAGTATCCATTCACATGGCAATCATAAGGGCTTTCTTTGCTAATTTTAATCTCACTTAAAATAGTTTCCTGTTTACTTTTTAAAAATTGTTTTAATTCTGGTTTTTTGTTTCGTTTCTCAGTTTCTCTAATAGCATTTACCACAATGGCTTTATTAACCATAATGGAATTTTCAGTATATCAAGATACATGGATGAAGTATGAATATGAAGTAGATAAGGATTTTTCTAGGTAACTTCTTTTTACTTCTTGAAATACCTTTGGATTCAAATTGTTTTAAAGTTAGCATATCCTTTTAAAAATTTTTTCTAACCTTTTATACTTGGTTTGTTTTAGTTCTGAAGAAGTAGTCCTGAAAATTCTCCTTAACTGCATGCATTAGGTGAAACATTTTAGAGTCATTTCAATATTGGTTAAATGCTAAAAGAGAGATCTTCTTGATTTAATATGCACTTGTATAAAAAGGTTAGGAGAACATAATATATATATATATATTTTTAGATGCTGAAATGGTAGAAATTGTTTAATGTTTTGAAACTTTTTAGATTTTGAAATATCTTGTGTGTGCTGGAAAATAAAGTGTCTAAAGCTACATTGTATATGCTTATAACTAGATTTTTATAAATTATATCTAAATACAGTTTTACTATAAATAGTATCACTTTTAACCCTTTGAAAATATATACTTTATTTAATTTCTTTGTATTTGGATTTTTTAATGATTGGAAATTACAGGTTTATAATGTTAAGATTGCACTAGGTGGAGGGCGGGGTGTACTTCTCAATTTCAATTCCATTTCTGTCGTTTACTAGCTATGTGACTTTAGGGAAGTTACTAAATCTATGTTTGCATGTACTTCAGTCTCCTTTTTCATAAAATGGGGATAATAGTTACAGTATCTGCCTCATGGGGTTAATGAGAATTAAGGAAGTCAATATTCGTAAATTGCTGTGTAACTTCGGACAAATCACACAAGTGACTTCTTTTGGGCCTCAGTTTCTTCATCTGTAATATGAGTATTATTCTGGATACTAGTAGTTTTCAAAGAATTTGTTATTTTTAGCACCAATGAATCACTTTTTGCTTTTTTCCAAATGAAGTATTACATAGGTTACCTTGTAAGCTAATGGGGATGCCCGGAAGCCTGGCCACTTGGCCTCGTTCTCTGGTTCCTATAGCATCTCCTAAGCCTAAACCCCACAGTTATTTGGAGTACAGTTTGAACTCTAGACAATTTAAGATGATATGAAGCTCCAAAAATCTGTAGTTCCTATTGAAACCATAGAAAAATTATTAGAGGGAAAAAGTTTTGATTGGAAGCACAAGATGGGACTGATACTTGTTGTACTCATTCTGTTATTCCTGGTGCTTAATTCTGGTATTTGAAAATTAATTTGATTTGAACTGATCCTTTGAAAATAAAGCATTGGCTGAGCCTTTTTAAAAGGCTATGCAAAACTTTAAGCATCATAGGGTTTTTTTTTTCCTGGCAGTTTGGTGCATTTACCCTGAGCCACTCAGACTTAGTTTCCAATATGCCACTTCAGTGGTTATGGGATCTTCAACCAGGCATTTACTCTGCTCTGAACAACACTGGCTTCTCTGTAAATCTAGAAAGCTATCTACTTTATATAGGTCCATGATAAAGAATAAAAAAGATAGGGCGCCTAGGTGGCTCAGTCAGTCAGTAAGCGTCTGCCTTTGGCTTGGGTCATGATCTCAGGGTCCTGAGATAGAGCCCCTCATCTGGGCTCCCTGCTCAGTGGGGAGTCTGCTTCTTCCCCCTACCCCCCCCCCGCTTGTGGCTCTCTCTCTCTCTGGGTCTCAAATAAATAAAATCTTTAAAAAAAAACGAATAAAAAAGGTAATAATAGTAGGGCATTAGGAATAAATGCCTGATATGTTATTTATCTGATAAATAGAAGAGAAATACTTGTAATTCCTAACCCTTGGTTTTGAAATTTTATGTTCTTCAAAGAATATTCTGTATAGGGTTTATGTAAACACAGGTAGACTTTTCTGAGTTGCCTGGAGTTATTGTTGAGTTACCATGATTAAATTAAAGGATACTGTGTTGAAAACTTGTGAAATCAGAAAGGCTTTTAGAATAGTTGCCAAATACAGAGTTTTTACTTTTAAAGTGCCTTTGTTTTGGCCATAAGAAATGCTATCCAAGTTCGAATCAACATATTTTATTATGTTTGAAATCCAAGTTTTCATAGATCAGTTGATTTATATTTCTCATGTTTTCTTGATGACTTGGTAGGTACTAACATTTCCTTTTTGTCTTCTAGCAAATTGAGAATCAATATAGATATTACTGTTGCTATGAAGTGTCAGTGTAAGTACACCTTTAACTTGTTGAGTCCATGTATTGTTTATGATTTAAATAATTGTTAGTAGAAAGTAAGACCACTGGTGGTGTTTTAAGTTTATTTTTTCCTTTATGCTATCTTAAAATGCTATGGTAACGTTATTTAATAGTGCAAGTTGTTTTGCTCCCTAGCTTATATTCTTTAAATTTCTTTTCCATGAAGAGAAGAGATTTAACTTTCACATTAGTACAATTAAAATAAAAGAAAACTGGAGGAAATTTTCATGAGTCAGAGTTCTAATTTAGATGTATCATTTATTTCTTTCTTGTTTGGAGTTACCAGTTTTACACCCACCCATGCTCTACAACATACCCTGTTTCACTGTTTTGGTTTGACACCCTTTACTTGCAGTCTTGCATATTAAAATATGGATCCAAGTCTTTTAACTAAATAATGTGTTACCCTTTTTTATTTTCTTCTCTGGCTTCCCTTGATTATACTAGTAGAAGTGGGAAAATGTTAATGTGCTAGGTAGATAATGTTTGAATCAGTATTGCTCTCAAAGATGAGGATGTTTTTGCATGAAAGATCTTTTAAATTACTGAAAATTTCTTTTAAATTGAGACAAAATTTTTTAAAGTATAAAATAGTTTAAGCAGATAATTTCTGGGAGATTTCATCTCAGAAAAATTTTAAATCTCTTTCCCTTTTCATTTATTTTTCCTTATGGTAGTGGTTTTAAGAGTAAAGAAACACTTTATATTTAAACTATGAGTTTGTTACTACTGAATATATATTTTTGCCTTATTTTAGATGTTTGAATACCCTTAAAACTTTTGCCTTTTCAAAATAAACTTTTCCTATTTGTTGAGTTTTTTAAAAAGTCATCAGTAGCTTTCTCTTAAAATTTCTTTTAATTTCTAAAAATAATTTTTGTATTTAATATTTTGTTTGGCAGCCATTTAATTTAGTACTTGTGATTAGGTTCTTGACAATTTTTGCAAAGCTCTGCAGTTGAGTGAAGTTTATGCTTTTTACCGTGAGATTCTGAGTCATCTTTTTTACTGAACAAGAACCAGAAAAAGTATTATTGATTTTTTGAATACTTTCCACCAAAACTGTATAATGCGACTGTTTTAACTTTTGGGAACAAATAATTGGTATAGGAAAGTGATTTTATGTATTGGAATTTTCTGTTAGTCATTTCAGTTTGTTAGTTTATGTAATATATAGTTTGGCTCCGAAAATAGAATGTAAACTTCTATTTTTTTTTTATGCAGATGTTGGAGCAGATGTATTGGATTTAGCAGAAACAATGGTTGCATCTGCAGATGGTCTAGTTTATGAACCAGTAAGTTTAATGGACATGTACTTTTAAATAATATGCTATGAGATGTTGTTTTCTTGAAGACAGTTTTGATATTTGCTTTTCGTTTTGTAGGTTTTAATATGTGTGTGTGTGTGTGTGTGTGTGTGTGTGTATTTTTAATTTAAAAGTAACCCATATTCTTTGTGAAGATTTCTAATGCCAAAGCCTTGAGAATAACAATTGTTAGCATTTAGGAAAAACCTCTAAAGTCTGTTTTATAAACTTATTATTCATTTTTTGTTAATCCTTCCTGATAGTTTCCTTTTTTCTTATAGTTACTATAATGATTAAATGTTCTTTTCCTCCAATGATTCGGAAATTCTGTGTCCTATCTGTATTCTACTTTTAGCAAAGTTAAGTCTTTAAAAATGTTTCAGCTGTATTCCTCTTAACATAAGGAAGAATAAAGCAGTATCTAAGAGGAAACATTTTCTATGCATTTACTTTTTTTTTCTCTCCTTCAAACCTCTGTTTCCCAAAGCTAGTGAAATTCTGACATTCTCCTATTGTTTTCATAGCACAAGTTGTGTATGATATAACCAGTTTGTCAGGAAACACCATCACATTACAGGGGCAAATATCACATTACAGGAGTAGGTGTTAACAAGTCATGATAACTAGCTCTAAAGAAGCTTTAGAGAATAAAGAAGGGAACTCCCAGCTACTTTGAGTTGCTCTCTGCTCAGTTGGCATTGTGGTACTTATGTTTACCCATGCATTCTTGAGTTCTTTTATCATTGACAGTTGTGAACCCTTCTTTAAGTAGATTGCAAAGTGAAGACTAAAGGTGATGGAGGAGGATTAGAGATAGCTGAATGTGTCATAGGAAAAAAATAAAAGGAAACCTTTAGGTCAGTTTTGATTATCAAATTATTTTTAGCTTATAGCAGTAAAATATATTTATAAGCCTTTTGATGCATACTTTTTAAGTAGACATTTCTGAAGAAAAGGTAACTTTGTTATTGCTGCTCTGAATCTCTTTGCTCCCTAACTCCTGTATTCCCACTCAAAAAATTGATTTCCCTGTAATTTTTTATGAGGTTTGGTACCTTACAAATTCAGGTACCATGTTATCACATTTTAAACTATTATCTAGAAATTTAGATCTAGATAATTTTTAGACATTTTAACATTTGCATTACATTTCATACTATTTTAAGAATAATTATTGAGTTTTAATTCTGTGTTTTATTGCTTTTATTTTCTACCATTCTTACTTTATTTTTTATCACTTTGTGGAAGGACTTTTTAAGACTTGTCAGTAAGAATATGTGGATATGTGGATTATGTTTTAGAGACTCTAGCATGACTGCCTATGTTGTTCTGTTCTTCATGTAAGTTTGGCTCAGGATATAATTCTGCTTTATGGTGTTTTGCATTCAAAACTTTATAGACATTCCTTCATTGTCTTCTGATGCAATTATTTTTTCCTTCATAGGTAACATATTCATCTACTTGAATGCTTTTTTTCTTTTGCTTTTATAATTCAAATATTTATCCCATATATCCAGGTTTGGATCACCTTGGGGTGTAGGGTTTGTTTGTTTGTTTGTTTGTTTGTTTTTTGTATTTTGGTTTTGATCTTAATGATCTGAATTTTGAAGTGTTTTTTTTTTTTTGGCTCATTTATTTGCTTTAAATTTGTTTAAAGCAATGTTTTTACCTCTTATTATTATTATTATTATTTTTTAGAGAGAGAAAATGGGGGGCAGAGGAAGAGGGAGAGAGAGAATCTTAAGCAGGCTCCCCAATTCAGGGTTCAGTCTCACTACCCTGAGATCATGACTTGAGCTGAAATCAAGAGTTGGATGCTTAACCAACTGAGCCACCGTGGCATCCCTTTACCGCTGCTTTTTAAAGTTCTTACCACATGATGTTGATTTCATGGAGTGGTTCTCAGTATCCTTATTAATTCTTATTTTAGATGCATATTTCAAACTTCGCCTCTGAGTTCTGAGAGATTACCTTGATCCAGCAGGACCAATCTTTTCAGTGCCTTCATTACAGTTTAAAATTCAGTGATTCTATTTTATATCTTTAATATATCACAGATCATTCCATTTTTTTGTCATTATGATGTAAATTTTATTGACAAACAATTAGAAAAACTTAACATCTTTCTTATTTCTAGGAATGGTATCATAGAGGAAAATTAGCCCTCATATCTGAGATTGATCACTTTTTTCAAGTTAATATTTTTATATATTCATTTATTTATTGTTCATTCTTAGGATGAGATATAAGTGGCCTATTAAGTGATTGGGAGTTGACATAGACTGTTGAGTTATGTCAGTTTTTATCTGACCCCCCTTCTCCAACACACACACTTTTTTTTTTTTTCAGGCCTAGATGAAAGGAGAAAAGGGTGTTAGGTTTAGATATACTGTGCTTCTTTTAAGTAATATTAGAGCTTCAGGTGCTTTTTGAAAAGGAAGGGAGAAGTCAGTATTGGGTCCAGGATGGCAGAATAGTTCACCAGGGCATTCCAGGTTTCCTTTTCTGTGCTTGTTTTGACAGGCTACATTTCACTAGGCTAACTCCTCCTTTCTTTAGCCAGTGTGAGTCCTCATTAGCAGCCAGCCGTGGCAGTAGTCTTGCTTAATTTAGAACACTGTCCAGGTCACATGTAAGCTAGGAATAACACTGCTGTGGAATGTCCTCACATGTGGTCTCTGACACTTGATTTGAACTGAAAGTGCTCCTAGGGTGGGGACGGCCTCTTTCTCAGGTGTCTCTTTGTCTTAGCACCTGTTCTTCTCTTTCTCTGAGTTACGGACTTTCCTTGTTTCCTACATAGACCTCTCTGGGCCATGAAATGAATTATGTGTTGGTTTCTTTTCTCAGTTTAGTCTCCCTTGTATGCAGGCTTGCATAAGTTCTTGAAAATTTCCAGCATGTTGATGCTAATTTAAAACGATAATATAGGGGCGCCTGGGTGGCTCAGTCATTGGGCATCTGCCTTCGTCTCAGATCATGATCCCAGGATCCTGGGATCGAGCCCCGCATCAGGCTTCCCTCTCCCACTCCCTCTGCTTGTGTTCCCTCTCGCTGTGTATCCCTCTGTCAAAAAAATAAATACAATCTTTAAAAAAAATAAAATGATAATATAGAGTGTGTCTTCAATTTGTTTCTTTGAACACTGAAAATTTGGTTATGAGGAAACTTAATCATCTTGAACTTCGCCTCTAAAATTTACTTAGCCTTTTTCTTTAGCATTCTCGCTGTATTCTGAGTGTCTCCCATTCCTACTCTTTTTTTTCTTCACATTTGTTAAGTCCCTGGTTTTGTTTATATCTATTTTTCTGGAGAGCTTGTCTCTCTAGCTAGATTTTAAGCTCCCTCAGGAGCTTAAAAAAGCATTAACTTTTTTTTTTCTTCTGTGTTTCACAAAATGTGAAGTATAGTGCCTTGTTAGCTATTAGGCACTAAGGAATATGTTAGAGTTATGTAATTGTAATAAGATTATTGATTATTCCATTGTAAATAGTTTCTGCCATCTCTTCCAGTCATTTGTGGAACAGGAACGTTTTATTTAAATTTAACTGTCATATAATTAGAAGTTATGTCTTGACCAGACAGGAATTTAAAAATATTCAGTTGTATACTTTTTATTAGTAATTTCTAAAATGTTCAACAATATTTCTGGTAAGTCTCCATTCCTTTGTCCTAATTTATATTAAAATATTAAGTAAGAGTTATTAATGTAAAATTATTTGAGATATTTTTTACTTTTTATGTTTTCAAACTTGCTGTCCTAATATGCACTCTGAGTATTAAAAACTTAGCCCTAATAACTTTACTAGTTTCCAAATCATGATCATACAGTATGCTGGAGAGTTACTACTTTGCTGTTTACCATTATATTTCATTCCTATTTCTTTACTTAAATAGAAGAATTTAAAAACTGTAAATGTGAGGAATCTGACAGTGCTGGGTTTGTATACTGACTCTTAAGGTCTGTGATGTTGGAAAAAGTTTTGAACCTATTGAGCTTCTTCCTCCTATAAAAAAGGCAAGAATGGTAACAAACTCACAGGTTGTTCTGAAGGCTAAGTGAGATAAATTAAGTCGCAAAGTATCTAGCATGAAGTCGGCTACTCAGTAGTTCCTTTACCCCCATGCCATATACTACACTATGCAGTTTTGGGAAGTCAGAGGAAGAATCCTGTCCCTCACTCTCAAAAGTTTTATTTACAAGGTAACTGGGAAGCAGTTGCATGCAGCCTCCTCTGTTCACCATGGTGTGTTTTATAGATGTTAGCATTTTCCTTGTGCGTTGTGGTGGAAAAAACGTTGGGACACATGCTGTAGATAAGATCAGCAGGAGGAGTAATCAGAGACAATTTCACTGTCATCAGAAAGATGGGGGCAATTTAACCTGGAGGATATGGTATATAGGATTTAGATATACATGAGGGTCACAATTACAGGAGAGGAAGTTTCCAGGTTGGTATAATTAAATTACCAAAGGCAGAGAGGTAGAACTGTTTGATGAAATGAGGGATTCTTCCACCTTTATTAAAGAACTGGGGATTTTGTAGAGAGAATAGTAGGTTAGGGCCTGATTATGGAAGTGTAATTAATATTGCTAAATTTAAAAAGTAGAATCGATACGCTTTGTTATGAATTGCCTTTATAAGAATCAAAAGTGGTCTTTGTTATTGCACACTTAAATTGTGGATATTGTCACAAACCATGAAAAGCTTGCATATTTTCCTCTGATTCCACAAGTCATTTCGTCTGACTGAATTGATGAAGATAGTGCTTAGATAAATTTCTTGAATTACTCCTTATTGATTAGTACATTTGGGAATTACAGTGTCATTGGTTAGCTTGTTTCAAAAATTGTTGATTTTGGGGCGCCTGGCTGGCTTAGTTGGAAGAACATGCGACTCTTGATCTTGGGGTCATGAGTGTGAGCCCCACACGGGCTGTAGAGATTACTTAAATAAATAAAGCTTAAAAAAAAAGTTGATCTCATCTGGTATTTTTCCCGGCAAGAATATGGGCTTTGGATGCTTAGATATTATAGTTGAGCTTTATGTTTTTCTTTTTCTTTTTTAAAAACTTTCATGCATGTATCATTTAAATAATCTCAAGTCCTAAAATACCATTTTGTGCATAGATTACCAGCTTGCAGTCATTTCTATAAATGTGGATAACTGTAACAGGAAAATATTTGTGATTAGTAAAATTTCTTTATATTGGTTTTGAGTTAGAATATTATATATTATATTTTTTAGCTTACTTACAGAAGGTTAAATGTAAATATGGATACTTGTTTCTACAAACACTATAAATTTTCTTGCTCAAAGAAAACATTTTAAAATTATGATATAAAAGCCAAGAGAAATTGTGCTAGTGATTATGTTTTCCTTTATTTCAGGCAATATTTGACCTTTCACCACAGCAAAAAGAGTGGCAGAGGTAATAAGTTAACAAAGTATTGTGGTCCATAGAAATCTAGATCATGTTTTCTCTATTTTGTCTTTTGTGAATTATTCATAGATTAACATATTTTTTTGGTCAGTTTTTGGGATGAATTATTAGACTATAGTAATTAATATCATCTTTACAATTTCAAAAACTTTATCAGATCTTAAGAAAGTCATGTATAATCTTTTCTCTAATGCACTTTGAATCATAAATATATCTTAGTTTTCATTTAAAATTGTATTAACTATTTAAAAATTTATAAAGCAATATCTGATCATTTAAAGTTCAGTTTGAATAGAAAGGATATAAATTAAAAGTAAAAGCCTCTTCATCATTTACTGTTAGTGCCACTGACTAGCAGTAATAACCAGAGTTAAATTTCTTGTGTCATCTTCTAGAAATTTTTTGTTCATTTATAATTTTCTGTATATTTGCATATTTGCTTATGTTATTTTTTCCTAATACCAATAGGATCATTCTGTACATTTGTTCTAAAACTTGCTTTTTTCCACTTAGCCTGGTATTTTGGATATCTTCCCATGTCACCACATAGAGTATTCATTTTATGGATAAACTATGGTTGATTAAGTTAGATCCTTATCAGTGGGCATTTAGATTGTTGGCAGGATTCTAATATTTAAAAAAAAGGATTCTAATATTAAAAACAATGCTCAATGAAAATTCTTGAACGTAATTCCTTACGTACTGGTGTGAATGTGTGTGTGTGTGTGTGTGTGTGTGTGTGTGTGTGTGTGTGTGTGGTTTCTAGAAATGGAACTTCTCTTTCAGAGGATATTAACATTTTGGTTAGTTCTTATCACAAAGAAAAATTTGTAACTATGTGAGGTGATGGTTAACTTACTGTGATAATCATTCTGCATATGTCAAATCATATGTTGTACACTTTAAACTTACACAGTATATGTCTATTGTATCTCAGTAAAACTGGCCCCCCCCAAAGAGACGTTTTGAAAGATGATGCCAAAATATCTTCACTTGTACTCCAAAGCTATATGAGAGTACTTGTTTCTATACAACCTCACCAACAGTGGGTATAACCAGACTTTTTTTATTGTTGCCAATTCTGTGGGTGAAAAATGGTATTACACTTGTTTAATTAGCATTTCTTTATGAATCAGTTGCATATCTTTGTGGATTTTTTTCCCCCGTTTGTATTTCTTTTGAAACTGTTTATTCATGCCATATGCCCATTTTGCTTGGTTGTTGGGTTTTTTTAAAAAATAATTTTAAATAATCCTTTGTATATTAAAGAAAGTAGTCCTTTGTTATAAGTGGTTCCCCCACCCCTGCTCCCATATACTGCTTTTTTTTCTTTTCGGTTTCCAGGCTATGTCTTGGTGCTTACAAAGACTTTACTTAAGATTATTGCAAAAAAAAATTTTTTTACCCATTATTTTTTTTTTCCTTTCTAGTCCCTAAGTACATTTCAAAGGCCTTTCTCTTTTAATTTCCAGTTTCACCATTTGGGGAGATTTTTAAATTAAGGTTGAAATCAAATGTAGTTAAAAGAACTGAATATTAGGTGTCTCTGGGCTTCTAGAGCTTAGAGTAGAAAGCCATCCAGAGATGAAATACATTTCTTTAATCCAGAAATATTAAAGTGAGAAGCCTCCTTTCATCTGGAATTTTATTCAATGTCTAAGACTAGTAATAAGTGGGAGCAGAGATTATGTTTTTACTATTAAAATAATGGCTGTTTTCCATCAGAGTTTTTTTTTTTATATATCTTCATATACGGAATATAAGCTTGGATATTGGTATATTTGAGGCAGAAGTTACACACACACACACACACACACACACACACACACACACACACACACACA